>NC_083116.1:4479281-4811891 GCF_949774975.1 Lagenorhynchus albirostris
GTCAAACCAGAGAAATAACCAGTTAGAGCTCATTTGAGGTGTGTATTTATTTTGTTTTTCATGACTGGTTCTGGTGATTGTGTAGTAACCAGTTGTTTGATGGGTCATAGCTCTTTTCCCTAAGCTGGTTTCCTTGCGGAGGACCAGCTTCTGTGTCAGGAAGGGCGCCCAACGCTGCTGGCCTCCCACGGGCCCCACTTGCACAGACCTAAGCAGGGCAGCCCAGCTGAGCATTTTGGAATGGGCGCTTCCCTCCCAGCTGCCTGTGGGAAGAACTTCTGTGAAAACTGAGACTTGTTTATGGCAAGAATGTCCCTGTGGTCCTTTAGACCACAGCTCTACCTCTCTTACTGCCTTTTTTTGGAAGGAACCTGGTCTTTGATTTCTTCTTGGCCCAGAGGAGCCATCCTCTTCACGAAGCAGAAAGAAAAGACCAGAATCCACCCCCCAGACCCTGGCCTGTGCAGAGCCTGCTGTCTTGCATTCCTGAAAGAGCTGCTGACATCTAGAAGCAAAAAGTCTGCTGAGCGACCATTGGGTTGATGCAGGCTCTCTGGATTTCCATTCCGTTCCTTTTTAACTGCCTCAGTGCTAGCTGTACTGCCAGCCCTGGGAGGTGACATGGAACCCAAGGATTTCCCCAGCTAACTGAAATGAAGCTTTCACTTCTATAATTAGACTGCCAGAATGTCAGGGCTGCAGGGGCCCTTGGGATCAGCTGGCCTGTCCCCATCACGGGACTGACAGCCAGGCCGGGAGGCCCAGCTTGAGCCCTACCCCTTACCTCTCTCCCTGCCAGGGCCCTCCCTGCTCAACCTTCTGCTGCTAACTCCTTCCACAGTGTTGCTCTTTTCTTGCAGACACAGGGCGTGCTCACAAGGTCCTGGGTATAGGGAATCGGAGCTCTTCTGTTGTTTCTTAGGGTGCAAGCCAGGCTGTCAGCCATTTCAGTAAATGCATGTCCTATTTCTTTCTCTAGAGACCCCAGCACTTGCAGGAGAACACACAGCACTTCCACCTGGCTTTCAATGCTCTCGGAGACCTGGTCCCAAGCTTATCTGGCATCCTTCTCACCTGGTGTCCTATATTCGTCTCTGCTGGACAAGTCTGTTCCTTGAACACACCAGGCAGCTTCCCACCCCCAGGCTCGTACTCCAGCTGCTCCCTCCAACCAAGATGCTATTTATTTCTGGCTGTTCTCCGAGAGCCTTCTCTTTTGGCAAAGCCCGTCTCCAGGATTCTCTCCTCTGTGAAGCTTTTCCAAAGAGAGCTCCATCAAGTTGCTCCCTCCTTCTCCCATGATTCACTCACTTATTCAACAGATATTTTAATGGGCACCCACTGAGTACCAGGCACTGTTCTAGGCACCGGGAGATCCAGGAGTGAACAAGACAGATAAAAACCTCTGCCCTCACGGAGCTGACCTCCTAGCGGGGAAGAGAGACAAAAAATAAGACAAGTAAATGACGCAGAATTCAGCAGTAGGACTTCTTCTACACTGCCTGGATCCTCTTTTCTCCATGTTGCCCTTATTTTCCTCTGCCCTGTGCTGTGGTGACTTTGTCTGTACTTCTGTCGCTCACTAGAAGGTGAGCTCCTTGAGAGTAGAGACCAACGTCTGGCCTGTTCTGCAGGCCCCTCAGCACCAGGAATACAGCAAACACTGAAGAAATGCTTGTAGGGACTTCCCTGGTGGCACAGTGGTTAAGATTCCGCCTGCCAATGCAGGGGACACGGGTTCGAGCCCTGGTCCAGGAAGATCCCACATACCGCAGAGTAACTAAGCCAGTGCGCCACAGCTACTGAGCCTGAGCCGTAGAGCCCGCGAGCCACAACTACTGAGCCCGCACGCCTAGAGCCCGTGCTCCACAACAAGAGAAGCCACCGCAGTGAGAAGCCCGCGCACCGCAACAAAGAGCAGCCCCTGCTCGCCGCAACTAGAGAAAGCCCGTGCGCAGCAACGAAGACACAACGCAGCCAAAAATACATAAATAAAATAAATTAATTAATTTAAAAAACAAAGAAATGCTTGTGAAGTGAGTAAATGAATGACTGACTGAGTGGGTGGATGAATGAGTGACAGGGATGAGTATCCAGGCTCAGAACACTCGTGCGTTTTGGCTTTTCTGAAACAAGTCTACGTTTGAAGGTTGAGTGGCTGGACCATAAGGTTTCAGAGACCCAGGAGAAGAGTCAGCACTGGCTCCCACACCACGTTTCAGCCTCATCTGACTGCAGGCTCTGGCTGTCTTTCAGGGGAAGTCACCTCCAGAGGCCTCGCCTTCCTGACTCGGCCCCTCGCGCCCGGGGCATGCTTTCCCAGCACCTTTGATTTCATCTGCAAACATTAGTAGTAACTACAAAGGAGAGGCTTTTCTATTTCCTGATAGCCAGAGAAAGCTGTCAACACCAACTCCTCCCGTAATCCATTCTTTATTAAATACGTGCTAGAATTAGCTGTTATTATGTTACCAAATCCCTTTTAATTATTTGCTGAAGATTTTCATATCGTTTCTAATCAAGTGAATTTATCTTAAATCTTAATTTTATTTGATGTTTAAGGGATTAAGGGAATGATTTTATGACCTAAAATGTGAATGGCTTCTTTTTAAAAACCCAACTGATGGCGTTATGGAGTTGCGAACACTCTTTTCGTCTTTTCACAGCATAATCTGCTCCGGGACTTTATTTTCTCAAGAGATTTGACTTATCTTCTCTTTAGACACATTCAGTCTCTGTAAATATACTTTTGGCTTTTCGGTAATAATATTAGACCTGAATGCTTCGGCAGGGGAAGGAGATCGAGAGGGCTGTTGCTACACGCATTTAAACATACAAGGCCAACAGAAAAGAGCACATGTACAAGGACTGACAACGATTCAATGTACCTTTTACACATGTTTCGTAGTCTCCCATGAAATAGCCTAGAGCTACCTGTTGTTTTTTTAGGTGAGTTTTCCCTTGAGTTTTGGTCTCTATTTTCGCTGCTGCTGTGGTTTCAGTCTGGGTGACTTTTACCATCGGAATGATCAAATAGCGTGCACGAAGATGTTCATATGATTCAACTGGGTTTAGACTGCAAAGCAGATTCAATCAACAAGGCGCAAGGGGGACTGAATAGGGCTCAAAGTCCTGCTTCAACTCCCCAAAGTCCAAAGCCATGGGTGACCTCTCAACAGCCCGGCTCAGCGAATCTGTGTACAGTCAGGACCCCTCTGCCTGATTCTCTGGAACATGAATTGAACTTTCAGGATTGAGTGGTGGAAAACACACTCCCCTATTTTATGAGCCTCTTTCATCAAACCAGAAGCATCGCTCAGTTTCTGGGCTGGAAGGCTTGGCATCATTTTTCAGTCTCCAGCTCCCTCTTCCACTGAGTCATAACAAAGTACCATCATTTCAGCTTTCTCTTCTAAACGTATCTTGGATGCATCCCTTCCTTTCTCTTTCCACTGCCACCTCCTTCATCTGGGCCCCTGTGACCTCAACCTTCAGCCACTCCAATAACCTCCACATTCTTTTCTTAGCTCTGTGCGCTCGTGCTGAGACTCGACTCCCAGAGTTATCTTCCTAAGATGCTTATTCATAATCTCTCTCTTATGCTCCCTGACATGCTGGGGAACTCCTCTGCTCCGTGGGTCAGGTCCAAGCCTTTCCAGTTGATTTTCAAGATCCTTACTAATCTGACTATACCTAACTTTTAGCCTTCTAATCGCTAACGAGCACAGCCTGGGTCAGTAATTGTTGAGAGACATCTGCCTGCTGTGGTTTTGGTATAAGGCTGGATAAACAGACCGAGGAACAGAGTGAAGAAACAAACCTCAAATTGGGAAAAAGTATCTGGAACATATAAAACTGACACAGGGCTTGTAGCCAGAATATTTTTTTTACGAGTCCTACAAGTTATTAACAAAAAGACAGATGACCCAATAGAAAGACTGGCAAACGACTTGAGTCATTTACAAATCAGGAAATCCAAACGGCCAATACATGTGTGAAATGCCGCTTGATTTCCTAGTAACAAGGGAAAGGCAAATGAAACCCACAATGAGACCCACTGCTTACCCACCCAAATGGCTAAAATGAACAAGCGTCAGTGGGGTTGTGGAGCCCTGGAACATGCATGCATCGCTGGGGGGAGTGTACAATGGGACAGGCACTTTGGAAAAGTTTGTATTATCTAGTAAAATTGAAGATAGCCACAGCCAATGCCCCAGTAATTCCATTCCTAGTTATATACACAAGGGAAATGAGTACACGTGTGCATCAGGAGACACAACGACAATGCTCACAGTATCCAAACCCTGGAGCCCCCCAGCAGTCCACTGCAAGAGAATGAGTAAATATTCTGGAGATTTTTTTTTTTTTTTTTTTTTTTTGCGGTACGTGGGCCTCTCACTGTTGCGGCCTCTCCCGTTGTGGAGCACAGGCTCCGGACGCGCAGGCGCAGCGGCCATGGCTCACGGGCCCAGCCGCTCCGCGGCATGCGGGATCTTCCCGGACCGGGGCACGAACCCGTGTCCCCTACATCGGCAGGCGGACTCTCAACCACTGCGCCACCAGGGAAGCCCAAATGAGTAAATAGAGTGTGGTGCATTCATAGGAAAAGTAGGCTATGAAAATAAATATTGAGGAAACTCAAGAGTACAATGTTACGTGAAAGAGGTCAGATAAAAGAGAATGTGGATGGGGCATAAAAGTATACACGTATATATACACACAAATGAGTGCTGAACCCTGAATAAGGTCAGTGGACTGTACCAGTCTCAATGTCCTGTGTGATACTGTGCTCTAGTGTTGCAGGACAGTACCACTGGGAGAAATTAGGTGAAGGGTGCAGAGGACCTCCATGTACTGCTTTTGCAACTTACTGTAAATTTTTAACGATTTCAAAACAAAAAGTTTAACAATATGAGTTAAAAATTATGTGTGGCATTATTCCATTTCTATAAACTTCAAAATAGGCAAAAGTAATCCATGAGGTTCCACAATGCACCCTTAGAGGATAATGTATAAAGAAGAGCAAGGACGTAATCACCATAGAAGTCAGGGATATGACTGGGGGCTGTGATTGTGAGTGGAAGGGCATGTGGGGCTTCTGGGGAGCTGGCAAAGTTATATGTTTTGATCTGGGTGATGGTTACACAAGAGTTGACAACAATTTGTTAAGCTGTACGTTTATGTGTTAAGCACTTTTCTTTCTGTGCTATATTACACAAGAAAAAAGGTTCAATTACAGCCATCTGTGTGAGGGCTCCTTAGGGATCATTTTGAACCGTTAAATGTACCCCCATTAAGGGAAAGGATAGTCTCTTCAATAAATGGTGTTGGGAAAACTGGATATCCACATGAAAAACAATGAGACTGACCCCACCTTACACCATACACAAAAATCAACTCAAAATGGATTAAAGACTTGAATGTAAGACCTGAAACCATAAAAATTCTGGAAGAAAACGTAGGGCATAAGCGCCTTGACATTGGTCTTGGTAAGGAGTTTTTGGATTTAGCGCCAAAAGCAAAGGCAACAAGAGCAAAAATAAAGAAGTGGAATGGCGTAAAGCTAAAAAGCTTCTGCACAGCTGAGCAAACCGTTAACAAAATGAAAAGGCAACCTATGGAATGGGAAAGAATATTTGCCCAAGAGGCATGTGAATAGATGCTCAACGTCAGTAATCATCAGGGAAATGCTAATCAAAACCACAGTGAGACATCACCTCACACCTGTTAGGATATGGCTATCATCAAAAAGACAAGAGATAACAAGTGCTGGCGAGGGTGTGGAGAAGAGGGAGCCCTCCTACACTGTTGGTGGGAATGTAAATTGGTGTAGTCACTATGGAAAACAGTATGGAGTTTCCTCAAGAAATTAAAAATAGAACTACCGTATGATCCAGCAATCTCACTTCTGTGTCTATATATATCCAAAATAAAAATAATCAGGATCTTGAAGAGATATCTGTACTCCCATGTTCACTGCAGCATTATTCACAATAGTCAACATGGAAACAACCTAAGTTTCAGCTGATGGATGAAGGGATGAAGAAAATGTGATCACACACACACACACACACACACACACACACATTATAAAGCCTTAAAAAGGAAGGAAATCGTGCCATTTGAGACAACTCGGACGGACTTGGGGGGCATTATGCTAAATGAAAGAAGCCAGATCTCACGTACATGTGGAATCTGAAAAAAAAAAATCAGACTCATTGAAACAGAGAGAAAGATGGTTGCCAGGGGCTGAGGGGGAGGGGAAATAGGAAGAGGTTGGTAAGAGGGTACAAACTTTCAGTTATAAGATGAATGCGGTCTGAGGATCTAATGTATAACATGGTGACTATAGTTGGTAACACTGTATGGTAGAATTGAAAATTGCTAGGGGAGTAGAAATTGTGTTCTCATAGAAAAAAAGTAAATATGTGAGGTGACGGATGTGTTAATTAACTCCATTGTGGGAATCCTTTCACAATGCGTATGTATATCAAAACATCAAATTGTACACTTTAAATATATTACAATTTTATTTGTCAATTATGCTTCAATAAAACTGGGGAAAAAACCCTAGCATAAGGCCCACCTCAGAGCAGGCACTCAGGGGAGGTCTGGTTGCTGGAATTAGAGGGACTCTCTCAAGAAGCGTTGCCCTTAATCCGCTTTCGAGGGCAAAGCAAACAGGGCACGAAAACCGGGACTGTTGGTTCCGGAGCCATTTCGTCATCTGACCCCAAGTGTTGCGTTTTAGGGGGCACCATTTGCAGCTTGTGGTGCCTATGTAGCCCCCAAGCCTCAGACAGTAACTCTGGGGACCCTGCTGGGAGTACAGCTTGGCCCTGGTTGGTCGCAGCTTAATCGCTGCCCACAGCTAGGCCTAGAGTACAATGTGGGTGTCGCCGGCTAGAGTTGTGTGACAGAGCAGCCCTGGAGAAGTTTATATGTATGTGGTAGTGCCACTCCTTCCACCACTGAGTCCTCCAGGAGAGGACGAGCTATGGCTGCAGGCCGGGGCCACAGCCTACCCTGGCGCCATCTACGGATTACCCACGTGGCCCCTGGCCACACCCATATACGTAAGCAACTTGGGCTACTGTTACGATGACCACCATTACTGTTCTCAGGCCTCAGCCTGCTGGGCCAGAAGGGGCCCAAGAGAGCATCTGGCAATGAAGGGAGGGATCTTGCTGAAATTTCTAGTGGGGACCTGAAACCAGGTCCCTTCTCCCTTCTGAACTGAGGTCAAGTTTAAAAGGGATGACCATGACAGCCAATGGCAATATGCAATGGGGTGCAGAGGGCACGAGAGATGGGCTGCATTGATAAGTATGTGTCTCGGTAACATTTACTTGTGATGGAAAGAGGCATCCTCATTTCCCTAAACTCTAAGGAAACGCTATTCCCAGAAGGGCTGCTGTTTTGTGAACTGCTCCGCTCTCCTATCAATGATCTCTCGTGAGGCCCTGATACCAGGCCCCAAAGTAAGCTGCACGTCCCTCATCTTGCTATACGTGGGATGCTCAAATTGGGCCAAATTGTGTTCACCACGCAACACAGTTTGCATTATCCTGGCAGGTTTTTCTTCTTCTAAATGGAAGTTTTCGGAAGGTTATAAGGACAGCCAGGCCCATGGTTGGGACATGAAGACCAGCTGGAACGTCTATGTTCTCTAATCTGGTAAAGAATGAACAGTGTCAGGAGGGGTGTGGTCCTCTTGAGAACCTGCGCTGAGCTTCCATCTTAACTGAGAAGATGCTGGGAGGGAATCAGGACCACTTTCCTTTCGAGGATGGAGCACAGAGACATTTTATCCAGTGGGAGTTGAGACCAGGAAAGGGGGATAAGTGGGTGGGTTAACACTCAAACTCCCAGTTAATTGCTGAGGGGCTCAGCCTGGGAACTTGCAAACAGCCCACAGACCTGCTTGGAGGCATCCTGGAGGCCTGAGTCGCAGGTGGTGGAAGAAGGTAGAGGAGTTAGGTGGCTTGGACTGGGAATCCCAGAGCAACCACTTCATCCAAAGCAGCCTGAGTTACAGCTCTGTTGAGAGACCTGCAGCCTCTGGGGCCAAAGTGTCTTGCTTCTCAGAGCTCAGAGCACAAAATATGCCCAAGATAGAGAGTCAAGGCTGTTTTTCCTTTCACCGCTAGAACCTCCCTCTGCTGTGTTACGAGGAGGCTTGGGCAGTTGGGGCAGTATCAGGGCCAGACACTTTGGCAAGGCCTTTGGCCAACTAGCATTGTGGTTTCTGTAAGGGGCTTCCTGGGCAGCAGGTGTCAGCAAATGGGAATGGATTCTGGAAAGAAGGTAAGAAGTGGACAGAAATACTTGAGGGGTGTATTAGTCAAGGGGGGTGTTATAACAAAATATCACAGACTGGGTGGTTTAAACAATAAACATTTCTTTGGCAGATTCAGTTCCTGGGGAGAACCCCTTCCTGGTTGACAGACAGCCGCCATCTTGCTGTGTCCTCAATGGTAGAGAGAAAGCTCTGGTCCCTTCCTCTTATAAGGGCACTAATCCCATCACAGGTGCTCCACTCTCATGATCTCATCTAAACCCAATTACCTCCCAAAGGCCTTACCTCCAAATACCATCACGTTGGGAGTTAGTGTGATTTTGGGGGGACACAAACACTCAGTTCATAACCAGGGGTGAGGCAGGAGCCTAAGTGAACAGGCAGGGGCAAGAACTGGGCTTGTTAGTGTTCTGGGGATCCTGAACAAGCAGGTGAGGCCCTGAACCTGCAGATGACATGCCCCCCTCCCATCAGGCCCTGTACAGAAGGACACTCAACCAGTCTCAGGATGTCGGGGTTTTCTAGATTTCCAGCCCCTGCTGTTTCTTCACTTAGGCACTATATTTATTCAGAGAGCTAAAAATGGCTAAAAACCATGGCTTTGGAGTAAAACTGGAGCTTCAGTGCCTGGAATTCCCTTCCCTGTTCAGTTTTGGGTTAGTGGCAGCCACGTGAGAATAGGATGACTTTGGAAGACAGAAGCGAAGTGAGAAGCCAGTGCTGTGGCAGCTAGGGCAGTGTCCCTCATCCGCTGACTTCTCTTGTCGTCATGGGGCAGTCCTGGCCCCCCATGTCCCGCTGCCTTAGCTCCCGCCAGATCTCCTCCTCCAGCCGGGTCAAGTGTGTGTGCAGCTCTTGGTGAGGGGGCCAGCTTCCCTTGCAGGTCGCCCACTGTATCGAGGTTGGAGGTGGTCAGAGACAGATGGGGTGCCGGTTTGTTCTTGCTCTTGCCCGCGGCCCATTTTCCCTCCTGACTGTTGGTCTGGGCGACTTCAGGCCTGATACCTGATGCACAGGCCCTTCCACCAGCTCCCACAGCCAGCAGGTCGCATCCCCATGGTAACCCTCTCATTCTACATCACCTTGACCACTCTGCTTTTCTAAGTGAACCCTGACTGGTGCAGAGATATCTCAAAAGAAAGAAAAGTTAGAAACCGGGGGAGTGGGTGGTGAGCAGGAAGAAACATACAAAAAGCCAGCATCTTCTAAGGAGTAAAACCACTTTGCATATGCCGCTGCAACCCAAAGGTGAACGCACGTTTTTCTTTTGTGATGCTTTTTTCTTCAGCTTTATTGAGGTTTAATTGACAAATAAAAATTGTATATACTTAAGGTGCACAACTTGATGTTTTGATACATGTATACATGGTAAAGTGATCACCAGTACTGTGCTGTATATTTGAATGCACTTTAGAAAGCCTTTTCTGTTTGCTTTTCCAAGATGTTCTTAGGATTGTTTGGGGATCCTGAGCTTCCCTGGTAGTGTCAAGTCCTGGAGCCCCGGGTGGCTATTGCCACTGCCCGGCAGCCTGCGTGGAGCACACGGGCTCAGGTCAGGAGACCACTTGAATTCCCATCCTTCTCTGTTTTTCCTCATTACAACACCTTAAACATGTCCCATCCCTAATTTAGACCCCAGTCTCTTCATCTGCCCAATGGCTTGTTTGGATACATTGGTGACTTTCAAACATATTTATAGTAAGACATATATTTTGTATCAAGACTCAATACAAATACACATACACTGTAACAAAAGTTTTAAGAACGAATACTTAACCATTACTACATAAGATGCTCCTATGCACTAAATGTCTGTATCCTTCTAAAATTTGTGTGTTAAAACCTAATCCTCAGTGTGATGGTATTTGGACTTTGCGAGGGGATTAGGTCATGAGGGTGGTGCCCTTACGAATGAGATTAGTGCCCTTATAAAAGACACCCCCACAGAGCTCTTTGTCCCTTCTGCCATGATGTGTGAGGTCACAGCGAAAAGATGGCCATCTGTGGACCAAGAAGACGGCCGTCACCAGACACTGAATCTGTTGGTGCCCTGATCTTGCACTTCCCAGCCTCTAGAACTGTGAGAAATAAATGTTTGCTGTTTAAGCCACCCAGTCTATGGTATTGTATTACAGCAGCCTGAAGAGACTAAGAAACTGGTACTGTGAAGTCAGGGTGTGGCTATAACAAATATCTACAAACAGAGAGCCTCAGTCTTCTTAGAGAAGACCTGGTATGCATGATCAGAATGCTGGCAGAAATATGGACGGTAAAGGCCATCTGATGAGGTCTCAGATGGAAACGAGGAACATGTCATTAGAGACTAGAGGAAAGGTGATCGCTGATATTAAGTGGCAAAGAAGCTGACTGAATTGTGTTCACGTCCTAGTGTTTTGTAGAAGGAAGAACTTGCAAGTGATGAAACTGGATGAAGCGATTTCTAAGCAAAGTGTTGAAGGTATGGCTTGACTCTTCCTGACTGCTTATAGTAAAATGTGAGAAGAGAGAAATGACTTAAAGATGGAATTGTTAAGCAAAAAGGGAGCAGAAAAAGATTTGGAAAATTCTCAGCCTCTTCATATTGCAAAAAAATGAGAATACTAAGGGTGTGGCCAGATGACTCTTTCATAAGGAAATTAGTGTGGATGGAAACTCCAGATGTAATCGACCTTCTCCACAAAAGCTAGGAATAGAGATGGGATTATGCCAGCTGAAACACTGCCAGCTGGTACTAAAGGAAACAGAGAAAATGGGACAAAATGAAGGGAGAATATTAACTTCTTACACCCTACAGGACGGGACCATAGAGCTATTCAGCCGTGAATATGGACTATTCTTCAAACCAAGGAAAGAAGGACCCCAGAGTTGATGGAGAGATCATCAGGGCTGCTACTCTAACCATAGCCTCAGAGTGTACTGGCCTGGGGGGCATGGCTGCTTCCACCTAGGTTCCAAAGGACAGGGTGGCCAAGCAGAGCCATGAGCTTGGGACTTCAGCCCATGAGAGCTTCAGGGCACCAGCAAAGAGCTGTCATGGGACAAGGCCCGGAAGAGCACTACTGCAGACCATCCCGCTGAGCTGTGGAGGTGCCCTGGCCATCCCAGTGAGTCTGAAAGGCAAAGCATGGTGCCAAAGAGGATTATGCTTGAGCCTTAAGGTTTAATGTTGCTTGCCCTGTTAGATTTTGGACTTACTTAGGACCTATTTAACCCTTTCTTCTTTCCTATTTCTCCCTTTTGGAATAGGAATGTCTATCCCATGCCTGCCCCACTGCTGGATTTTGGAAGCCTATAACTTGTTCGGTTTCACAATTCACGGCTGGGGAATTTTGCCTCCAGATGAATTGTACCTTGAGTCTCACCCATATCTGACTTAGATTTAGATGATATTTAGATGAGACTTTGGACTAAGAACTAAGACTTTAGAGTTAATGCCGGAAAGAGTTAAGACTTTTGGGGCTCTTGGGTGGAATGTATTTTGTATGTGAGAAGGACATGAATTTTGAGGGTCCAGGGACAGAATTCTATAGACTAAATGTGTCTCCCCCCAAGTTCATATGTTGAAATTTAATACCCAATGTGATGGTGTTAAGAGTGAGGCCTTTGAGAGTTGATTAGGTCATGAGAGTGGAGCCCTCATGAATAGGAGTAATGCCCTCATAATGAGACCCCACAGAGCTCCCTCAATGTTTCTGCCACATGAGGACACAGCTAGAACATGGCCATCTATCAACCAGGAGGCTATCTGTGAACCTCGCCAGACACCAAATCTGTTGGTGCCTTGATCTTGGATTTCTTAGCTTCGAGACCTGAGACGTTGTTGTTTAAGCCACCCAATCTATGTTATTTCTGTTACAAGAAAGGCAGTGCACTTGGATGTTTTGTTATTATCTTCTTTTTATTCTGTTTCATGTTTCCAAATATATGCTGGTTGAGACTTGCTAACTTGATTTTAGGACGACCACATATGGGTTACAAATTGCAGTTTGAACAGTTCTAGATGCTTCCAGGGTATCCAGCCAGCCCCTCAGCTCCAGGACACCATGGGGGTTTTAAGGGGCTTGTGCTGGTAGCCTGCCTCAAAGTGGCTTCCTCTGATTATGGATCCCTGAAGGGGCTGTGTTTTCCCCCTGTTTTTCACTCTGACCCAGCTGAAGAGCCAGATACTGAGCTCTGGGTGTTGAAGGTCCTTCC
This sequence comes from Lagenorhynchus albirostris, assembly GCF_949774975.1. Lineage (NCBI taxonomy): Eukaryota > Metazoa > Chordata > Mammalia > Artiodactyla > Delphinidae > Lagenorhynchus > Lagenorhynchus albirostris. The sequence goes on from NC_083116.1 coordinate 4,491,775, forward strand.
TAGCTGAGAACCTGACTTAGGCCTTCCTGGTCAGGGGGGAAGAGAGTAATTATAGAAGATTCAAGTGGCCAAATAATCTACCAAGGCCTAACCTTGGCCAGTGTGGCATAGGCTATAGCCCCCAGTTTTTCAATCAAACACTCATCTGAATGTTGCTGTGAAGGTATTTTGTAGTTGTGATTAACATCTACAGTCAGTTGACTCTAAATAAAGAAGACTACTAAGACTTGATAATGTGGGTGGGTCTCATCCGATCAGTTGAAGGCCTTAAGAGCAAAGATTGAGGCTTCCCAGAGAAGAAGAGAATCCGCCTCCAGACTGCATTATAACCCCCTGCCAGAGTGTATAGTTTGCTGGCCTGCCTATAGATTTTGGATTTGCCAGGGCCCACAGTTGAGGGAGTCCATTCCTTAAAAATCAATCAATCTATATATCTATCTATATCTATCCATCCATGTACTATCTATCCACCTATCTATCTATCCATCTATCATCTATCTATTTGTCATTATCTATCTATCATCTATGTATTGATGACTCTGTCATCTATCTATCTATCTATCCAGCCAGCCAGCCAGCCATCTATCTCATCTCCTATTGGTCTGTTTCTCTGGAGAACCTGAGCCAGGAGATTACTCTGTGAGCATTCCTAAGGCACTGATTATAACCCCTTGACCACATTTTCACAGCTTTATGGAGGTTTTGGCCACCATGGTCCTGACCAGAATTAGTGGTTAACACTTACCCGTGCTTCTCTGACCCTGCAGCTCTCTTGCCAGGGGCCTGGAGGTAGCTGGGGAAGCCACCAGGTGAGGCCTGGGGGCAGGTGGAGGGGGCTTTCCTCTTAGGAGTAGGGACTCCTCTGCCTGAGGTTCCCATCACAGAAAAGGACCCTGGAAGGGCAATGAGAGGCAGCAGAAAGTTCAGGACTGGCTGACATCAGCCAAGTCACTTCTTATTTCCAAACCTTGGCCCTTTGGTGTGGAAAATGGGACAAAATTCACCATCCTGGCTACCTTTGTGATCAGAATTGGAAAAGAGGCATGGACATATACACACTACCAAATGTAAAATCAATAGCTAGTGGGAAGCAGCCGAATAGCCCAGGGAGACCAGCTCGGTTCTTTGTGTCCACCTAGAGGGGTGGGGTAGGGAGGGTGGGAGGGAGATGCAAGAGGGAGGGGATACGGGGATGTATGTATATGTATAGCTGATTCACTTTGTTATACAGCAGAAACTAACACACCATTGTAAAGCAATTATACTCCCAGAAAGATGTTAAAAAAAAAAAACCAGAATTGGAAAAGAGAGGACAAGTGGGAAAGAGCCTTGGGAGATGGCAGCACATCCGTCCATAGGAGGCATCGTACCGCTGGGGCCCCCAGGGCTGCACTGTGACTCCCGTGGACCCTGCACACAGCCCCTCCCTTGTCGCACCTTAGCCAGGTGATGGGATTCTTGCTCCTTGCACTTTCCTGTTCACCACTGTGTGTTCACCACCGCAGCTCTAGCTCCCAGCTGAGTGCTGGACAAGCAGTACATCTGGGTCTGAAGCAGCGCACGGAAGGCTGGACTGAAGGACTGAAGGATGTGCAGGCTTCTTGCCAACAGACGGGCACTCCCGCCCCAGGGGCACAGACAGTACATCCCACCCACAGACTGAGGAGCTGCATCCGTGAGTCACTGGCAGGCAAAGGCCATCCTGCCTGAGGGCATGAGTCATAACAGACCACAGCTGACGATGGGCAGCTCTGAAGATGTCACAGATGCAGCGCCTCAGCCTTGGCAGCGGCGGGCCTGATGACACAGGGGAGAGAGGCCCGCCGTGCGAAGCGTGAGCCACAGTTCCGGGCCCAGTCTATGATGACTCGCTGTGTGAGCTGGCCCTGGCCTCCCCGGTCTGTAGAATTCGTCAGAAGCACCTGAAGAGCCCTTTGAATGTGCAGCTGGCTGTCCCCCTCTCCCGCCCACACAGGGATTCTGGCGCAGGGCCTGGGAAATCTGCATTCTTATCAGCAGCCCCCGTGCCCAGGATGCCCAACCTGGCTTGGAGGCTGCACTAGAGCCGCTTTGGGGGCCCTGTCCACTGCCCCAGTCTTTTGGTTCTGGTATTCTAGAATATCTTTCCATCACACGTTCCAAGAAGTTCCTTGAAGGAAGGGCCGGCTCACTTTCTTTTCCTTGAGCACTTATTCCAGGCCCCGGGGGTAAGCAGCAGTGAGGGACACAATGACCCAGGCCTACTTCGTCGCTGCCTGAGACACTCCGCCACTAGCGACACTTCCCTTCTAAGCCACACAGATTCTGCGACAAGGGCTGGAATCCCAAAGCGCAAACCCAGGGTGTCCGGCAGTGACGCGGCAAAACCCCTCCAGACGGGCACATGGGGGAGGCCCGGGTGGCGGCACTGCTGGGCTTTGAGCAATACCCTGGGAAAGTTACTGGGGAGAAGGTGGCAACTTATGGCCCTGCTTTGGGGAAGGTAGGGGCAGGAGGTACAGGGAAGCATGAAAAGCCTGGTAGGAGTTACACTGTGGAGGGAAAAGGAAGGTTCTAGAATATGAGGTGGGGGGAGGTGGTCACGGCAATATCCTGGAGGACCTCAAGTACTGGAGTAGCTAAGGAGCCGGCCCTAGACCCTGTTGTCCCTGAGGAGCCATGGGCCCAGGAGCATGGGCTACTGGGAGCCGAGCTCTGGGAGCTCGAGGCTGCGGCACTGGGGACAGTCTGGGGTCCCTCTGAGACCCTCTTCTTTGCGTTGCCCCCAGTCAGCAGTCTGCACCCAAAGACAGGGCCTCCCCATCGGGGATGGTCTCAGTGGCTTGAGGCCTGAGCTGGGGCTTCCAGGAGGCTGCTTCCCCCACCGCTGGCTTTCTGTTCAGGGCAGAGAACAGCCCATCTCTACCCTCTCACCACCTCCGGCAAGCCGCTCACCCTCTCTAAGACTCAGTCTGCTCCTCCGTGAAATGGGGATATGATTGGCACCTGCCTTAGGATTTCCATGACCTTAAACGGGAGGCTGCACAGAGATCCTGGGCTGTAGCCCTCCTCCCATCCTTCGCGGCGGAAGAGAAACCCTACTAGACCTGCCGGCCTGCGGCCGGGCCCCGGGGAAGAGAATTCGACCTAGAGGAGCCCAGAGAAAGGCTGGAGAGAACGTGCGTTCCCAGGCGCAGGCACGAGGCGGCCGGAGCAGCTGGTGCTGAGAGGACACGCGGAAGGGCAGGGAACACCAAAGAGGGCTTCATTGCTTGGGGCAGAGAACCAGGGGACAACTAGAAGGGGGCAGATGCGGGGGGGAAGGGCTGACCGGGCTGCCAGCAGGTGGGGGGGGGCGGCGTTTGCACAAATCTGGGCTCCTCGTGCCTGGCCTTGGCCTGCTCTGTCCTCTTCATGCAAGGTCGGGTTGGGAGCTGGAATCCAAGGGTGTGGCCACTATGGGCTGGGTGGGGAGGGGAGATGCAAGGATGGATGTCCCCAGGGGGGCAGAGTTAGGCCAAGCCCCGAGCCAGGCCCAGACTCCAACGGAGAATTTGCCGACACCTAGCATGGCTCATGGGGGGCTGAGCCCTGGACGGAGGCCAGCCTCTTAGGCCAAGGGCTGCTGTGGGAGGTGGGGAAGCAGCCGCCACAGGGCCTCAAGCTGCCCAGGCCCTGGTCAAGGCCATCTCCCCTCCCCCCCGGCAGGCCACCACCCAGCGGCACCTTTTACTTTTCTGGGTCTCTGATTTATGACCTACACCCAGGGCCTTCGGCGGCTCCAGGCCCTTGTCTATACGCCTCCTGGACGTCCTCCAGCGCATCCCTCCAAATTAAGTGTGGACCAAGTCATCTGCTGTCAGGATCCGCCATGCCCCCGCCTCCCCCCGCCTCCCCCGGCCCCAGGAAGAGTCTTGGTTCCTTGGGCAGCCCTAAATTTCAGGCTTCAGGACTCCTACCCCATGTCACCCTGCTGAGAACTGGCTAGACCCACTGCCAAAGGGCCCTGTCCCCTGAACACAGGGCACCTGCTTCTTCTTGCCACCCCAGGGGTCCCATCCTCTTGCTGAGCCTTCCAGTGCCCATCAGCTGACCTTCTGTTCCCCAGCCCTCCCGGCACTGCCACCCTCTCCCCACTCCCGGCCCTGGCTCACAATCTGCTGGGCCAAAGCCAACCCGAGCTGGTGCAGAGGGGATGGTGGATGTGATGGTGAATTCTATGTTGTCAATTTGGTCAGGCCACGGTTGCCCAATTGTTTGGTCAGACACCAGTCTAGATGTTGCCGTGAAAGTATTTTTTTTGATGTGATTAACGTTTATGGTCAGTAGACTGTAAGGAAAGCAGATTATCCTCCATAACGTGGGTGGGCCTCATCCAATCAGTTGAAGGTCTTAACAGCAAAGACCGAGGTTCCCCTAAGGAGGAATTCCGCCCCCAGACTGCAGCGTACAAGCTCCACTTGAATTTCCAGCTGTCAGACTCAAGACTGCAGCCCGCTGGCCTGCCCTGCGGAGTTCAGACTGGCCAGTCCCCAGAATAGCACAAGCTGCTTCCTTAAAATCAATCTCCCTCTGCCCCTCTCTGGGTCCGTTTCTGCCTCTTCTTGCTGAATACGGTGGACAAGAGAGGGAAGTGAGTCGGCTGGACTGGCATGTGGCAGCCACTGCCGTGCATGGGGAATGTGAACACCCTTGGGGACCCCACGCCTGTGGACCACGTTCCCAGCCTGCACCCAGTCCCTCCCCCAACCCCATGGACTCAAGCCTCTTCCGCACCCAGCTGGTGCAGGCCGCGCAGGCATGGTCTGCAGAGGCCACTGGCCTCTGATGAGGAGGGCTGTGTTCCGACCCTGGGCAAGGTCCTTCCCCTCCCTGGGCCTCAGTATCCCCGTTGCTCAACAGCAGAGCCGGATGAAAGTGGTTGCTTGTAAATGTGCCGAAGGGAATCGTATACAGTAGGTCAACTTGTCAAGCTGTCCAAATAGGGCTTCCCCGGCTTCTGTGGAGTGAGGGAGCTGCGGAGAGCTCGCCTGCACCCGTGCCTCACTCCTGCCTTAACTTTGGACTTCGACCCCCAAAGTCTGGCCGCCCCTGCCTGCTGGACATCTGCGGGCTGTACTCACCACGCTTTCGGGGTGAACCATCTCCCCCGGAGCCTTGCCTGGTTTGATGTGCGTCTGGGCTGGTGGAGGGAAGCTCATTACTGCTTGTGACTCATAAAAGTCTAAAACTGACGGACAAAAGCTCCTTTCAGAGCTCCCTTTGAACCCCAGGGTCTCGTTATGTGACAAAGATATTTAGAGGATGGAGGCAAGAGCGGTCACATATGAGGCAGGAAAATGCAGCCCTGTCTCCTGGGGCAAGTGGCAGCTGGAGTCCCCCTCCCTCACACTCGGGCCCTTGCTCTTTGGTGAGCGGGCCGGAAAAGGTGTCCCTGGTCTAAGGTTGCACTCCACCGCCTGACGGGCCCACTCGAAGGCTAGGAGCCCAGACGCCCAGCAGCTTTACAAGATGACTTCCTGTCCCTGGGGACCCTTATGGTCCGAGAGGTCAATGCTGCTCATGTTCTAGACAACCTATCAGCTCTCCTGGGGACCCGCACACGAGCCCCCCAACAGCCAGAGGCAGCTGACCTGAGAGGTCAGAAAGGTGGCTTTGGCCGCTTTCTCCCTCCACCCTCGAGTAAGTGAAGACGTTTCCCAGAATGTGTCTAGACAGCACGAAAGGAACTGGTGAACGTAGTCAAAATGGGATTCTTACCTGGGCCTCACTCAAGGTGACCCTGTGCAGGACGTTATCCCTCTAACACAAAGAATAACCTCCCCGCATGCGCCTTTCTGCCACCTCTGCCTCTGCAGGAGCCTCTGAAGGCTCGGGAATGAAGAGCGGATGCAGAGCTGTAAATAATGTAACCAGAATTCCAAAAGGATATGAGAGGAGGCGGTAAGAGCTCACTCTGAAGGTCAAGGGAAGCCTCTGTGGTTTCTCATTCTCTGACCACCTGGGTACACCATCAAATGCCAGTGGTTTTGTTATGGGTAGGCTGTCAAATGGAATCCCAGGAACCAGTGTGTCTGGGCCAACGGGGATCAGAGCTGTCATTTTCAGAGCCCAGCTGGTATAGCGGCGTCCCAGGAGTCTCTGGCTCTTTGGAAGCTCTGGCTTGCCACCTGCTGCCTGTGGTCTGGCCCTCCCTGGCTTTCTTCCCCCCTACAAGGGACACCCAGGACATCAGTGGCCCATGGACACCATGGCGGTGGGTGTGGCTATCTCAGCCAAGGCCTGGTCTCACCTGCTGGGTACTCCCTGCTACACGCTGGGTAGCTGGTCTCAAGCAGAGGCCATCACTATGCCTCGGGCTGGCACTTTGGCAAAGCAGAAGCCAGGACGCTGAGGTGCAAAGCCGGAGGTGTGAACATGGGCTGCTGCCAGCCGTTGCCAATGAGCTGGTGTGGCACCTGAGCTATCCTTTGTCTTGCTGGGACGTGCCACTGCTGTCAATGACTTCTTGGGAGGTGGCCTGGGATCCAGGAGTTCTTCACCCAAATCAAAATTCCCTGGACTCTGCTGGAATTTCCCCTCCCAGGAGAGAATCCCTTTGCTCCCAAAGGCTCAGGAGGGCGATTCCTCCTCAGCACCCCTCCCTCCAGGCCAAGAGCCCTGCCCCGTCCAGAGTACTCGGGCTTATAGAATGCGTGCGCATGCTTGAACTCCAACCACCCTGGAGAAGGGTCATCATCCCATTTGAAAGGGAGGAAGCTGAGGCCCAGATAGGAGAAGGGCCACTCAGACAACCCAAGACCATGGAGCACAACCTTGTCAATCCCACCCCCACCCCCAGCCCAAGCCTGCTGGAGACTCAAGGACTAGCAGCAGCTAGTCCCAGGCCAGCTTGCTTTCTGCTCCTGGGGTCCCTGAATGGCTACCCCGTGATTGCAACGCCTCGTTTTCAGATTCAGTTGGCTGTCTCACAGCAGCCACTGGGCCAGTGTCTTGGTCCACTGGGCTTGCCCTGCTGGCTTAAACAATAGACCTTTATTTCTCACAGTTCTGGAGGCTAGAAGTCCAAGATCAAGGTGTCAGCAGATCTGGTCCCAGGTCATGGCTGCTTCCTGGCTTGTAACAGCTACCTCCCTGCTGTGTCCTCACATGGTTTTTCCTTGGTATGTGTGCACGGAGAGAGAAGCAGCTCTGGTGTCTCTTCTTATAAGGACACTAATCCCATCATGGGGAGCCCACCCTCATGACCTCTTCTAACCCTAAGCACTTCCCAAAGGCCCCACCTCCAAATACCATCACATTGTGGGGGAGGGCTTCAATATATGAATTTGTGGGGGGAGGGCGCAAACATTCAACCCGTATCAGCCAGGGAGAGTGGAGACGAAGGTAAATTACCAATCCTAACCCTGGTGAATTTCCTCTCCTCAAACACAAATGACCCCAAGGCCCTGGTCCAACAGCAGGGAATGGAGCAGCTCAGGCAGTGGCCGAGAGCTCCAAACCCCGTGTGCCTTTCTCTGCGGGCTCCAGTGCTGGACAGGTTTGTTTTTATTAATCAAATTATTGTCTATTCACAGGTTTCATATGCTTACCTCACCTTCCAAAGCAATTAAGTAGAAAGTCCCCTCTGCAATTCCAACAGGGATGCCTTTGGCTGGCCTGGGGCTTGGGGGTCCCTAGGAACGGCCGCTCCCCTCGCTGTGCGCCAAGCCAGAGCAGAAAGCCTTTGGAGTGGCAGCCCGGGGTGGGGACAGGACAAAGCTGAGCTTCAGACGGCCCAGAGGCCTGGCCTGACTGCCACTCCCTGCCCCCCTGTCCTGTAACTCGTCTGACCTGTGGCCGCCTCGTCCCCCTGGTATGCCTCCACCAGAAGGAACCTGAAGAAGTCATTCCCTCTGTTGCACCGGAAGCTGCATCTCAGTCACTTCCACCACCCACATCCCAACCCTCAAGGAAGCTACCGGCCACATCAGGAGATGCCCTCTCTCCCAATGGGCAAATGGTCATTCTTCTCCCTGCCCCCAGCCTTCCCTCCTCCAGATATGCTCCAGTTTGCCAGGGTCCTTCTGAGTGTGAGTCCCAGAACTAGCCAGGATATCTGGTTGGTGTGTGGGCAGAGCAGAGCCGAGGCAAGCCATGTACAAACAATTTGACACCTAGTATCTCATTGAATCCTCCTAAGAGCACTTTTAAGTAGTTTCTACCCTTTGAAAAGATGAAAAAGACCATCTGCGTCTCAGAGGGGTTAAGTCATTTGCCCAAAGTCACAGAGACAGGAAGTGGTAGAGTCAGAAGTCTAATCAGACAACCTGGTTCCAGAGCCCATGCCTTACACACTAAACTGGACGAGGGAGCAGCACACTCACCTCCCTTGCTCTGAACGCTTTGCCTCTGTTGATACAGCCCGGGGCCCTGATTGCTTATCTGGCCCCTCCATTGTGGCACCAACTCATGCTGAGTGTTGAGTCTTCTCGCCCATCTCCATGCCTTGCCCTGTGTTCTCTGGGCCCTGGTTCAGAGTTACCCGGTCTCCACTGCCCACGTCCCCTCCTCCACCTGAGCCCTGCTGCAGCCTGTGCAGGTCCCTCCATCTCCGCGCTCCACGCCCCTGCCAGCTAACGTGATCACTGAGTAAAGTTAGAGCACAGCAGGCGGGCCGGGGCCTGTGCACAGAGCTGTGAGCTGGCAACCACTAAATTGAGAACAATTCCTGGAAATCAGGAAACAGCTATTGAGGCCAAAGGCACCAAAATTAAATCGGCCTTTGAAACAAGTGCATCTCCGCAGGCATCAGCTATGATTCTGCAAGTTTCCAAAATGAGTCCTTAAATGAGATAAAGTCTTCCAGCTCAGGTTGGACTGGGCACGTGGGCGCAGGGGGCTGGGCGATCTATGGAAGCATCAGGGCCTCGGGTCTTCCCTGTGGCACAGCGCCCAACCTTCCTGCAGGGGCGTGGACCGTGTCATCTGAAAAATGGACAGCAAGAGACATAGCACCTTCAGTGGAGCCTGGTGCCAGGGGATTTCCTCCCTCTCGAGAATGCTTCCAGCCCTACGGGCTGAGATTCCTGGGGTCCGAGTGGTTCACAAGTGTTACTCCTTTTCCTCATCCCTGAAATAAGATCATTTGCAAAAGCACGGACAAGTGTCGATACCAATGGAGACGTTTCTTGCGGTCCAGTGCAATTCAACTAATGCCCCCCAACCCCGGGGATGAACAAGGTTGCACTGCAGGGAAATGGAGAGGAAAGACTCGGTGCCTACCTTTGGGGAGCTCACAGACATGGAAACACCGCCTTCTAATAGAACACCCAGCCTGCTAAGTGCTGAAGAAGATGTGCCACGGGCAGGCTCAGGAAGCTCGGAGGAAAACTGGGTGGTTTCCACTTCAAAACCTGGGAAGTCTTCCTAGAAGAGGCAGTAGTTGATCTGGACCTTGGAGAATCAAGAGTGTCTCAGTGGTCTGAGCTGACGAGGAGGGCATTGTCGATGAGGAGAGAGCATGGGCAAGGGCATGGAAGGACATCCTTGGAAAATGGAGAGTGACCCACTTGGCTGGAACCCCGTGTCCTGGGCCATCAGCCTGGGCCGAGGTCAGGCCTGATTCTTCAGACAACCGGAAGCCATCAAAAGTCCTGATTAAGGGGGGCTTCCCTGGTGGCGCAGTGGTTGAGAGTCCGCCTGCCGATGCAGGAGACACGGGTTCGTGGCCCGGTCCGGGAAGATCTCACATGCCGCGGAGTGGCTGGGCCCGTGAGCCATGGCCGCTGAGCCTGCGCGTCCGGAGCCTGTGCTCTGCAATGGGAGAGGCCCGCATACTGCAAAAAAAAAAAAACAAGTCCTGATTAAGGGAGGTGGCACAAGAAGATGTATGCAGAACCTCTTACAGCTGTTCTCAGAGTGAGATCTGAGGAATCCTGGAGGTCCCTAACACTCTCTTAGGGGATCCATGACGTCAAAACGATTCTCACAGCAACGCTAAAATGTTCTTTGACTTTCCCACCAGCTTGGCATTGGCACCGATGGTGCAAAAGCAGGGGTGGGTGAAACAGCAGGGGCTTGAGTACGAATCACAGCGCTGGCATCAAGTCGTCCTAGTCATCATTGGATTCTTCGTCATCATGAGCTTGCAGTTCAAAAACAAAAAGCCGTCTTCTCCTTAGAATGTTGTTAGCGAAGCAGTAATAATTAACTTGATTAAATATTGACCCTTGAGTACCCATATTTTAAAAATTCTGTGTGACAAAATGAGAAATATGCTTAGAGCCCTTCTGCTAGCAACCCAAGTACAAGTTCGACTCAAGGTAGAACACTCATGTGATGGTTCTGAGTTGTGAGTTGAGCTGGCTGATTTTTCACAGAACATCATATTTACTTGAAAGAATGACTAACTAATGTTATTCTGATTTGGAGATCTGGCAGACATTTTCTTGTAAATGAACAAAGTGGGCCCATCAATTCAAGGAAAACAACTGACAGTATTTTTGCCAATGATAAAATTTAAGATTTCGAGCACCATTAAGAATTTTGAAAAACCACCACTGTGAACATGACAGCTTCCCAACAGATAAAGACTTTGCCCAGTGGGATGGATGGTGGTAGTAACACAGGTGATGTTCTGGTGTAGAATGGAATGCGTCAGCACCGGGAAGGTCTGCATAAGGCAGGGCACTGACATTTTCCCAGGGACCAGTGCACGACGATGCTCCCAAACCACGACCAGTAAAAGATCCATTCAAAGGATAAGAGAGGGGGGTCACTGGGGTCAAGGACGGAAGATTCATTCATGCGGTTTCACACTCCACACTGCACTTAACCTGTAAGAAACAACCAATGGCTGAATTTTTGTCTTGTATCAAAGAAGAATGTCCATAATTACATGAAAAGTCGATTGAAATATTCCTCTTTTTTCTTTTCTTTTCTTTTTTTTTTTCTTGGCCACTCCACACGTCCTGCGGGATCTTAGTTGCCTGACCAGGGATGGAACCCGTGCCCCGTGCAATGGAAGCACACAGTCTTAACCACTGGACCACCAGGGAAGTCCCTAGTCCTCCTTTCTCTAGTTGCATGTCTACATGAGGCCAGATTTCCTTCATACACGTCAACCATAACAATGCAGCATAACTGAACAGAGAAGTACATGTGAGACTCTGGCTGTCTTTTCTCAAGCTAGATATTGGAGAAATTCGAAAAAATGTAAAATAATGCAACTCTTTTCAACACAACTTTTTGTTTTGAAAAATACACTTATTTTCCTTCCATTATTTATATTTACATGAAATCAGTTTATTATGTTAATTTCATATTAATAAATAAATATTTTAACAGTCTTATTTCTAATATGGTTAACATGAAGAGAAAAAATCCACAGAAACAAAAAAGCTCTTGGGGGTCCTCAACAAATGTTGTTGTTGTTGTTGATTAATCTCACTGTACCCTGCTTTTAAAAAAAATTGCGGTGGGGCTTCCCTGGTGGCGCAGTGGTTGGGAGTCTGCCTGCCGATGCAGGAGACACGGGTTCGTGCCCCGGTCCGGGAAGATCCCACATGCCGCGGAGCGGCTGGGCCCGCGAGCCATGGCCGCTGAGCCTGCGCGTCTGGGGCCTGTGCTCCGCAACGGGAGAGGCCACAACAGTGAGAGGCCCGCGTACCGCGAAAAAAAAAAAAAATTGCGGTGAAATTCACGTGACATAAAATTCATTATTTTAAAGCATACAATTCATTGGCGTTTTGTACATTCACAGTGTTGTATAACCATCACCTCTGTCTAGTTCCAGGACATTTTCTTCTCCCCGAAAGGAAACTCCATACACATTAAGCACTCGCTTACCTTTTCAGCCTCCCACTGGCCCCTGGCAACCATTAACCTGCTTTCTGTCTCTGCGGATTTACTCTCAGTAAGTTCTAAGAGTATAGCTTACTGTTGCAAATCCCAGCTCTGCTGTTTTTTAGCTGTGATACCTTGGTCAAGTTGGGTAATTTCTAGAAGACTCGTTTTCCTGACCCCTAAAGTGGAGATAATAATAGTACCATCTTCATGGGGCTATTGTGAGCATTCAGTGGGAAAAGGTCCTTAATGTTCCTGGAACATAGTAGATGCTCAATAAGCGGGAGTTCACATCAACCCCTGGGAGGGAGCATTGATTCCATTTCCGTACACTCTGTCTCTAGATGTGACGGGCAATATCTCAAGAATGAGAGCCAGGTATCATTTTTGCTTACCAGCCGTGAGACTTTGATGAGTAACTTCACCTCTCTGAGCATTGCTTCCCTCATCTATAAAGTGGAACTAATATAATCCCCATCTTGCAGGGTAGTTGTGAGAATCAGTGTAGGAGTGAATGCTTATAACATTCTTAGCACATAGGAGGCACTCGATGGCCGGCAGTCATGGGGGGCTTTGGTTTGCAGTGATGACAACGACATTGATGGAAATGGGAAAGTGCTGACACCATCCTCTAGGCTCTCACACACTGTGTGCAGCTCAGTGGCCACCACTCTGGCTGGGTCCTTCCTCAGAACCGTTGGAGTGATGGGCACCTAATCCCAGCACAGGGCAAGATGATGGCAGCACGGTCTGCCTAGTGCCCCAGCGGCCTTCGTCTTGGCTCGGCGGCTCTCTGTGCACAGGCTGCTCGGGCTTTAGAAGAGCAAATCAGTTTACACGAAGCTTTCCTGCTAGGGCCATATTTTAGCTCCAGCCCCAGAAGACACTCCAGTCCCCCAGTTCTGGAAAGGCCTCAGGGGCTCAAACTTGAGAGGTGCTCTTAAACATGCCTGGTAGCTCCCCATGGCCACTTCTGCAACACCCCTTCTCTTCTCAAAAGAAAGAAACATGCTCTCCTACTGGAGTCCATGCCAACGGTGCAGGGCTCCCTGGGGTAAACCTGTCTCTGCTGCCGTTGGCTCTGAGCCTCACAGTTATGGGCTGACGCCTGTCAAGCTAGAGATGCCCCCCGTCAGCCCCCCTTCACTGCCACGTTCATGCCACTAACGGGGCTGTTACTTGAAACCTGAGTTCTTTTTTCTTTTTTTTTTTTTTTTTTTTTTTGCAGTACGCGGGCCTCTCACTGTTGTGGCCTCTCCCGTTGCGGAGCACAGGCTCCGGACGCGCAGGCTCAGCGGCCATGGCTCACGGGCCCAGCCGCTCTGCGGTATGTGGGATCTTCCCGGACCGGGGCACGAACCCGTGTCCCCTGCATCAGCAGGCGGCCTCTCAACCACTGCGCCACCAGGGAAGCCCCCTGAGTTCTTTTTTTGATGTGGATCATTTTTAAGGTATTTATTGAATTTGTTACAGTATTGCTTCTGTTTTATGTTCTGGTTTTTTTGGCCCGGAGGTATGTGGGATCTTAGTTCCCCGACCAGGGATAGAACCCAAGTTCCCTGCGTTGGAAGGAGGATTCTTAACCACTGGACCACCAGGGAAGTCCCGAAACCTGAGTTCTTGTCGAAATGAATTTGAGAGTGGGAAGCTGAGGAAGGCCGGTGGGGTGGAGAGTGCACGGAATCAGATGTGGATTCAACCCTGCTGACGACTGGAGACCTCCTGGGCCTTGGGTTCCCCACCTGAAGAATGACAAGGTCGGACTAGCTCCGGCTTCTTGGGTTTCAGGGAGCAACGACCACTGAGTATTCACTGTCCTGAGCCCTTTAGGACCTTCTACCTGATTCACTTTGCCCTGCAGAGGCTTGCTCTGGTCCCGAACACCTGAATAAGACAGGAAAGGGACAGCTCTACACTGGATGGGTAACAGAAGTCATCACATGTCACAGAGCAAGCTGGCCAGCCCCAAGCTTCACCCAAATGGGAAGCGGGTGTCTTCCTGCTCTGTGCACAGACAGAGAACCCACGGGGGCAGTGAGCCAAAGGCAGATCGGTATATCTATTGATGGCAGATGGCAGCAGGTGAGCGTAGGGTGGGCAACTGGGAATGTACCTCAGTCAAGGGCCGGGAGCGGTTTATTGGGTAGTCTTAGGGAACTCTGAAAACTTAGCCTGGGGATAATATAGACTGGGTCCTCGACATACTGCATATGCCCCATGGCCCGTGGGTTCTGAATGCTTGTGGGTATCAGCCCCAGGCACTCGGTCCAATGATCCTCACTGATGTACTCCAAAGATGCTGACGTCATAGTGGTGGCTGGGCCATGAGTGCAATGGCCAGCATGGGAGGAAGGATGAAGCCAGGAGCCAGCTGGAGAAAGACGGGATGGAGGTCCTGGATGACCTATCCAGATGAGAAAAGCCTTTTAGATCTGCTTTCGATTGGGCAGAGGAGGGAACCACAGGTATGCCTTGGAGTAGGAGAGCCAATAGACAAGAGGCCTCGGCACTCAGCCTGGCTTTCTCTTCCCTGGGATGCAAGATAATGCTGAGTATGTGTTTCTCTTTCTACTCTCTCCTAGACGCTGCAGTGACAAAATGTTCATCCAGGACTCAGATTTATTCCCCCCAAACCAAACTCACGAATCTTCCCAAGGAACTGAGGCTTTTCTTAATTTCCATCTACCACCGTCACCTCTCTGGGGAGGTAGAGGTGGGAAAGAAGATAGAAATTGTATGTAGCCCTGAAGCCGGCACCAAGGAAGCCTCAGGCTACAAAGCAAACACGTGCAAAACCTCTCCCGTAGCTGTCACATCAATATCAAATTACCTGCTTTATTCACTTACAAAGCTCAACGTAAGCAGCAAACCTCTTAGGCTCCAGGTCCCAGGTCTGGGCGGTTGAGAGGCAGGGGTGGTACCTGATGGCTCCCAGGGGCCTGATTCGTCCTATAGGGACAGCCCAGGCTTCAGGCCATGGTACCACTTGCTGCCCAGGAGTACATGCCTGGCTGGCCATCAGTGTTCACCTCTACAGGTGCACGCACGCGTGGCCTCTGCCCTGTGAGGTAGGCAACAGTGATATCCATAGTCCCATTTCAAAGACAAAGAAACTGAGGCCCAGAGAGGTAAGTGATTGGTCACACCCAAAACTCAGCTTTCTTGACTCCAAGCTCAGCCACCTGGCGGTTCTGCCTGCTGCCACCCAAACTGGCAGTTAACACTGTTTTCTGAGGTCATCTTAGGGCAAGGGCACAGGTTGGGGAATCTGTTTCCGCAATTCCCTATTCACTCTTCATATGCAAACATGAATGTATGTTCAAGGCATATCAGTTAACATATCACTTTCATAGGCAATTAAGAAATTGGCCCTCAAAATTACAGCAGAGAATGAAACTTCTGGGTTTATGAATTCAGGAATCAAAGGGTCAGACCTTTATGGCGAGTCCTGGTGTGGTTTTAACTTTCCTCTGCTCCACAGTAACCCCTCCAGGACTCTTTTCTTTCGCCTGTCTGTAGTCCAAGAAGCCCCTCCACACTTTAATAAAAGTGAGCTTATGGGGTATTTAAAGGAGAGTTACAGCTATGGGAATACACAGTTGCAAGTCTTAAGTGGTGCCCGAAACTACTGTTGTAGGCTGAATAATGGCTCTCAGTGTGGAACCTGTAGATGTGACCTTATATGGAACGAGTAGCTTTGCAGGTATGATTAAGTTAAGGATCTTGAGACGGGGAGATTATCCTGTACAATCTGCATGTATCCTTTTAAGAGAGTGGCAGGAGACTTGTCACAGACACGCAGAGGAGAAGGCAGTGTGACCATGGAAGCAGAGATTGGAGTGAGGCGGCCACAAGCCAAGGAATGCTGGAAGCTTAGGTACTGGGAGAGGCAAAGAGCAGATTCTCCCCTGGAGGGAGTACAGCCCTGATGACACTTTGATTTTGGCCTAGTGATAGAAATTTTGGACTTCTGTCTTCCAGAACTATGATAGAGTAAAATTTCTGTTGTTTTAAAGCACCCAGTTTGTGATAATTTGTTACAGTAACCAACCACAGGAAATACAGAGGTGTATTAGGGGGCATAATGGGAGACCTGGTAAATGGAGAAACATGCCTTGTTGTTAGATATGAAGATTCAATATTAAAAATACATCAATTGTCTGTAAATTGACCTATAAATTCAATAATATCTCAAAGCTTCTAAAAGGATTCCTGGAACTGGATAAAACTATTCAAAAGATCATCTAGAAGAATAAGCACATGGCAAGAATATTCAGAAAGAAAAGCAAAGAGGACAAACTCTCCCTACTGCATAGAGGAGCATATTGTAAAGTTCTTGCACAGGGAAAAAAACCCAACAGATCAACTGATTAAAGCACAAAGCCCCCCAGTTATACCCAAGTATATATGCAAATTTAGTATATGATAAAGTTGATATTTCAAATCAGTGTTGAAAGGCTGCATTATTCCATAAGTGGTGATGGCTGTTTCAAAATGGCTACTTAGAAAACAATAGAGTCAGATCTCTACCTCACTCCCTACACTAAAATAAATACCAGCTGTGTCAAAGATTTAAATGTTAAATATGAAACCATAAAAGTACAAGAAGAATAAACACATGGAGTTTTTTCTCATTATATAAGTTATAATTTGGGGTTTGGGAAGGTTTTTCCAAACAGGACATAAAAACTTGAAGTCATACAGGAAAAGGTTATCAATTTGACTGCATATAAATGAAAAACTTTTATATTATATAAAATATAAATATTATATACAATATGTAATATATTACATATAAAGCATATTATATTTTAAGTATGTATTATATCTCAATGCTATATATTATATAGAATATTACATATATTAAATACATATGTTATATCTCAATGTGAGAAAAATATTTCTAACAGATATGACACAGGCTTTATAACCCTCTCTACAGTGAGCTCTTACGAATCCATAAGGAAGAGAACAAACATCCCAATAGAAAAATGGGCAGTAGGCCCTGAAGAGATCATTCCCTAAGAGAATAAGTACAGATGGCCAATAAATATGTGGAAAGATACTATCACCAATAATCAAAGCAATGCCAAGAAAAAAATCTTATTTTTCACTTATCAAATTGCCAAAGGTTTAAAAGCTTGACTAAACTGGTGATTTTCTTGCACTTTTGGTAGTGTAAATTAGTATATTTTTGAGGGCTGTTTGGCCATGCGTATCAGCATGTATAATGTGCACAGCCTTTGACCCAGCAAGCCCATTTTGAGGAATCTACAAGTATTGATATAGGAAGATACTCATGGTGTACAGTGGAGATAAGTGCTTTATAGAACAATATTTATGATTCAAAGACAGCTGTCTGGAGTATGTACGCCAAATGTTAAGAATAGTTATCCTTGGAAAATGAGATTTGGGTGTGATTTTCATTTTCTTTGTACTTTCAGTATTGTTTGCTGGTTTTAAATAGCATGTATCTTTTTTTCTGCAAAAACAATAAAGCTATTTTCAAAAAAAGAAATGTAGAAGATGAAACTTTAACATAGAGCTTTGTAACAAAAGTGGTTGGCTGTTTAGGAACAGATATGGAGGCGGAAGGTATAGCCCCAAGAATAGGTGCTCCCTCAAGGCCTGCCATGTGGCAACTGAAAAGGTAGGGATGGAACATGCCCTCTTAGAGTCCCTGCAAGACTTAAATGTGAAAATATATGGCAGAGAGTAAGCACCCAAAAGGAGCGTGCTTATTTGTGAAAACATAAGAACCCTTCTCATATGTGGTTGCTAAGTAATGGCTCCCCAGTGATGTCCACGTCCTAATCCTCAGAACCTGTGGTTACGTTACCTGGCATATGGCAAAAGGGACTTTGCAAATGTGATTGACCTAAGGATCTTGAGATGAGGAGATCATCCTGGGTTTTCTGGATTGGCCCTAAATCACCCAGGGGTCCTTATAAGAGGGATGCAGGAGGGTCAGAGTCAGAGAAAGAGATATGATGAAAGAAGCAGAGGTAGCACTGATGTGGGGCCATGACCCAAGAATGTGGGCAGCCTCTAGAAGCTGGAAAAGACAAATAACTGGATTCTCCCCTGGAGCCTCCATAAGGAGCACAGCCCCGACAATCCATGTCAGTCTTCGACCCTCCAGAACTGTAAGATAATACATTTGTGTTGTTTTAAGCCACTAGGTTGGTGGTAATTTGTTACAGCAGCCACAGGAAACTCATACATGACACAAGGAGAAGGAAGTCAATTTCCCTTGCATTACGTCCTTGTCTTAGGCTTCCTTCCACATGCTAAGCTCTTGAGGGAAGGGGCTGTATTTGGTTCATCTTATGTGCCCCAGAGCCCCGTACAGAACCTGGTCCTGACAGGAGCTCTCCAATCCGTTCTCTTCATTCTATGCTGGGGCCAATGATCCTGCTCAGGTGCATATCAGCTTTCTCCAGGACTATTCACACAGCCTCCTCATGGGCTTCACGGCCTCACTGCCTCCAATTTCAGGGCCATTGTCTCCACAGCCCTCAACATGATCTCTCTAACACATCAAGTCTGCCATGTCACCCCTCTGCTCTTTAATATTTAGTGACTCCCCGTCACCTATAGGATGAAACCCAGTGCCACAACCCATTCCAACCCCATCTATCTCTTCTGCCTTTTCTGTTGCTATTCACTGACACCTACATTCACACATCAGCCATCCCAAACCTCTTGCTCTTCCCTTTCACCCTCCACATCATCACACAAGCTGTCCTCTCTGCTTGGCAAGCTCTTGCATCCTCTCCGCCTGGCCATTCTCAGCCATCCTTCAAACCTCATCTTCCCGCAAAAGCCTTCCCCTGGGGCCTCCACGACTCCCTCTTGGAGTGGGTCTGGATTGTACCACAGGCACTGGTTCTGTGTCTGCCCCCAAGTGACCGTGAGCTATTGGTGGGAAGGGATTGTGGCTGTTTCATTTCTGCTTCCCTATAGCAGGAGCTCAGCAAATGCCTTCTGCATTGGCCCACTGCTGAACTAGTGTTTATCAAGACGAATTACTTAGCATGGATTGAGTCCTGATACAATTCAACTTCACTTGGCATCAGCAAATGTATCACACCCTTTCTGTCTCTTCTATTGTCTCTCCAGCACCAGGCTTCAGGGGCTGATGGATTTATCTGAGAAGATTCCCAGCCCCTGTGTGACCCTGTTTATTGATCTTAGTCAGGCTACAATCATTACATCTGTTACCCAGCTCTGGACAAGTACCATTAATAGTCCTTCTCTTTCCTCTCTTGTATCCTTTGCTTCAGCCCTGTCAACCACATATATGTTGCTCTTTCTTTTTCTTTACTTAGTCCATGCTGTACTGATTATTTTTTCACCAGTCTGGGAGCCCCTGAATCTCTTATGTGGCCCCATGGAGCCTTTTAGAAAACCAGCTATAACACCAAGAGAGAGTATGCCCAGCACTGAATGCAGCACCTGGTGTGTTGTAAGAACTTATCACACAAATGTCTATGCGGGCAGTTCTCAAATGTGAGCACGCATCAGAATCATCCTAGGGCTTGTTAAAACACAAACTGCTGGGTTCCACCCCCAGAGATTCTGATTCAGTAAGTCTAGGTTGGGGCCCAAGAATTTGCATTTCTAACAAGTCCCTAGGTGATGGAGATGCTGTTGGTCCAGGGACCACGTATTGAGAAATACTGGTCTTTGGAAAGAGTGTGAATGAGTGTACAAAAGGGAACTTGTAAAATTAGTCACTGTACCATGGGAACTGTAGAACTCTTATTAGTCAGTAGGGAATACACATGGATGCGGGAAGTGGGAGGTGCTCATGCGGTAGAGAATGGGATTTTGAGGAATGCACACAGGACAGGGAGGTTGAGAGAGAATGCATAGAGAAGGAAGGGCAGGCTAATGGACAAGACACTGGGGGTCTGGTTGTGTGTGAATCAATTGACATCCTATATCCAATGTATCCAGTGATGTTTGGCCAACTCATAGATTAGCTGCTTGCTTACCTGCTCCTTAATCCATCTCTAGCCACAAATTAAGGAGTCTGCAGAGCAGAAGTGGGTCTAGGCAAGAAAAAGATAAATGCTAGTAAGAATGTGACATATAGGGTTGTTGGATTAGGTGAGCTAGACCTAGCATCCTAGAGACCTGAGAATGTGGGGAGGAGCAAATATAAGCAGAAATATCCATAGTGTCTAAATGGTTCTTTTTCATGTCTACTTGTTCTTGTTTCATTTATGCCTGGTTTGGTACAGGATTTCTTAGTTGTTGTTTTTTTTTAATTGATGTTATTTCTTTGAGGATGCTAAACATATCTTTTATTAAGTCATTTTCAGATTGCAGTATTATTTTCATTTTATCAGGATTAAATTCATCTCCTGAGTGTTGATTTTTTAAGCTGACATTCCTAGTATTAGTGTTCGTGATGTGTTTTGAAATTTTGGCTCATCTCATGTAGTAGTGCACTTTCATCTTTTCTCTGCCCATATCCCTTCCTGTTGAGCAGTCTTGCTAATGTCTCCATTTAGCGCCCTAGAGCCCCCAGTCAAGAATCAGGTCGTAAGCTCGTGGCTCAAGGCCTCCATTCTTCTGTGATTTGGGGAATGTCACTAAATTTACAGGCAGCTTGAGCCAGGTCCTGGCTGCCAGATTGTGTTTGGTTCATCCTACATCACTAGGTTTGCAGCTTGATGTAAACCATTGCCCCTGTCAGGGGGTTGGTTGTAGTATTTATAAATGCTTTTATGAAAGGGGAAGCGCCACCCTAGGATCTGATTTCAAGCAGTAAAATCCAGTCCCTTTTCATTACCCCATAGGAGCAGAATGCCTGGTTGTCTCAGTATGCTTCTAGATCCAGACCTCAGCTGGCCTGTGGCTTTATCCCTGCTTAGCATGTGTGTCCAGCCCCCATTTTTGGTCCACTGAGATATACATTTTATTTTTTTAGTGCTGCTACGCCTTTTAAATTGTCTCTTTATAGTATATACTCGCCGTGTTTTGGTGGCAGTGTCTCAAACTGTAAACCTATAAAACCATCTTAACTAGTGGTCCAGATTGGTTTAGCTCTCAGGAGTCCCTCACTGGTGTTTTTTGGGCCTTGCACTGATTTAAAAAAATGCAGACTGCAGTAGTTGCCTATGGCTGCCATTGCATAATGCCACAAGTGAGGTGGTTTAAAACAACAGAAATTTCTTCTCTCACATTTCTGGAGACTAGAAGTCTGAGATCAAGGTGTTCACTGGGCCATGCTCTCTTTGATGGCTCTAGAGGAGGATTTTTCCTTTCCTCTTCCTGGCTTCTGGTGTTTTCTGGCAATCCTTGATGTTCCAATCTCTGCCTCCATCTTCACATGGCATTCTCCCTGTGTCTGTGTCTCTGTCTTCTCTTCTTAGATGGACACCAGTTATTGGAGTACGGCCTACCCTAGTCCAGTATGACCTCATCTTAATTTAAGTAATTACATTGGCAAAGACCCTATTCCAAATAAGGAAACATTCACTAGTTTAGGGCAGGCATGTATTTGGGATGGGGGGAACTATTCAACTGAGTACACTAGGCTATGGGCCCAGTGGCAAGCCAGGCTCCTGACTGAGGCAAGGAGATACTTGGCTCACCTCCTGATTCCCAGCTTTAGCTGAGGCCATTTGGCTCCCCCATTAAATGCTGTATTCAAAAGTGGGACTGGATTAAAGAATATGAAGCATTCACCCAACGTTGCTTCAGTCAAAACACTGGAGTTCATTGTCTTTCTAACAGTAGATCAGTAGCATAATCTCTATGTATAAAGGATCCAAATGATTTCTGCTCCTTGAACCCTAATACTCTTGAGTCTTGAGCAAGGTGCTCAGGTCCAGAAGGACAAGCTTAGTTCTTCAAGAGGTAACTTGGGAATTCACAGTTGGCAAAGGAAGTCCAGTAACACCTCATTTATCTACCATCCCCGGTCAATTTTTTCCTATGATAAATGATCCCAGTGGCCAAACCTTTTCTTTGGAATCTGCTTTGTACAATATTGCTGCCTCCTTCCTCACTGTCAGAGGCCATTTCTGATGTCTGTCAGCCTCATTTCTAGTAGCTCTGGTCCTCTCTTTCTAATTTGCTGCTTCTATGTGCTACAGGCTGAGAGACTTGGCAGCAGAACTTGATAGACATGTGGGTATAAGAGCCACAGACTGTGTGCAAATCCTGCAGAGCTCTCTGGTAAAGGAAGGGCAGGAGACTTAGGACAATGTCAGCTCTTCAGAGGTCTTTCTGAGGTTGATGACTTTCTGATTCTGTTAGGTCACCAGCTAAGCGACCTTGGAATAACTAAAGTGTCAGTATACTCTGTAGACCCTGATCTTTGAAATCTGTAGGATTCGGACTTTAAGTTTGGACCCATGCACCCTTTGTGCCACTGGAGGACTGGAAATGTCAGAGCCATGTGGCTGAGGCCAGCCCACAGCTTGGGCTTTTCCTGCTGCTCCATCTTCCTTCTTCCTGCCTTACTCAGTGGTTTCCTCCCAGATACCTGGGGGGGGGTGTCTCTTTCTGACCACATGGCACTGCACTGGGGGCAGGGACTCTGGAAAAGGTGTGTCCCAAATCTCTCTACTGGCCTTGATGAGTCTTTTTTTTTTAGATTGAAATATAGTTGATTTACAATGTTGTGTTAGTTTCCTAGTCTGTAGGTTGTCTTTTCATTTTGTTTAGGGTTTCCTTTGCTGTGCAAAAGCTTATAAGTTTGATTAGGGTCCATTTGTTTATTTTTGCTTTTATTTCTATTGCCTTGGGAGACTGACCTAAGAAAACATTGGTACAATTTATGTCAAGAATGTTTTGTGTATGTTCTCTTCTAGGAGTTTTATGGTGTCATGTCTTATATTTAAGTCTTCAAGCCATCTTGAGTTTATTTTTGTGTATGGTGTGAGGGTGTGTTCTAAGTTCATTGATTTGCATGTGGCTGTCCAGCTTTCCCAACACCACTTGCTGAAGACACTGTCTTTTCTCCATTGTATATTCTTGCCTCCTTTGTCAAAGATGAATTGTTCATAGGTGTGCGGGTTTATTTCTGGGCTCTCTATTCTGTTCCATTGATCTATGTGTCTGGTTTTGTGCCAATACCATGCTGTTTTGATTAATGTAGCTTTGTAGTATTGTCTGAAGTCTGGGAGGGTTATGCCTCCAGCTTTGTTCTTTTTCCTTAGGATGGCTTTGGCAATTTTGGGTCTTTTTTTGTTCCATATACATTTTAGGAATTTTTGTTCCAGTTCTGTGAAAAATGTCATGGGTAATTTGATAGGGATTGCATTAAAGCTATAGATTGCTTTGGGTAGTATGGCCATTTTAACAATATTAATTCTTCCAATCCAAAAGCATGGGATATCTTTCCATTTCTTTGAATCATCTTCAGTTTCCTTTATTAATGTTTTATAGTTCTCAGCATATGCCTTTCTTGGTGAGTCTTGTATTATGTTCACCTGGACTGCAAAAGTATTTAAATTGGTTTCTCACAAAGGGAATTTGCCCATGAATTGTTGCTGAATTGGTGTGTTTGTGAGGGGAAGGAGGGTGCAGAGCTTCTTACTCCATTATCTTACTGATGTTAGTTTGGCTATTAGCCTTCTGCTCACCCAAATGGTGAGCATCAAAAAATGCTTGTAGTTTCCTGTCTTTTCCCCCACTTTCCAGACACAGTAGCATAAGGAACAAACATGTCTTCTGTTCCTGCTGAGAGATTGCTAATAAGCACTAGTTCTTAGCTTCATGTGATGCAAAGTGAGTCAGTAATACAGCTGCAGTGTTTATGACAGTAGAGATATATGACTAGCCCTTCCTGAGTCTGCCCCTGGCCCCCTTTATCCAACTTTTAAGTCTCTCAAGGCTGTAGGCGGCAAGCCCAAATTGGTAGCTCACTCCTCTGTAGGCCCAGGCAGCAAGAAGTCCCCAAGCTCAGCATCTCACAAGTACTGGGAAGAGCTGGGAATAACTGTCTTCTCTGCCCTTTGAAGAGCTTCTTAAAGATCTTAAGAAAAAGAAGAGAAGTCTTATTCCCTTCCCTCCTGCCTCTCCACATCTTCCCCTTGCCCACTCACCACCGCAGTCAGGGTCTGAGCAAACAGACGGATAAGCAGCTACTGCTACAAAAGGGCAAACATGAGGGTTCTGTTATTGGAACTATATTGCTGTTCAGATTTCGGCAGCCATTTCCACAGCACTTTTGACGTTTTCAAAGTCATTTCCTGACTTTTAAAAATATGATCCCCATTTTAGAGGTGAAGAAACTAAGGCAGTGACTGAGGCAGAGAAGGAAGAGGATCCCTGTGTGAGTCAGCAGTTGAAGTAGGGCCAGAGGCCCGGTTTCTCGCTTCTTTGAGTTCTTTTCATACCATGTGGGCCACATTAATCGGGAGGGAAATATTCTGAGGATGGTGACAAGCGTGTCCACTACCCCTTAAGTAGCCAGCCTGCGCTTCCTTGGAGACTCCAGGAACATGGGGCTCCCCTCTAAGCAAAGGGCTTGCCGGGATTATGGGGGACTAAAGTTCTCATCATGGTTTTGCCACTTAAGCTCTAGACCTTCAGAGAGTACAATTCCTGGGCCCAGCTCACTGGCCACGTGTGGAGAGTGGGCCTGGAGAGGTTACCAGGGGAAGAGCTGGGGTGAGAAGCCAAACCCTCTCCTTCTCTGGGTCACTCAAAGAGCACTTACATATTCTGCTAAGCTGTAGTTGCCTTTTTGAGCTTCACTTTCCTCATCTGTAAAGTGGACATAACATCTTCATCAACCACACTATAGAGAATGTTAGGAGGCTCAGAGGTGATCGGGTATAAGTGTGTGATCTGTAATCTGTGAAGTAGCATCTGCATCTGACTTTGCTACTCAATCCTATTCATGGAGCAGCTACTGGAGGACAGGTGCCGAGTTAGGCATAGTATGTGAATCACCCCAAGTCACTTGTCTTATCCATTAATACACAGCTGTTCAGTGACAGAAATGAGATGAGAGCCTTTTCTGATCAGTCCCAGAGAGCTGGAGATCATATTGCTGTGTGCATAAAGTTGTTAGCATTAACACGTTTAAAAAAGACTCAAGTTAAACTTGAATTTTAGATAAATAATGAAAAAATAAATATAAATATATATACACTTATACACAGTTATATGAAAATATTATTATTATTTTTTTAATCTAAAATTCAAATTTAACCAGGCATCCTGTAATTTATTTGGCAGCCATATGTGTATATGGAGTTGGCACTGAAGGGGCAGCAGGCGGGCAGGTTGTTTGTTTGTATATTCATTTTGAAGTGAGGGAGTCAGCAGGCCATATGCCAGGGAAGGAAGTGATCTTCCCACCCAAGCAAGTCACCACTGCTGTTCTCAACCTGGGGGCCACCAAGAACATATACAGACCTAATACTTTGTCCTGATGACAAACACTCACGTAAAATTAGGCCTCTTCCCTTCCCCTTCCTGAATGTTCCCAAGACGCTATTTTCCCCCATTCATCTGGGCTCCATTGGAGGTATTTAAAAGATAGTTTATCAAGGATAAAAAGGGTATTTTAAAAATAGATAAAGGTTTAAATTTCATAAGGACCTACTCTATAGCACAGGGAACTCTACTCAGTATTCTGTAATGGCCTATATGGGAAAAGAATCTAAAAGGAGTGGATATATGTATTTGCATAACAGATTCACTTTGCTGTACACCTGAAACTAACATAATATTGTAAATCAATTATACCCTGGTAAATTTTTTTTTAAAAAAGGTTTAAATTTCAAGTTTATCTAAAGATAAGGCCTAGGATTTGTTTTTTTAATTTAATTAATTTATTTATTTATGGCTGCGTTGGGTCTTTGTTGTGGTGTGCGGGCTTCTCATTGCGGTGGCTTCTCTTGTTGCGGAGCGCAGGCTCTAGGCATGTGGGCTTCAGTAATTATGGCTCACCGGCTCTAGAGCACAGGCTCAGTAGTTGTGGCTTCGTAGCTCTACAGCACGTGGGATCTTCCCGGACCAGGGCTCGAACTTGTGTCCCCTGCACTGGCAGGCAGATTCTTAACCACTGTGCCACCAAGGAAGCCCCAGGCCTAGGGTTTTTAAAAAGGGTGGTAGACTTCTGCTTCTGGTCAAGATGGAATAACAGGGAATGAATTTACCTTCCTTCCTGGAACAATCAATAGACAAAATATTTTTTTAAAAAGCCAGTACTTTGCAAGATGCTGGACATCAAGGAATGAAAGACAGGGATGGGAAACAAATGAGGTGAGCGCTACAGTGCCCCAATTTGTTGCTTAGAGAGAGATTCCAGGCTGTAGAACAGGGAGGGAAAACCCATGCAAGGAACTCAGTGTTTTCCCTGAGTTGAGGAAACAGAGTGGGGAATCCAGGAAGTCCAAGGAAACTTAATTTCACAGGACAGAGTGCTAGAGAGCTGAACATAGAAAGTGCTCCAGAAATCTGCTGTATTGAAAGTATTCAGTAGAGTATTGATTGGTGCATGCATGTGAGGGAACTACCTGAGGCCTAGAAAAGGAACATCCAGAGCAATTACAAGAAAACAGTGCCTGGCACTTACGCAACTATGGGGATTATGCCTGCTCCCACCTGCCAGTCTGAAAAATCTCAGATTTACAGGGCATTGGGTAGAGCATACAAGTGGTTCGTATTTCAGTATTGGGGGATAATTAGCCCTAGGCTGATAACAGCTCCAGTCCTGCCTAACCAGTCATAAAAGCAAACCTGAACAGTTCAAACTATTTTCAACTGAACTGTATCCCATAAGAAAGTTCAAGAATATTTATAGGAATACAAAAATATCTGGCACCTAATAAGGTAAAATGCACAGTGTTTGGCATCCAATAGAAAATTACCAAGCACACAAAAAAGCAGGAAAGTATGACCCATAATGAGGAAATAAATCAATTGGAACCAATCCAGAATTGAAACAGGTGTTAGAATTAGTAGAACACTAAAGCAGTCATTATAACAGTATTCCATTATGTTCAAAAGTTAAGTAGAAACATGTGTGATATACAAAGACCCAAATTAATTGCTTCTAGAGATGAAAACAATAATATCTGAGATGAAAAAAACACTAGATGGGAATAATGGAAGATTGAACATTGTAGGATAAGAGATCAGTGAATTTGAAGACACACTAATAGAAACCATCCAAATGAAACAAAGAAAAGAGTACATAAAAAAGAACAAAGCATTACTGAGCTGTGGGACAATTTGGAAGGCTTAATATATGTGTAATTGGAGTCCCTGAAGAACAGTAAGGGCAGAAAATACATTTGAAGACATAATGGATAAAATTTTCCCATATTTGATGAATATTATAAACACATAGGTTCAAGAATTTCAATGAACCCCAAGCACAAGAAACATGAAGGAACTATACCAAGGCATGTTAAAATCAAATTGCTCAAAAGTAGTGGTAATTATAAAAAGCTTAAAAGCAACCAGAGGAAAAAGATATATTATGTACAGAGAAACAAAGATACAGATCAAAGCAGATTTCTTGTCAGAAACAATACAGATAAGAAGATGGTGGATCAACATCTTCAAAGTACTGGATCAAAAAACAAACAAAAAAACTCGTTGATCTCACAGTTTATACTCAGTGAAAATATCTTTCAAAAATGAAGGTGAAATAAAGACTTTTTCAGGCAAACTGAAGCTGAAAGAATTCATCAGCAGAAATTTTAATGGAAGTCATTCAGACAGAAGAAAAGTACACCAGATGGAAATATGGATTTATACAAAGGAAAGGAGAGCACTGGAAATGGTAACTAGTTGGATATATATAAGATTTTTCTTATTATTTATATTTTTTAAAAGATAATTGCGGGCTTCCCTGGTGGCGCAGTGGTTGAGAGTCCGCCTGCCGATGCAGGGGACGCAGGTTCATGCCCCGGTCCGGGAAGATCCCACATGCCGCGGAGCAGCTGGGCCCGTGAGCCATGGCCGCTGAGCCTGTGCATCCGAAGCCTGTGCTCCGCAACGAGAGAGGCCACAACAGTGAGAGGCCCGCATACAGAAAAAAAAAAAAAAAAGATAATTGCCTATTTAAACAAAAATAATAACAACTGAGTGTAGGGTTTACAACATAAGTAAATTATATAATAGTACAAAAGACAGGAGGGGATAAATGGAAGTATACTGTAAAGACATTTTTATATTATACATGAAATGGTATACTATTACCTAATATTACTTAAAGGCAGATTGTGATAAGTTAATGATGTATACTGTAAATCCTAAATCGACCACTAAAATAACAAAACAAAGAGTAATAGCTAAAAAATCAACAAAGGAGGTAACACGGAATCTAGGAAATATTCAATTAATCCCAAAGAAGATTTAAAAATAGAGGAAAGGGTATACACATAATATATGGGACAAATAAGAGGCAAATAGCACGATAGTAGGCTTAAATCTAATAATACCAATAATCATATTATATGATTTATGGTCTAAACACCATATTAAATTAAAAAGACAGAGATCATGAGACAGGATTAAAAAACAAAACCTGACTGTATACTCCCTGCAAGAAATGCATTTCAAATATAATGACCCAAGTAGATCAAAAATAAAAGGATGAAAAACATGATGCCAACACTAATCAAAAGAAATCTGGAGCAGGAATATTAATATCAAAGTAGATTTCAGAATAAAGAATGTTATCAGGAATAAAGAAGGTCACTCCATAATGATAAAGGGGTCGATTCACCAAGAATATGAGTTTATAAACGTAATGAGAGAGCTTCACATTACACGAGGCAAAAACTGACACAACATAAGGATTAATAGACAGATACATAATTAAAATTGGAGATTTCAATGCCCTTCTCTCAATAATTGATAGAACAAGTATACAAAAAAAATCATTAAAGATATAGAAGATCTGAAAAACACTATAAACAAAATTGATCTATTTGACATTTATAGAGTATCTCACCCAATCAGAGAAGAATACACATTCTTTTTAAATCTACATAGAACATTTACCAAGATAGACAACATTTGGGGCTATAAAACAAGTTCCAATAGAATTAAAAGGATTCAAGCCATAGCAAGTATGTTCTCTGACCACAACGGAGTTAAATTAAAAATCCATAGCAGAAAGATCTCTGGAAAATTCCCAATTATTTGGAAATTAAATAATATAGTTCTAAATAATCCACACATGAAACAGGAAATAAAGGAAATTAGAAAGTATTTTGAATTGAATAAAAATGAAAAGACAACGTATAAAAATTTGGTGGATATGCTGCTAAAGTAGTACTTAGGGGAAATTTTATAGGACCAAATGCCTATACTAGAAAAGAAGAAACATCTCGAATCAATGACCTCAGCTTCTATCTTAAGGAATGAGAAAAAGGAAGCAGGTTAAACTCAAAGTAAGTGGAATAAAGGAAATAATAAAGACCAGAGCAGAAATCAATAGAATAGAAAATTAAAACAATAAAGAGTCATTGCAACCAATATTATAAATAAGATTGATAAACATTTAGCCACACTGATCAGGGGAAAACCAGATAAGACACAAATTACTAATATCAGAAATTGAGAGGTGACATCACTACAGATTCTACAGATATTAAAAGGATACGATAATATCATAAACAACTTTATGACAATACATTTGGTGACTTAGATGAAATGGACCCATTTATTAAAAGACATAAACTACTAAAGCTGACTCCTGGAGAAATAGATAAACTGAATAGCTCTATATCTATTAAAGAAACTGAATTTTTAGTTAAAAACTTTCCCACACAGAAAACTCCAGGACCAGATGGCCTCACTGGTGAATTCCATCAAACATTTAAGGATTGAATAAAAGTAACCCTACAAAAAAACACTCCTAGAAAATGAAAGCAGAAGGAATGCTTTCCAAGGCATTCTCTGAGGCCAACATTATCCTGATACCAAAGCCAGAATATAACATTCTATAAGAAAAGAAAATTACAGACCAATATGCCTCATAAATGTAAATGCAAAAATTCTGAACAAAAGTTTACCAAATCAAATCCAACAATACATAAAATGGATAATACATCATGACCAAGCAGGATTTATCTCAAGAATTCAAGGTTGGTCTAAAGTTTTAAAATCAATCAATTTATTTTACCATATTAACAAATTTAAAAAAAGGAAAATTGCATTATCATTGCAATGGATGTCAAAAAAGCGTTTGACAAAATCTAACACGTATTGATAAAAATTCTCAACAAACTTTGAATAGAATGGAACTTCAACCTGATGATGGGCAGCTACAAAAAGCCTACAGCTAACTTAAAACTTAATGGTAAAGAAACAAAAACAGAAACAAAAAAAATGAAAGCTTTCTCCCTAAAATTGGGAACTCTGCAAGAATGTCCACTCTTACCACTTCCACCCAATATTGTACTGAAGGTTCTAGCTAGGGCAGTCAAAAATGAAAGAAAAAAAGAAAGCAAGACAGGAAGTGGGGGGGGAGGGCAATAGAGATTGGACAGGAAGAATTAAAACTGGCTACATTCACAACCAATATGACTGTCTATTCACAACCAATGAATTGTCTATGTAGAAAATCTGATGGAATCTACAAAAAAGCTAGTAAAACTAATAAGTGAGTTTAGCAAGGTTATAGGATACAAGATCAATATACAAAATTCAGTTTTATTCCTATTTATTACCAATGAACAATCAGAAATTAAAATTAAAAATTACTCTAAAAAATAGCATAAGAGATATGAAATACTTGGGGATAAACCTGTGAAAACATGTGAGAGACCTCCACAGTAAAAACTAAGAAATACTACTAAGAGAAAATAAAAAGACCAAATAAACAGAGACATATACCGTGTTTATGGGGCAGAAGGTTTACTATGTTAAAATGTCAATTCCCCCCAAATTGATTTATAGATTTAATTCAATACCAATCAAAATTCTAGGAGGTGTTTGCATAGAAATTAACAAATTGATTCTAAAATTCATATGGAAATGCAAAGGACGTAGCATAGCTAAGTCAACTCTGAAAAAAGAAAGGCAGAGTTGGAAAACTTACACTACTTGATTATAAACACTTATTATAAAGCTATAATAATCAAGACAGAGTAGTGTTGGGTCAAGAAAGACAAATAGATCGATGGAACAGAATAGAGTTTAGAAAGACTCACACCTATGTGGAAAACTGATTTTTGACAAAGGAGTAAAAGCAATTCAGTGGAGAAATGATAGTCTTTTCAATAAATTATGCTGGAATGATTAGATATACATGTGCAAAAAATGAATTTTGATCCATACTACATGACATATAAAAAATCAACTCAAAATGTGTCATAAACCTAAATATAAAACCTAAAATTGTAAAACTTCTAGAAGGAAACATTGGAGAAAACCTTTGCAACCTTGGCTAGGTAAAGATTTCTTAGCCACCAAAAGCACAATCTATAAAGGAAAAAAGTTGATAAATTGGACTTCATCCAAAATTTTAAATATCTACTCTTCAAAAGCTAGTGTTAAGAGAATGAAGACAGAAGACCATGAGAAGAAATTTGTAAATCATACATCCTGTAAGAGACTTATAACTAGTGTATGTAAAGAACTCTTACAACTCACCAATAAAAAGACAACACAATTTTTAAAAGGATGAAAGATTTGAATAGTCCTTTCCCCAAAGAGGATATGCAAATGACCAATAAGCACAGGAAAGATGCTCAACATCATTAGCCATCAGGGAAATGCAAATCAAAACCACAATGAGATACCACTTTATAGCCACTACAATGCTTACAATCAAAATGATGGACAACAACAAGCATTGGCAAGAATGTGGAGAAATTGGAACCCTCGTACATTACCGGTGGGAATGTAAAGTGGTGCAGCCGCTTTGGAAATCAGTCTGACAGTTCCTCGAAAGGTTAAATGTCACCATATGACCTAACAATTCCACTCCTAGGCATATGCCCAAGAGAAATGAAAACATATGTTCACACAAAAACTTGTACGTGAATGTCCACAGCAGCATTATTCATAATAACCAAAAGACGGAAACAACCCAGATGTTCATCAACTGATACATGGATAAACAAAATGTGGTATAGCCGTACACTGCAATATTATCCAGCCATAAAAAGGAATGAAGTACTAGTACATACTACAACATAGATGAACCCTGAAAACATCAAGCTCAGTGAAAGAAGCCAGTCACAAAAGCCCACACATCGGGACTTCCCTGGTGGCGCGGTGGTTAGGAGTCCGCCTGCCAATGCCAGGGACACAGGTTCGAGCCCTGGTCCGGGAAGATCCCACATGCCGCGGAGCAACTAAGCCCGAGCATCACAACTACTGAGCCTGAGCTCTAGAGCCCTCGAGCCACAACTACTGAACCCCACGCGCCTAGAGCCCGTGCTCCGCAACAAGAGAAGCCACCGCAATGAGAAGCCCGCGCACCGCAACGAAGAGTAGCCCCGGCTCACCGCAATTAGATAAAACCCCCACGCAGCAATGAAGACCCAACGCAGCCAAAAATAAATAATAATTTAAAAAAGCCCACACATTGTATGATTCCACTTACATTAAATGTCCAGAATAACGCATATCCATAGAGACGGTAAGTGGATTAGTGGTTACCAGGGACAGGGTGGTAGTGGAAATAGAAATAGGGAGCGACTGCTTAATTGGTATGGAGTTTCTTTTTGGAGTGATGAAAATATGTGGAATTAGATAGTGGTGATGGTTGCACCACTTCGTGAATATACTAAAGTCACTGAACCGTATACTTTTAAAGGGTGAGTTTTATGGTATGTGAATTATGTCTCATTAAAGCCATTATTTAAAAAAAGAAAAAAAGATTCTGAGTTATTTCCATTTTTGTTTAGCCCTTTGTATCATTTAATTTTTATTACATAGAATCTCTGGACAATGGGAAGTGGGAGGGAAGAAGGACAGTACAAACCCACACTTACTGTGCAGAGTGACATTATGGAGTTAAGATGTACTGTTTCACTTATTTGTTTTTAATCTCTAAAAGAGACCTTTTATTAAAACAAGGAAGCTGAGGCAGGCCTTATTGGAATGGGTTCAGAAAAGTCATAGTAATATGTCTGGAAGGTGCAAATGCATTGGCGATACATGGGTTCAGCTCCCACTACACTCACACTGGTTGGATAGTGTGAACTGTGTGCTCAGGTGAAAGCAGCTTTGGCCCTTGGCTGGGGAAGGAACAAGGGGAACAGGATGGGGTTTGGAGCCATATTTCCCCTGCTTTTGCTCAGCTTGTCCATCATCCAATGAAAACATCCAAGTCTATCAGAAAGCCTGAGAGGTTGTTCAGGACAGGTGGTGGTGGCCAACGTGCAGAGAGGAGAGTGAGTACTGGACTTTGGTTGGAGTTCCAGCTCCACCACTTCCCAGATGGGTGACCTTGGGAAATTCACACAGCCTCTCCAACCTCATTTTTCTCATCTGCAAAATAGGAATAATAACGTTTGCAAGGTTGTCTGTATATTGCCCCAGAAGATGTATGTGAAAGTGCTTGACAATGCTTGTTGATTGCATTTGCATCTGAAACTCCTGGTAGAGTCATTACTGTAATGTCCCAAAATAGCCAGTTTAAATGTGTATAAACCATCCATATTCCTCCACATACCACACATGCAAGAATAGGATGTAAATACTGTCATGTACACTATTTACAACAGTAAGAATGTATGGGGCATGCACAGTGTAACGGGCTCTTCTCTAACGGGCTCTTCTCACAAATTTAATCCCTGCAACAACTAGGAGGTAGGTCCTGTTGGTTTCCCCTCATGTAGATAAATAAATTGAGATTCAGAGGTTAGACAATGTAACTTGTCAAGCTACAAAGGAATGGGGAGAATAGAAATTGCCAAGTACTCTTGACCTTTGAACAACATAGGTTTGAACTGCGCAGGTCCACTGATTTGCAGACATGTTTCAATAGTAAATACGACAGTACATACGATCTGTGGTTGGTTGAATCAGCAGATGTGCAACCACAGATACAGAGGGACCATGGATATGGAGGGCTGACTATAAGTTATATGCAAATTTGCAACTGCAGGGAGGGCCCCCCTAACCCCCACGTTGTTCAAGGGTCAACTGTATTTGAATAGGAGGTAGAAGAGAACAGTGGTTAAATGTGTGGCCTGTCTGAAACTAGCCCCACCACTCACTAGCTGTGTGACCCTGAGCACACCTGTCATTTGTAAAAGGGGATAACAATAGTATCCACCTCATTAACCTCAGTGGGTGTTATAAGGATGAAATGGGTTAATATACTTATGATACAGAGAATAGTATCCGGCACAGAGAGTTAGCTATGATCAATAATCCATGATAAAAGATTTTCATCATTAATGAAACATCAGTCTAAAAACGTTAGGATGCTGATAATGAATGTAATCTCCCTCATGGGACTTCTGTGTTTGTTCACAATATTAGCAGTTGCTTAATATTGGGAGTTCTTTTGGCTGTTGATACGTTTTATGACAACTTCCCAGGCCACCAAAAATGGCTTCATCCTCAGAGCACAGGTTAGTCATCCCCATCTAGGGGAGAATGCCACCTCTGTGGAACCTGGAGCCCAGAGAGTGAGAAGGGCCTGTATAATGTAACATACCAAATGCATGAAAAACTCAGGCTGGAAACCAGATATTCATTGATTCAAGCCCATTTGAAAGCCAGGTCTAGGATTCAGAAGGACTTGAAGACTGTGGGACTCTACAGTGAGCAGCTTCTAGGAATTGGTGAAAACTGTCAAGACATTTTCCCAAGAAAGGTACATGATGTTTGCCTTGGTTCTTTGGTGACCTGCTGACAGGAAAACCTCTACGTGGTACTTCTGACAATGTTTTCAGATAAAGACAGAGATACTAAATACCTAGCTGTCAGAGAAAGAGGGGGCAGCAAATCCCTCATGGCACATGTTCATGGAAGGGATAGGTGGTTTATCAATACTGTAAAGGTACAGATGCCCCATGGCCTGCTGGGGTCTGGGTAGTGTGAATAGAATGGGAGGGCTCTGTCCTAGGACCCACTTTCCAAAGGGGCTGAGGGGTATGGGGGTGGCATCCCCCCTCTGGTGTGGCCACTGCCCATCAAGTGGTCTGGGCCAAGGAGATGAGAAGCTGCTGCTTGCCTTCCCTCACCCAGGAATTCTCCGTCAACACACAACTCCGTCAGTCCTCTTCCTTTCCTGTCTTCAGCTCCTCAGCTTTGACCTGGGCCCAATTTCCGGGGCCCTGTCTCCTCCTCAGGTTGGCTGGCTGGGTACCAGGTAGTCAGCGGGCGATGTTCCTGGATCCTCAGCATGGGATGGGGATGGTCCCTGTGCTAAGGCTGCTCTGAGCTCACCTCCCACTCAATCTGCCAGAAGGCCAGCATCTTCTTGGTGTGATGGGGGAGCATATTCAGCAGTAAAAGGATTCTAAGTCCACGGAGGTTAGCACTTCCTAGGCCTCTTTCCTAGAGACTGGGCTCCATCTTCTAGCACGGCACCCCTGCCTGCTCTAGGAAAGGACCAGGAGAAGAAAAGGGCCCAGTCTTAGAATCAGGGCATTGGGTTCCTGCCCTGGTACCACCAACTCATGTGGACCCTGGGTAAGTCTGAGCCTGCCCCTCCCCGGGGCTCAGCTGCCCATCTGCAGAGCAAGAGGGAGAAGGAAAGAGCCTCACCAATCCTAGAAGGTGATGGCAGTCATGGAACCTGTCATTGACAGGCACAGGTGGTTGCATGAGACCTGGGCTCTGGGTGTGTCTTGACTCCCCGCCTGGCCGTGCCAGGCTCCACTTCCTCTAGGGACTCTTCCAGCTGGAAACCCTGAAGACTCCCCTGGGCAGTTACTGCCTGCTTGCTGTCTGCGGGGTCCTGCCTCCAGCTGCCCCGGACAGGGCCGCTGCTTAGATGGGGTCTATTCCTCAGACACAACCGCCCAGGGCTGCCTTAAAGCTGCCCTGGAAGTAGGCAGTCTGGGGAATCGGGGTGGCTTACACGGAACTCTCCAGGCTTCATTCTGACTGGGGTTGGAGCTGATCAGGGTGTTGCAGAGGACGCCCCCTCCTTTCTCCCTGGAGACTCACACTCTCTTCAGACTGGCTGCCATGGTCCTCCTCTCAGCGGCTCGTGCTACTCCCAGCCCTCCCCCGACCCTCTGTCTTCTCCTCCTCGCCCACCCCCCTGCTTCACTCAGCTGCCCACTCCCCCCGGCACGCTTGGCAAACCTTCGAGGCTCTGCACATCCCAGGGGGCAGAGGCCCTGAGCAGGGCCTTGGGTCCCGGCGCTGAGCTGAGCCCACAGCTGCCTGAGCAGATGTTGCCGCAGACGGCGGCCTGGCCGGGTGGAGCCCGAGCTGTCGGGACCGGGCCTCCTGAGCGAGCCGGGACCGCAGGCAGGGCAGTCGGCCGGAAGCAGCCTGGGTCCGCAGGGAGCCCCACTCCACAAGACCGCGTCTATGTCAACCAAACCTCCGTGTGGCCATGAGGGTTGCGTCTACCTGATACGAGGTTCTGCCAGGGGACACAGCCTGCGTCTGCATGGAGCTGGGCCCTCTAAGGAGGTGCAGATGGTGTCCACGCAGGAGGAGACTCCCCGAGAAAAGGAGGGCTGTATCCCCAGAGCACGAGACTCTATAAGATGCGGTCTGGATCTGCACAGGGCCCAGATTGGCCAGAGTACACAGATGGAACCAATGGAGGACGAACGGCGCTCACCCTGGAGACACAGGCGGAGCCAACAGCAGGGACTGCGGCTCTCCCGGGCCATGCAGACAGACACCGCATGGACCACAGTCCTGCAGAGAACTGACGGCTGGTCCATCTGCGGACAAGGCAGCGCACAGCGTCAGAGATCGTGTCACCTGTGGATGTGGCTGCCCTGGGCGCACGGCTCTGCCTGTTGGTGCCGGCAGCTGGGGCAGCGCTGTGCGAAGCCTCAGTGGAGAGACATGTGTGCAAGGTGAGCCTCGGCGGCTGGGGCAGCACAGCCACGAAGGCGGTGGCTCTGTCCTCGGGCACAAACCGTGTCTCCAGCTCAAGCTACATCTGTACAGGACAAGAAGATGTGGGCTGTGCGGCCAGAAGCTACGTCTATATGAGCCCAGAGCTCCGTGTGGAGACACAGGCTGGGTCTGCGCACAGCCCGACCTCGGCTGCCCAGGACAAGGTGGGGCAGCCCCAGAGGAGGCTGCATCTGCCCAAGATGAGACTCTCTGTCCCGGATGAAGTTGCATCCGTCCTGAATACCGTTATGTCTGCAGAGAACGAGGCTCTGTCTACTCACAATGAGGTTGCGACGGCACGCCAGCCGGTGTCTACGCAGAACCGTGCAGATTCCACAGAAAGCAAGGCTTCTCAAGGAACTGCAACCTGCACTGGGACAGCCAAGCCCCTGCCTGCATAAACGCACCGGGCTGTCTCGTGGAGACGTGGCCCACGTTGAGAGGGTGCACGGCCCTGCTGAGCACTGCCACCTGGATCTGCACCCAATTACAGCCAGTACGTGGCTGATCCAGGGCTGCTGGGGGATCTGCAGCCTGTGTCTACATGGAGTGTGTGTGGCTCCAAGCTGGACCAGCAGGGAGCAAGGCTCTGCAACTTGTCATTGATGAACCCGGGCTCTATCTGCCAGTGTGAGCTGTCTCTACAGCCAGCACAGGGACGAACTCAGAACTAGCCAGTGCAAGGGAAAATCGGTTGCGCTGAACTCAACTGTGGATCTCTGTGGACACTTGTCCTGCGTCCACACCACGTGCAGCTCCTCGAGGAACTGCAGCTCAAGGGAGAGAAGCAGAGACAACTGCTGCAGAGGGCCGCCGGCTGCGTCCACCTGACCCAAGGGTGCTGCTCTCCCGGAGGTGCAGCCTGGGTTGGCAGAGCAGAGGGGGTGCTGCCAGGGGGCGCTGGCTAATTCTCACTGAACCAGGGCACCAGCTGGAGGCTCAGCCCAGGTCTACACTGAGTCTGGCTCGGCAAGGAGCTGAATGTCAGCTCAGGGTGGCCTCTCCCACGGAGTGCAGGCTGCCTCTTAATGGAGCAGAGGGCCACATGCAGGAGCAGCCCGCCTCCGTGCCCAGCACAGTGCTGCTAAGAAACATCACCTGGATCAGGGCTGCTGAACGAGCCTCTGTGTGGGGCCACTGGCAGAGCCTCACCAGAGCTGAGCTCCAAGCCCAGGCCGGGATTCACCGACACACAGCGCAGCCGGCGTCCTCCATCCTGGTCCCTCCCACCCCCAGCACCAGGCAGCTGGAAGCAGCCTTCCCAGGGCTGGATCCAGCCCTCCCAGTCAGCGTTTGCTTCTCTACCACTGCCTGCAGGATTCTCCCCCCCGCACCGTTTCATCGCATCCCCCACTCTCTCTGAGCGTCCCTGAGGCCACTGTGTGTGTCCCCGGATTTGGACAGACTCCCATACCACGTACCAAGGTACAGACTGATTCCCTCATGCAAATCCTTCGGCAGGTCTTAATCTGTAAAAAGGCTCCTAATAAATGAAAAACCACCAGAGCCTGATTCTGTTTCTGGTTGGGAGATCCGGGATTCATACACCCTGGGCAGCATCTGGACAGGGGTTGGCGGGGTTGGCAATGAGCGTTCCCAGCAGAAGAGATTTCATGAAGAAAGGCCCGGGAGTAGGAAAGCATGGACTATTTGAGGAAACAGCCAGTCAGGCATATTTCCTGGAATGTGGTTGGCTGCTCTCTCTCTTGGGCTCCCTCAGCCCTCCGTAGAGCTCTCCATCAGCACTTGTCGCCCGGGACCCCATCGAAATCTCCTCCTCTGCTGCCCCGCCCTCAGAGGCCGAGCCCCTCACAGGGCTGCCCCGCCCTCTTCCCTCTTCCTCTCCCCCCACGCTCCCCAGCGATCCCAGGAAGCCCCAGGCTTCTGGTCGCTCGCCGCAGTAGTGCTGCCCAACAGAGCTTTCTGTCCAACACACGAGCCCCGAGTCACACGTGGCTGTTGGGCCACTGGATCTGTGGCGCATGTGAGCGAGGACCTGGGTTTTAAATCATAATGAATCCTTCTTCTTTTCTATTTTAAAGTTGTGGTAAATATATATATATATAATTTGCCAATTTAGCCGCTGTTTGTGTACATTTCAATGATATTAATTACATTCACAGCGTTGTGCAACCGTCAGCACTTCCTATTCCCAAAGCTTTCTCATCATCCCACAAAGAAACTCTGTTTTCAGTTTTTTACAATTAAAATTAGTTTCAATTTAAATAGTCCCATGTGGCTAGTAGCCACCATATTGGACAGGACAAGTCTAGAAGCCAACGAGCTCCAAATCGACATCTCCTGCCTAGACGTCCCCTCTGCCCGGAGCCCCAGTCCTGGATACCCAACTGCGTAATGGGCACCTCCAACTCAGCAAACTTTCCAAAATTGAATTCATCACCTCCACCCTCACCTGCCAATACTGCTCCTTCTGGGTTCCCTGTTCTACGAAATCGCACCACCAGCCACCCCAAGGCCTGCGTCAGAAACCCACGAGTCACCTCAGGGTCATCCCGTATCTCCCATTTACTTCGCTTCCACGGTCAATTATTTCCAAGCTCCACAGATTCTGCTTCCTTAAAGTGTCTCATCTGAGCCCCATCTCCTCCTTCCCTATCGCCACTCTTCAGGGCTGGCTCCCCGTCCCATCCCTTCACCACCATACCCCCGGCCGCCCCCTTCCCTGAGCCCCTGATGCCGGAGGCTGGCCGAGCTCCCAGCCCCTGCCCCTCAGCACTTCCCAAGTGTGGGGAGACCAGAGGGATGCTCTCTGTGAAGACCAAGACCTCGGCAAGCTTGGGAAAATCAGAACAAGGGCTAGGAGGAGGTTAGCCAGGCTTCTGGGACAGCCCCCCAGGCTAGCCAAGAAGCGTGGGAGCAGACTTCCTATGTGGGACCCCGCAGATTGGAATCTGAACCCTGGCTCTGCCTCTGAACATCTGCCTCCGTTTCTCACCTGTAGGACGAGGACGATTTTCATCCATCCTCACTGTGCTGTGAGGCTGGCCAAAAGCAACGCTGGGGAAGGGGTCTGCCACATCCTAGGGGACAGGTCAGCCTCCCTAGGGGGCGGAGGTTACTGGTCCCAGCTCACAGGGCTGGGGAGTGCCGTGGCAGCACCTTGGAGATTATTCCAAGAGGTGACAGACTTGTCAACTGGAGTTCAGAGAGGGGTAAATGCCCTCCAGAAAAAGTGGCCAAATGAGGTCACAAACAACTCCATTTCCAGAAGTGCCTCACCAAGTCCCTGGGGGTGTCCTGGGGGTGTCAGCCTGGTTAATGGGCAAGCCCTCCCAGCAGGGAGGTTTCTGTCTCTGGGCCTTTGTCAGTCTTAATCCTGGCGAGTTTAACGGGGGAGATGTGTGCCTCCTGACTGCGCTGCCCGCTCGTCCCTGGGTGAGCCCCACACACTGGGGCCTGAGGGCCACTTCCTTCTCCCAGAGCCTAGAGGTCATGACGCCATTAAAAAGGAGGGAAGCTTCTACCTGCAAAGAAATAAAGAAGCTCCGAATCTGAGAGAGTGAGTGATCAGCACCAAATGTCTCGCTTAACCTTCTGGCAGCAAAGACAGGCTTTTTTGGTTTTCCTTTTTCCTGTAGCTTCATTCTGCAGAAGGCAGCGCCAAGAGCATCACCCCTGCTCCTCAGTGAGAATGCAGCTACTCCGAGACCGAGCCTGGCGCCCCCTCCCCTTCGGTGATCTCTGGACACGATACACAAGAGGCCCCCCTGAGCATGGTAGCAGGCCCTCTTCACTGTAGCCCGGCTACGAGGACCTCTGTTTCAAAGACCTTCCTGGGCTGCAGGGCTTAGAAGCCACGCCTTTGGCCCAGGCTCCTGTTTGGCTCTTAGCCCCTGAGGCCACAGTCTAGGACTCTCACCTAGAGAAGGCCTGGGGCCGGGCCAGGTACTTCTGGAAATGGAGTTGT
This sequence comes from Lagenorhynchus albirostris, assembly GCF_949774975.1. NCBI lineage: Eukaryota > Metazoa > Chordata > Mammalia > Artiodactyla > Delphinidae > Lagenorhynchus > Lagenorhynchus albirostris. Next base: position 4,532,504 of record NC_083116.1, read on the forward strand.
GTGTGGCCTCACTCGGTCACTTCCCTGGGCAGTGTGCAGCCAGCGGGCCGGGTACAGATAGCTGATGAACAAGCCCTAAAGATGGGCTCCCAGCTTGGCCTGGCTGTGGGACCTTAGGCGTTACTTTGCCTCCCTTATTTTATGGCTGGAGAAACTGAAGCTTTGAGGACAGAGGCGACTTGCCGAGGGTCTGCACCCCACAGCACGTGCCGCATTTACCACCCTGAACGGGGGTCCCTTCCTCAACGGCCAAAGAGGGCTGTCCTCCAAGCCAGTATCTAATTCCCACAGGAAAACCCAATCTCGACATAACTCCACACACGCCATACAGCTTGAGCCTCTGTCCCCTATGGGTGAGGCCGTCCTGCGCCCTGGCTGGGGATGGGGACACGCGCGCGCGCGCGCACACACACACACACACACACACACACGCTCCTAAGCTGAATACCTAATCCTGCACAGAATGCTGCATCTTTCCAACCACCCGCCCGTTCCTCCTTTGGCCCACAGAGCTCCCCTGTGACTCTTCCCCAGAAATCTTTGCTGCCATAAAAATAGACTGCTCAGGCATTTGGATGCGTAGCTCTCACTCTCCTTCTAAATTGAGGAACTCATTCTAATATAGCGTTAGCTGCACAGTCGTGAAAAGAGAACGCAAGGGAGGGAGTGGAGCAGGGGACAGGAGGGCTGGCTCCTTTGCCAGCCATGACTTCTAGGCCTGGGCCTTGGGGCCCCGGGCCTGGCAGCTGGGATGCTACTCACCTGACCAGTCAAAAGATACTCGCGGTACAACCTTCCTACACTGTTGGCGGGAATGTAAATTGATGCAGCCACTATGGAGAACAGTATGGAGGTTCCTTAAAAAAGCTAAAAATAGGGGCTTCCCTGGTGGCGCGGTGGTTGAGAATCCGCCTGCCAGTGCGGGGGACACGGGTTCGAGCCCTGGTCTGGGAGGATCCCACATGCCGCGGAGCAACTGGGCCCGTGCGCCGCGGCTGCTGAGCCTGCGCTCTGGAGCCTGTGAGCTGCAGTGCTGGGCCCGCGTGTCACAACTGCTGGGGCCCATGCGCCTGGAGCCCGTGCTCCGCAACAGGAGAGGCCACCACGGTGAGAGGCCAGCGCGGCCCCAGCAAAGACCCGACGCAGCCAAAAATAAATAAATAAATTTATAAAAAACCCCAAAAGCTAAAAAACTAAAACTAGAGTTGCCATATGAGCCAGCAATACCACTCCTGGGCTTATATCCAGAGAAAAGCATAATTCGAAAAGATACATGCACCCCAATGTTCACAGCAGCACTGTTCACAATAGCCAAGACATGAAAGCAACCTAAATGTCCATCAACAGACGAATGGATAAAGAAGATGTGGTACATATACACAATGGAATACTACTCAGCCATGAAAAAGAACCAAATGATGCCTCTTGCAGCAACATGGATGGACCTAGAGATTATCATACTGAGTGAAGTAAGTCAGACAGAGAAAGACAAATACCATATGACATCACTTATATGTGGAGTCTAAAATATGACATAAATGAACTTATCCATGCAACAGAGAGACTCATAGACATAGAGAACAGATTTGTGGTTGCCAAGGGGGAGGGGGGTGGGGGAGGGACGGATCGGGAGTTTGGGATTAGCAGATGCAAACTATCATATATAGAATGGATAAACAACAAGGCCCTACTGTAGAGCACAGGGAACTCTATTCAATATCCTGTGATAAACCACAATGGAAAAGCATATAAAAAAAGAATGTATATATGTCTAACTGAATCACTTTGCTGTATAGCAGAAATTAGCACAACTTTGTAAATCTACTATACTTCAATTTAAAAGAAAAGATACTCCCAGATGAGGACATGCCCTTTGGAAACGTGGCTCTAGTCATAGACCATCAAAAGTTTGGAAACCATCAAACCTAATCATCCCCTCGACTTTTATATTACAAACGTGCCTACTGAGGCTGAGAGAGTCAGGTCAGGTCAACACACATCTTTCTGACTCTCTCCAGAGACTGACAGCCCCACCTGAGGGCTCCTTCCCCAACAGAAACAGGAAGGCATCACCGTACCAGCCCCTTACGCTTCCCTGACGAGTCAAGCAGTGGCCTCTACCTGGAGCTCTCTGCAGGCAGACCTGGGGTGAGCAACCCAAGCCTATGGGACTCGTTCCAGGGTCAAGTTGCTCTATTTGACACTCCCCTGCTTCCTGGTAATCATATCCATGAAGATGATGGGAGTTAGTTCTCCCAGACCATGTGCTCGTTTCAAAGACCATCCAGGGCTCTGGGGCACGCTTGGGCAAATCAGAACCTTGGTGAAGTTAGGGCTGGGAGTGCCACAGGCAAAGGTCCCAGCTAACATCAGGTTTGGGGCAAATCAGGCAGATTGTACCCAGCAGGCAGAGACCAGACGGCACCTCTCGGGCCCACCAGCCTGGCAGGAATAGGAAAGCATTGGCGACTCTGCTTGCCCTCCCCCTAAGGCATCTCAAGCCACGTTGTGGGGACTGATACCTCTCTTGTCTCAAAGTGTTGGAGAAGATGAGCTAGGTTAGCAGTTTCTTCTTGTTTCAGTGTCAGTTCCCTGCAATTGGTGGATTCCAATCATCGATGCCCATTTGGAAAGGGAGGGGATTCGGGGGAGACAGGAAGCAGGAGAAAGAAGCGCGTCATTCCGCTGGATGCCAGTTAGGGCGGCGCCTGTGATCTGCCTGCAAGGTACGGCTGCAGAGGCCCCCAGAGCTGCCCATCCTCCTGCCTGCCCGGGGCCCTGCAGGCCTTCTGTGGATGGGCCCTCTCCCTGTTTGCCCCAGTGCTTTAGCTCAGAAAATGTGTGTGTATTTGGCGGGGTGGGGAGGGGTGGGGACAGGCACAGAAACTGGCTTGGAGCAGCCAGAGGCCTTTCACGTGAAGACACAGGGAGCTGATTGCATCTGAGTGATTTTCGGGGCCCCACGCCGGCTGATGGAAGCTGCGGCCAGGGAGGCCTGTTTCTCATCACACATCTCAGAGAGGAGAGAATGCCTCATCCTAGAGGAGGATTCAAGCAAGGACTAAACCACCGCGTGCCAGGGAATGCCTCCCAGGGGTAGGAGGCCGAAGGCCAGGTGCTTGGGGGCCCCCTCCCTGCGATGCTGAGAGCACTCAGCCCCCTGGCCAGTCGCCATTTTGGAGCTCTGCAGCCCCCAGCGTGAGTCTGGGTTGCCATGGATTTCTGCAAGTTGTCTTCCCCAGGGCTCCCTGTGGGCGTGGTAGCTCTACCTGATGCAGTCCAGAGAGGGGGTGGCGGGTTCCATCCCGGGCCCCCGGGGAAGGTGGTCTCGGCCTGCCTTATGACATGGGATAAAAACTGGAACAGGCTCCAAAGGGCTCCACCAGCCTTGGGCAGTCCTGATGCTCCTATAGCCACAGTGGAGGCTTGGGACACCAAGGCCTTGCAGGTGTCCGATTGGCCTGGAATCTATGCCTCACTGGGGACATGCTGATGACAACATGGATGGACCTAGAGATCGTCGTACTAAGTAAAGCGAGTCTGCCACCGTGGAAAGGCAGTCTCCTGCTTGCTTCCTCACTTTCTTTTCAGTTCACACATTTTGGCTTCAGTATTCTCTCCACAAAGAACTTCTGTCCTTAGCAGCCATAAGATAAACTTCTTCTTTCTTCCTCTCTTGCCAGCCTGTACCATCAAGCGTTCCAACATGCCTCAGTGGCCAGCCCGAACCTGGCATGAGATGCCTTGTACTCTGACCCCCTCCTCCTTGACTTTGAGCTCATGTACGGCTCAGGGAGGCTGAATAATGACACCCCAGATGTCCGCATCCTAATCCCCAGAATCTGTGAATACGTTACCTCACGTGCCAAAGGTAATGGGCAGATGTGATAAGTTGAGGATCTTAAAAGACGGAGAGTGATCCTGGATGATCTGGGTGGGCTCAGTGGAATCACAGGGGTCCTTAAAAGAGGAAAGAGAGAGGCAGAAGAGTCAGAGAAGGAGATGTGATAACGGAAGCAGAGGTCAGAATGATGCCTCGCTGGTTCTGAAAGTGGAGGATGGGGCCACAAGCCAATGAATGCAGTGGCCTCTGGAAGCTGGAAAGGGCCAGGAAATGATATTCCCCTAGGGCCGCTAGCAGGGGCGCCATCCTGCCCACACCTTGATTTTGGCCCAGTGCAACTCATTTTGGACTTCTGACCTCTGACTATAAGATAATAAATGCGTGTTGCTTTTAAGCCACTAAACGTCTGGTAATTTGCTACAGCAGCAGTAGGAAACGGATACAGTGGCTAACGGTGTTTAAACACCAACCAGACACACAGCCAGCAGCTGTTACTGGTTGAAACTAATGTGCTATAGTGAACAGGGTGGGCAGGCAACTCCGAGTTCAAATCCCAACTCCTCTGCTTCCTGGGAGTGGGGCCTTGGGTAAAGTCACTTCACTTCTCTGAGCCTCAGTTTCCTCATCTGTAAAGTGGCAAAAATAAAATCACAGTTCTCAGGTGTGTAGTTGAGTTAATAGCATTGTACCAACACTGATTACCTGCTTTTGATAACTGTACCAAGGTAACATAAGATGTTACCACTGGGGCAGCTGGGCAAAGGGTATGTGTGAGCGCTCTGTACTGCCTTTGCAACTTCTCTAAAATAATGTCCAATTTGAATATATTTACCAATTTGAATTAAAATTATTTTAAAAACTTTAAAATCACAATCCTTAGGGATATTGTCAAGGCTGTAGTTAAGTTCTTAGTAGAATGAACAAACAGTACCAGCTGTGACTAATGCCTGCCATTGCTGTTAGATGACAGGCTGCCTTCAGAAACATTACAGAAAAAGCACTTTCTTCACGGGTGAACCCGTCAAAAATACCACATAAGCAGGGAAGAAAGGATAGAGTACTGCATGAGATCCTGGCCAGGTCTGGGCTGGAATTGAACTAGCTGGTGTCGAGACACAGCTCAGGGGAAGAGAGATGGGTGCTCATGGGGCATTTCGTTCTGGGGGAGCCTTTCTGCCACCGGTCTGGCCTGCTATCCAATTGGGCTGGCCTGGGGCAGGGACAGCCGTCACCCCACTGGAGCAGCGTAGCCTTTGCTGCCAACCACTTGGCCCTCGCAGGCTGCATCTTGGCCAGAGATGATCCTGCAGGTTTCTTTGAACATTCTTCGTCCACAGACTCTTGTCGGCCTTTTCTTTCTTAACATAAGCAGTTTATCATGCAGCTCCCAGGATCTGGAGGGATATTTGCTCTTTAACCAAGATTCTTTGCTTTTAAAGGCCCCATTGTGCATTCGGGACCCCTAAGCTAGGAACAGACTGCCTCAGTCTAGACTTGCGCCTCCCAATCTAGAAAGAACTCGCTGGACCGGAAGGCATTCGGCAGCCCCCCAGGCAGCTCGAGCCCTGTCGACCAGGCCCTCAGATAGCAGGGGTTACCAGGGTTCAGAAAGCACAGGCCTAAGGCAGGCCTCCCTGTCCCCTTCATTCAGACTGAGAGAGGAATGCCCAGAGGAAGGCCGGGGCCCAGGCCCCCAGTGGGGCTGACAAGGTGCTGCCCGAGCTGGCCCTGCCCGGTCACCCCACCAGGCCTCGCTTCCAGGCCCTCTAACCTTACTGTTGTCCACCCTCCCGGGCACATTTGGCCGTCACCAATCCCCTGTCCCATCCTTCCAAACACAGGCACACGTGGCCTTTCCATCTGGCAACATGCCACTCCTCCAAAGTCACCTGCCTCGGGCCGAGTGAGCTGGCCCTGCTCGGGGGACCCCTGTCCCATCCCGGCACTCAGCACACCGGAGTAAGATTATTTGAAGACCTGCCTCCCCACAGGTGGTGGGTTCCTGGAGAATACAGCCCAAGCCTCCGCCCCCAGCTCCTGGCACAGGAAATGGTTGTGAAGTGGATGAGGGAGCGAGCGAGCGTATGTGCGGGGTTCGGGGGCTGAGGGAGCGTGGAGCCGCGGCCACTGCAGAAGCCCGATTCAGGAGTTCTCTCCAGGGCCGCCTTTCATTTGTCGCATTCACAGGCAAGGATTCAGGAGTGAAATGAGACAGACTTCTATCCACGGCATGACTAATGCAGGGGCTTTTTTACTGTCGATTACGAAAATAGCCCAAATGTGTGGAGGCCCCCTAGGGATGGATGACATCATGCTAGCCTCTGTGAAGTCGGCTGCTTTTGGGGGGGGAGTTACATTGTTATTAGCTATTTTGACTATGTGGAGGAAAGGGTCCTTGGTGAAAGGCCAGCCTGCATCTTCCCACCGGCCCAGGTCCCAGAGGCTGCAGGTCCCACTGGCAAGGAGCAAGCGTCAGATCCTCTGCCATCCGTCCCAGTCCTGGGGCCTCTGAGGGCAGTAGGGGGGCCTCTGGCTCCCAGGCCCTATGCCGTGGCCCTCCGGGTACCAATGGGGCTCCCCCTCCATCTACTCTCGGGGGCCATCTGAGCAGCCTGACGCTCCAGCATCTTCACAAATGCATCTCCGAGCCCGTCTGCAAGCTGCTGCAGAGACAGGCAGGGAAGGACCGTCTCGAGCCTCGCCAGGTGCCGGCTCCAGCTCCGGTGCACGGCCAGTAGGCACAGGGCGAGGCCTCTGCTTTAAAGGAAACTTGCTTGTGATAGGGGACGTGAGGCTGCTCTATTTTCCTCCCTCAACAAAGGGCTTAAAATGCACCTGCTCTGCCACTTCCAGTAGACCTGGCTGGCTTGAACTTCTTTTCCCAGATAAATCAATTCCCGACAGTCATCCCCCGCGAGGTGAACGGGAGGCAGCAGACTAAACAATCTTTGCGGGAGAGACAGGAAAGCGAGCCTGCTGCCCCGGGACGGCCGGCGGCGGGCACACAGTGGGACCAGGGAGCTTGGTCCCGAGCTGAAGCCCCGGTCCCCAGTGTGGTGGTTTCTGGTGCCCAAAGGACAGCCCTGGTGCTGTTTCCTGCTATCTCACATTTCAGTGTGTCTGCCCTGCTCACCTCCCAACTTTCTGGGTTTCCTTGTGTCTCCAAGGATGAGGCAGGAGAGAAGCCCCAGGAGAAAACGCCTGCGGCATGACGTCTCCCCCACCCTCGGCCAGTAGGATGGGACATCACGTGGGAGCCGGGAGGCTGGATCCAGAGCGTGACTTCCAGAATCATCCCCTGCGCCTACAGGCAGAGTGACCCCGGGCAAACCTGATGAAGCCTCTTCCCCCCTGCTGTCAGATGGAGATGCAGCCCCTGGTCAGACCACCCCGTGGCTGCCCCCAGAAGAGCTGTTGCCCAGGGCCCTCCTAGGTTCTTGTTGGCTGGCGTTCTGGCTCCGGCAGAGACTGGCTGCTCCATCAGTCCCATTTTACAGAGAAGGAAACTGAGGCCCAGAGTAGGATGGGATTGGCCTGAGGTGCCCCCAGCCAGGAACCGACTTCCTCTTTTTTTAAGTGAAGCTTTTAATTTTGATTTAATAGTAGGTTCACATGCTGTTGTAAGAAATAATACAGAGAGACGGCGCGCACCCTTTACCCCCAGTGAGACAGATCTCATTTTTGAAAGTGAGTCTGAGCTGGGGGTGGGGTGCATGTGTGCGCTCGTACAAGGGACAAGAGAACAAGGAAGATAGGAGAGGCTATTGTTCACTCAAAGCCAGGTCTGATACGCTGGATCCCAAGCTGAAACTGCAAAAAGAATCCTCTTTTTGCAACATCCAAAGCAATGGAGAAAGTGAGTTCTGAGTAGCCCGTGTTGCCCATTTGCCCCTTTGGTTCCTCCCAGGCCTTCTCCTGTGCCACCCCTGCTCCTGTGCCCACTGCCCTGCATTTGAAGAATGGGGGGTCGCTGGACAGCCCAGCATCCCCCTGCATCGGAGACCTCCCCGCAGCCCACAGGCAGGCAGCCGGAGCTGTCCACACGGCTGCAACGCGGGCCTCGGGAATCGCCAGCTTTCTGCGGAAACCTCGCTTCTGTCCTGCACCCCCGCCCTCTCCCAAGTGCCTGCAGACACCCGCGATTTCCACCACTTGTCCTTTATCAGGAAGACGGGCTCTCGACTGTCAGACCTCAATGGTCAAGTCTCATCTTTATTTCCTCTCAGATTCCTAAATACCAGCAAGGGATTCGAGTTCATCTTGACAGACAACAGCACTTAAGAAACATTTTTAGCTATAAAAAAAAAAAGAAGCTGTGACCCTCTTCCTTGGTGTGGACAAACGGAGTCCCTTTGATAGCCTCTTGAGTCCTGATGATACTTTGATTTGCTTTTCAGAGCCCCGGGCAGTTGCCTCCACCCAACTTCTGTATAAACCGCTGTCGGGAGCGTCTAACGAGCTCACCTACTTGGTGTAAATGATACTCTAGTAAAGCTCTTTACTCGCCAGCTCCAGGGAAAGCTGCACGTGAGCTCCAGGGCGAAGCGAGATGGGCAAGAAAACCCGAGCGCTGGAGAGGGTGGAGGTGAGGCGCTGTCACTCACACACTCCCTGGTGGTGCCCCGTAACTGGGGCAGGACAGATGGGGAGCCCGTGGACGGGCATCTAGAGCGGGGGCCCAGCTCCGCTCACTCCGCCGGCCTCCACAGGCCAGGACGGTGCTGTCCGGTGGAACGTTCTGCGATCATGGAAGTGTTCTAGATCTGTGCTGATCATATGTGGGCACGAGCCACACGTGCCTCTGGAGCCCTCAGAATGAGGCTGGTGCAACGGAGGAACTGGAGTTTTAATTATATTTAATTTGAATTTAAGTCAAAAACAGGCACCCTACCTATAGTGTGGCGACCATCTACACGAGCCCAGAACAGACCCCTCGGAATTTTCCCATCCCTGCCCTCACCCCGTGTCTCCCCAGCCCCCCGCAGTGGGTGCTTCCTTTCTGTAAACGTTGCTTTTTCTTGCCAAAGATTGGGTCAGGCCCTAAACACAGCTCCCTTCTCATAGGCTGGGCAAAAGGCACAGCCCAGCCTTGCCGAGCTGCTCTTTCTGGGCACCGGGAGCCCCACTGGGCATGGGGCACACCCATGACTGACTGGGGGGTCCAGCCCTGGGGTCCGAGGGCATGGCTTTCCTCTGAGATTCGGTCTTTGGTGACCTTAAGTTACAATCCATATGGCCTCTCCCGGCGTGGCCTGGGGAGCTTTGCTCATCACCCCCAGACCAGCCAAGGTGGACTTGTAGCTCCCACCAGGTCACCCGACGTTGGCCTGGACCGTGCCAAGCCTGGGCTGGGCGCTGGAGGAATGAGTGAGGGAAAGAGAGACCAGGAGCGCTGGTACCCAAGGACTCCCATCCAGTGCAGTGGGGGAGAAGGGAAAAAACGAGGGGGAACAGTGGTCCCAGAGGGAGGCTTGGGGGTGGCTTGGAGGTCCCAGAGTGGAAGGGAGAGGGAGCAGAGTCAGTCACACGGGTCTGAGTGCGAATCTCAGCTCGGCCCTGCGTTAGCCGGGGGTGTGCAGCCTCCCTTTCTGTGCCTCGGCTTCCTCATCTGCAAAGCAAGTATAATAACCGTCCCCATGTTTTAGGGCTGACACGGGGAATTGGCCAAATAAAAAGTTACATGGAAAGCACTTAATCCATACCTGGATATACGAGGCCCTCACTACGAAGTAGAGTTTCTTCTAAGCATAAGAGAAGGGTAGGCTGCGTCAGACCTGGGAAGAGAAGGGCAGTTTGGGCCAGGGCCGTTCAGAGAGAAGTTGAGGCCGCCACTAGGGGGTCTCAAGCAGGCCAGGGGAGCAGGTTATGTCATGAGAGGGGAGGCTGGGCCCGCAGGCTGGACCCAGATCGCAGAGGGTTTCGGAAGCTGCACCTGGCTTTGGACTACAGCCTCCGGGGCGCGGGGCTCACGGAACCCTCTGAGCGTGGAACTAACAAGGGGCGAGTCGGGCTGGAACAATACAGACAGTGGAAAATCACGAAGAGGGTTGAATGGCTCATTTTGCGGGGCCGCTGGGGGAGAAGCCCTGGGAGTTCAGAGCCCTGCAGAACTCCCAGGGAAGAGGAACCAAGCCTTGGTGGCAGAAAGGGGGCACCAGGGAACTGCTGGGTCAGCAGCCGCCTGCCCCTTCCGAGCACCGAAGGAAAGGACCTGAGCTCTCACTCCGACTTCAGGCTTTTCTCTTGCACCTGAGCTGGGCTGCTGCCCGGGGGCAAACTGAATGAACACTCTCTGTAGCCCTAGCTCCTCTGGACACTCCAGAGAACTCGCCTCGGGAGGAGATAACTCTACAGGGCCGCGTTCCTCGGAGGCACAGGGACGGGTAGAGGCGGAGGCGGGATCCCAGCAGAAGGGGCCCTGGCACTGGAGGGAGACTCTGGGGAGCGGCGGCCGGAACCCAGTGTCGGGCAGTCAGGGAAGCAGGGAGCAAGTTGAAGAACTGGGTCCCAGGCCAGGTGTCTGCCCCCCTTCCTGCCGCATCTCCCATCAGAGGCTCTCTGCCATTGCTTAGCACCCAAACCTCTGCCTCCTGGGTACCGACTTCCTGAGTGACAGGCTGCTGGTCTGCCCCACAGCCTCACGACTGGGAGCCCCGTCGGGCACCGTGCTCAGTGCCCCGTGCCAGTGATGGAGGAGGGTTTAAGAGCCTGGGCCCCTGCACAGGGAGCAGCCTGTTGGTGGAGCTGAAGAGGCCTCAGCGTTAAGTGGGAGGCTCTAGAAAATACTGAGGATGAATCCGAAGGGCCTTTCACCTCATTCCCTTCCCTGAAAAGGCCAATTTTTAAAAAAATGAGCGCCCCTCCCAGGCACTCCCATTGAGAAGCTAAGACAGGCCCTTGTGAGGGATTGCCCCCCTTGCACACTCCCGCGTGACGGGAGGGCATTCGCCGGCCAGCACCGGCCCCCTGGAGCAAGCCCACAGGAGCTGGTATCCTCAAGAGGCCGACATGGCATAAGCTCTTGTTCTCTGGTAGCAACACATGCTTTTATAGGCTGAGAGAGCCAAGACTTTCGATAGGTCGCTGGGGAATGGGCCTCACACACATCTAGAATGTTCTGGTTGGTGCCAAGCTATTTTTTGATTTTTGTCTCATGATCAAATCATACAGCCAAAAATACAAACAGCGTTCCAACTTCTAACACGAGTATCACTTTACCCTGGTAACAAATATGATCATTTAAGAAGTAGGATAAAGAACACATTCGTGTATCTGGTTTTTGCATATTCCACGAGACACACGAAGATGAGAGCTTGTCAGAGAGGGCGGAGACCTAAGGGGCCATGAGGCCGACCTCTGCACTTTCGTGATGGGGAAGCTGAGTCCCAGAACAAATGAAAATACAGGCAGCATCCTCCGAACTGCGGGTGTACCTTAACATTTACAAAACTTTTCACCATCTCTTGAACTTTCACTCGCACCGTGAGAGGCAGGCTATGCAGTGGATAAGAGTCGGTAATTAGGAGCCAGGCCCTTGCAGTTGGAAACTTACTCATTGTGTGAGCTGGGGCAAGTCTCTGAATCTCTGAGCCTCGTGGGGATGATAATAGAACCTAATTCTTAGGGTTGTTGTCAGGGTTCAATGAAATAATACATACAACTTGTTTAGAACGGTGCCCGCCTCACACTATGGACTATGAAGGCGCCAGCTACTGCTTTTTTTTTTTTTTTTTGTGGTACGCGGGCCTCTCACTGCTGTGGCCTCTCCCGTTGCGGAGCACAGGCTCCGGATGCGCAGGCTCAGCGGCCATGGCTCACGGGCCCAGCCGCTCCGCGGCACGTGGGATCTTCCCGGACCGGGGCATGAACCCGTGTCCCCTGCATCGGCAGGAAGACTCTCAACCACTGCGTCACCAGGGAAGCCCCCAGCTACTGCTTTTTTAAAAAAAATCTTATCAGGATCCACAAAAGCCTCCTGAAGTGGGAAGAGCTAGATTGCTATTCCATTTGACAGATCGTGAAATTGAGGCTCAGGGAGATACACTGATTTGCTTGATTTTATATAGCTAGTCAGTGGTCAAGCCAGGAATCGATCCCAGATCTCTAGACTCGACACACTGGGGCCCTTTCCACCAGACCAGCCAAATCCTGCCCACCTAACTTATAAATAAGTCAAGAAAACACCTTTTTTTTTTAATACTTCCCTAAAGATCTGAGGTGACCTACAACGAAGACACAGATTAAAGAGGGCAGTGGGACTAAACCTTTGAGAGAGAAGTCAGAAACGTTCAGAGAAAAGAGAGAAGTCATTTCACTGAGACCCGGGGCTGAGATCACTGGGACCAAAATCCGCTTGGCTCCGAGCTTCTTGGCATCCCGAGAACAGGAATGATGGGGCCAGATTCTGACCAGTATTGTCAATAGGAAAGTTTCTGGGTTAAGAAGTGACCAGCGATGGCAGGGGGTGGGAAGGCCGTGCTGCATCATTGCTAAGCCTGCCCCATGGCTGGGCTGTACAGACACAAGGAAAAGGGAAGCAGGGATGCCACGGGCATGCAGCTCCAGGCTGCAGACCTCAGAGGCAACTTGGTCACACCAGCTGTCCCCGGTAGGAACACTTTTTAGGGGAGGCATGTGACAGGCCAGGTCCAGGAGGGCTGCAGAGGTCTAGGAGCTGAAAAGTGCTCCTTCAGGAGATGGTCAGGCCGCAGCAGTGCAGAGAAGGAGGCTATCGGCCCCAGCAGGGAAGAGAATGGAGTTAGTTCAAAGAGTGTCGGGAGGGGCTTCCCTGGTGGCGCACTGGTTGAGAGTCCGCCTGCTGATGCGGGGGACGCGGGTTCGTGCCCCGGTCTGGGAAGATCCCACGTGCCGCGGAGCGGCTGGGCCCGTGAGCCACGGCCGCTGAGCCTGCGCGTCCGGAGCCTGTGCCCCGCAACGGGAGAGGCCACAACGGTGAGAGGCCCACGTACCGCAAAAAAAAAAACAAAAACAAAAAGAGTGTTAGGAGCTCCGTCCTGGTCCAGGCGGGCGGGCATGCAGGGCTACAGGGCTCGGCAGTTCTCTGGCCCTCCACACACCCCTTCTGTCAGCCACCTGGCCCCTGGATGGAACCCAGGCTTCTTTCCACCTGTGTCAGGGCTGGGGTACCAGGAATGAGGAAACGCTGAAGAGCTGGGAGAGTGGACAGGCCCCAGTGGCTTGGAACTCAGGTACCCTTTAAAGACACTGCTTCATCAAAACATACATATATACTGTTTGGTGTTGAATTGTATCCCCCTAAAATTCATATGGTAAAGTCCTGACACCCAGGACCTCAGAATGCAACCTTATCTGGAAATAGAGTCATTGCAGATGTCATTAGTTAAGCTGAGGTCGTACTGGGGTAGGCAGGCCTTCATCAACTATGACTGTGTCCTTATACAAAGAGGAAATTAGAGCACAGACATACAGAGAGAGAACATGTGAAGATGAAGACAGAGATCAGGGTGTTGCTTCTACAAGCCCAGGAACACTCAAGATGGCCGGTAAACAATTAGAAGCTGGGAGAGAGGCCTGGAACACGTTCTCACTCATGGCCCTTAGAAGGAACCAACCCTGCCCACACCTTCATCTTGGACTCCAGCTCCCAGAACTGGGAGACAATACATTTCTGTTGTTTAACCCTCCCAGCTTGTGGTACTTTATTACAGCAGCCCCAGCAAACTAATACACATGTGTGTGTACGCACATACACACACCACCCCCTCCCTGTAGGTACAAATGCGCTTTTCCAGGCCTGTGACACAGAGAGGCACATTTCCCGGAGAAGCAGGGCCCAAACAGGGCCATGTGTGTGCAAAACATTAGCAGGTTTAAATCAACTTCCCATTTCTAGTAGACGCTGACGCAGATGCAGGATGAAAACAAACCCGTCCTTTCCATGCTGCTCTCTAGATGCAAGGGCACTTCTATATTCACAACATCACTTAAGCCCCATCAACACAGAGCGGGTGCAGATGAAGAAAGCCTGAGCCTGAAAGGTGGGCGCCGCCTGCGTGGGGAGGGTGGGGCAGCCTAGCGTGTGAATATTCCTGCCCCGGTGCATGTGGGTGCAGAGGCAGTGGCAGTGACTGGGAGAGCACAGGGCCGTTGTTTAAGAAAAGACCACTTGAGGCTTCCCTGGTGGCTCAGTGGTTAAGAATCCGCCTGCCAATGCAGGGGACACGAGTCTGAGCCCAGATCTGGGAAGATCCCACATGCCGTGGAGCAATTAAGCCCGTGCGCCACAACTACTCAGCCTGTGCCCTAGAGCCCGTGAGCCGCAACTACTGAGCCCGCGTGCCACAACTACTGAAGCCTGCAAGCCTAGAGCCCGTGCTTCGCAAGAAGAGAAGCCACCACAATGAGAAGCCCGCGCACCGCAACGAAGAGTAGCCACTGCTCGCCGCACCTAGAGAAAGCCCACGCACAGCAATGAAGACCCAACGCAGCCAAAAATAAATAATAAATAAATAAATAAATAAATAAATTGAAAAAGAAAAGACCACTTGACTTCTTTGCACGTTTCCCCGAGTGTCCACCCGGCCAGCATGGTGCACGGTGCGCTCCACTCATTATGATGCGGCTTCCTTTCCACTGGGACAATCCCCTCTCCCTCTGGGGCAAGAGTTGACAGGAATCAAAGCCCTTTCAGGTTGTTTACCTCATTGTCAACTCAGTTCTAAAGAGGGAGGCAGAGAAAGGAGGAGTGATTTGTCCTTCATTCCTGAGGTAGCCGGGGCTCAGACTCCAGTCTTCAAGTTCAGTGTTATTTTTATAACAATGAGTATGGATTATTGAGCACCTACTATGAACCAGGCCCTGCCCCAGGGGCTTTGTGGACGCTCTCCTGGGGAAGCCGGGAGGCATCTGCAGGTCTCGTTGACTCTGTGGCCTGGCTGGACACAATCCCCCAACGCTGTCCCCTCTGGGCGACCTCCAGAGAGGAACACTTGAACAACCGGCCAGGCTGACAACTTGTTCCCAGGCCCCAGGAGATGCTTGTGAGGAATGGCCCCAAATGCCCAGCACCCAGCTGGTAGACCAGTAAGCCACGCAGGAAGTCCTCTGGCTAGGGGCCCAGCTCCCAAGGGCTGCTTAGAGACAGTCTCATTCCCTCCTTGTAACTCTTGAAACCCGAGGGCCAGCTCTCTTTGGTGCTAGTGAGCGGCAACCACCCAGGACTGCTCCGGTGACACGTTCCCTCTCGCCCAGAGCTGGCCTGGAGCCCAGCTGGCAGAAACCATGGCCCAGTGCAGGTGACAGGAACCCTGGCAAGTGAGTTATCCTCGGAACCTCTCTGGGCTAGAGGGTCCCTGGAAGCAGCAGTCCCTCTGGCCTGGGACATTCCCTCTGCCGAGGGGCGGGGTGCTCAGTGGCCCCACCTGCTGGAGCTGTTGGCACAGCTCACCCGCCTGTGATGTAAGAAATTAGCCCCAGAGGATAGTTAAGGGGACAAAGGGAAATCTTCCTAGAGAGAGAGAAATCATTTCCTCTAAGAATTGTAAGCTCTGGAGATTTGCAAGGGAACAGCGCGGATGTTAAACTAACATGCTGGGGAGGAAGGCAGGTGCCAGGCTAAATAAAGACATGTTCAGGCCATACACAGAGAACACGTTTCTTTATTTCCACAGGGAGACACAAATGTATATTAATAAGGATTCTGAACGCCAAGAAATCAAATAATGACATAAACATCACGTAAACACCAAAGCCCCAGAGTTGGCTGCAATCATTTGCTATGGAAGGAATAGAGGATTTTGACTGTCTGCCCTGCTCAGCAGTCTTCCAAACCTTCACAAAAGACAACTGCCCTGGGACTTGACGCTCTATATGAGAAGCTCCTGGCCTCAGCCCTTGACACTGGGGAGAAGCCCTAGGAAGGCGCTGCAAGCACTAAATGCACAACAGCAAGGATGTGAGCTGGGATTCATATTATGGGCAAGGAGCTCTGTATTTAAGTCTTGAGGCAAGTTGGCTTCCTAACCCCAAGGGGCACACAGACCTTCAGATGTGGCAGGACATTGGTGGGGAGAGGGGACCTGAAGAGGACAGCCTCTCCACGTGAGCTGCACACACAAGAGGACAGGTCCTTGTGTACAGCATGGGAGGACATAGGCGTGAGTGGCTGCTCCCATCCACGCCTGTGCCCAGCTTTGGCCTGCGGGACAGATAGCCATAGATGCGCCTGTCGCACTGAGGCCACACAATCCTGATGTGGGCCTGAGGTAGATATCTATCTCTTTTTGCCTGCCAAGCATCTTAACTCCATTTGCAGGTTTGAGGAAGCTGAAAGCACCTGTTACTCTCCTAGCTTCCTGTTGAAGCTAGAGTGGGGTGTATGACTGAGGCTTAGGTCATTAGATTTGGGGTCAGTGCTAATACTGAAGACAAGCAGGGCCAGCAGAGAATCTGCCAGAGCATCCAATTTCCTGGAGCAGCTGTACCAGGGATGCCAGAGGCCATCCATGGTGATACTAGTGGACAAGCTACAAGGTCTACTGCTCAGTGGTGCCAACACAGGTGTCCTTATCAGACTAATTCTGTGCCATGATTTTGTCTGTGGATCTAGCCACGTGGCCAACAAGCCTGATTCTCTAATTCTCCCGGCAATTCTGTGAGCTACCCAATATCCTTCCTATGAATTCCTTTATCTAAACGCTCCACATGTTCATTAAGTTTTCTGATTCTCTGTTCTTTCAGATCTTACCTCCCTAATTCCTAGTATTTTATTAGATCTTTAATATTTTGGAGAGACTCTTTTTAATGTTTTAACTAGAATTTTTATTTCTCTTCAGTGGGAGGGCTAATCCTCCACTATCAAAACCAGAAGCCTCAACGTTTCAAATCTGATTTCCCCATCAGGGTCAGGCAGCCATGAGCCAGGGATTCACTAAGCCTCTAGTACCACCCTTATCACATTTTTTTTGATCATCCATTTATCATCATAACGGGGACTCTTTGAGTAAATGAACAAGGTCCAATTTATTTATACATCCTCGGCACTTAGCACAGAGCCTGGCTCAAAACAAATATGCAGGAAATGCTGTTAGGATGAATGGAGTACTTAGGCTGTGGTTCTTAGAAGAGAGATTTGTGTTGGACCTCAAAGGATGGCTAGGTTGTGGAGAGAATAGGGAAGGATATATTCCAAGTTCTCAACAAGGATTTATGGGTCCTCTATCAATCAGGGTTCTTCGCTGTAAGCAACAGAAACTGACTCTGGATGATTTTCTGAAGAAAGAATTAATGAACTGGAAAAAAAATAGAAGATGCACAGAGAAACAACTGAACAGAAAGGGACAGAGAGGATAGCATGAGAAGATCTAACCTATGTGTAATTGGTATCCAAGGAAGAGAAAGGAAAGGAAAGAGAAAATGGGAGCAGAAGAAGTATTTGAAGAGTTAGTGGTTAAAGACTTTCCAAAAGTGATAAAAGGCATCAAACCACAGACTCAAGAGGCCCACAGACCTAAACAAGAATCATATACTGAGGCATATCACAGTAAAACTGCTGAAATAAAAGACAAAAAGAAAATATCAAACACAGCCATAATTAAATTAAATGATGTTTGGGATTTACTTTGAAATGATGCAACAGTACTGGAAGAAGTGGGCAGGGTTATAGATAAAAATATATGGGGAACTTTCACTTCCAGAAGTGTTACCAATTATGTAGCAGAGGAATCCTCCCACAGTAAACAATGGTAAAACTGGACAAAATATATGAAGCAATTGCTTTCAGGCATATAAATTTGACATTTGACCTTAGGCAAAAGATAGCACAAGACTTCAATCCCTGAAAGCAAAGGACGAGCTCCACAATTGCTCCAGTTCTCTGCGTGGGGAAAATTCCCTAACTGCAGGGAGGCAATCTGGAATCCCAGCAGAGAATGGTGGTCCTACTGAGGTGAGAAAGCAGCGATCAGAGTTAGGGGAAGCTAAAATGGTTGTGATCTTTGGGATAGGGTACTGGAGAGGAGAGAGCTACAAGTGGGAATAAGCACAAAATGTCCATGTGTCAGTTTTCTAGAGATGTCATAATAAACTACCACAAACTGGGTGGCTTAAACAAATATATTGTTTCACAGTTCTGGAGGCGAGAAGTCCAAAATGAAGGTGTGGGCAGAGTTGGTTCCTTCTGAGGGCTATGAGGGAAGGATACGTTCCAGGCCTCTCTCCTGGGCTTGTAGACGGCCATCTCATCCTTATATCTCTTCACATCACCTTCCACCTATAGGTATCTCTGTGTCCAAATTTCCTCTTCTTATAAGGACACCAGTCATATCGGATGAGGGCCCACCTTCATGACCTCACTTTAATTTGATTACTTCCATAAAGACCTTCTCTCCAAATATGGTCACACTCTGAGGTACTGGTTGTTAGGACTTCAACATATGAATTTGGAAGGAACATAATTCAACATATAAGAGTCCATGTGGGGGCTTCCCTGGTGGTGCAGTGGTTGAGAGTCTGCCTGCCGATGCAGGGGACATGGGTTCGTGCCCCGGTCCAGGAGGATCCCACGTGCCGTGGAGCGGCTGGGCCCATGAGCCATGGCCGCTGAGCCTGCACGTCCGGAGCCTGTGCTCCGCAACGGGAGAGGCCACAAAGGTGAGAGGCCCGCGTACTGCAAAAAAAAAAAAAAAAAAAAGAGTCCATGTGGGATCCCCTGAAAGTCTTTGGCTGAGTCTGGGCTATAAATAGGCAGAACAAGATATCATCCCTGATGTTAAGTATACAATAAAAACTTACTAAACCTACAAGGAACCGTGAAATTGTGAAAAGAGCAGTCAATTGAAATCAACCTTGAGACGGTCCAGATGTTGGATTTAGCAAAGACTTTAAAGCAACCATGAAAAAAAATATGTTCTAAGAATAAAAGGCAAATATAGTATTGATGAATGAACTACCCAAAATAACCAAATGAAAGTCTAGAATTGAAAAAGGACAATAACTGAAATGAATAATTCACTGGGTGGGATTAGTATTAGTTTGAAAAAGACAGAAGACAGACTCAGTAACTTTGAAGACAAATGAACAGAATTTATCCAATGTGAAGGACAGAGAAAAAAATTGAAAAAAATGAACAGAACCTCAGGGACCTTGAGAAATCAAATAGTATAATATGCATGCAAATTGTAGTCTCAGAAGGAGAAGAGAGTGAGAATGAGGCAGAAGAAATATGTTAAGAAATAATGGACAAGGTTGTCCTAAAGTTTGAGGAAAATTATGACTTTTATAGAACCAAGGAGTGAAGTGAACCTCAAGCAGCATAGATACAAAGAAAACCATGCCTAGCCATATCATAGTCAAACCATTGAGAAAGTCACAACAGAAGTCAGGAGAAAAACATATACATCACACACAAGGGAACAATGATACACACTGTGCTGGAGCGATTGGATAGCCACCAGCAAAAAAATAAATAAATAAGAAAAAAGAAAAAATCACCACATGGATCTCTCATGTTGCCCTTTTATAGCCTTTCCTTCCCCTACCCGTCCTTCACCCTATTACCCAGAAATCTGTTCTCTATTTCCATAATTTTGTCATTTCAAGAATGTTATATAAATGGAATCATACATATAAAAAAGCCAATCATAAATGGGGTTGGCAATTTTCATTTAGCAGAATACTCTGGAGATTTGTTCAGGTTGTTGCATACATTGATGGTACTTTTCTTTTATTGCTGAATAGTATTTCATGGTATAGATGTATCACAGTTTGTTTAACCACTCGCTTGTTGAAGGACATCTGGATCATTTCCAATGTTAGGCTATTATGAATAAAGCTGCTGTAACATTTGTGTACAGGTTTTGTGTGGACATAAGTTTTTATTTCTCTGGGATAAATGCCAAGAGTGCATTTGCTAGATTGCATGGTAGTTGCATGTTTAGCTCTTTAGGAAACTTCCAAACTACTTTCCAGAATGTCTGTACCATTTTATGTTCTCAGCAACAACGTATGAGTGATCCAGTTTCTCTGCATCTTCCTCTAGGCTGCCCCTAGATTGAGTTGTTCTGTATTTTTATTGTCGTGGTAGTTATCAATACATCAATCTATCTTTGTGTAAAATTCACAGAAATATATATGAAGATGTCAATTTACAAATAAAAATTTAAGAATGAACAGCAAAATTGTAGGAGTTATATTGACAGACTTTTAAAGACTCATTATAAAGACTGAATAATCAGAAAAGTGTGGTATTGGTGTAAGAATAGACAAATAAATCAATGGAAAAGAATAGAAGGTCCAGAAATAGCTTCACGCACATTTGGCCAATTGATTTTCAACAAAGGTGCCAAGGTAGTTCAATGGACGATAACACAAACTTCAAAAAAAATGGTGCAATTACAACTGAATATTCATATGGGGAAAAATGAACCTGAACCCTTATCATATACCATATATAAAAATTAACTTGTAATGGGTCATAAATCTAAATGCTAAATCTATTTAAAAATTCAGAAGAAAAATAGAAAAATATTTGCAAATATGGGATAGGCAAACATTTTCTTGATAGGACACAAAAAGGATTTACCATATTAAAAAAATGATACGTTGGGTCTCATCAAAGTTTGCTCTGTGAAAGAACCACTAAGAAAATTAAATGATAAATCTGCCAACTATATATCTGAAAAAAGACTTGTATAGAGAATATACAAATTACACTTACAATTTAATAACGAGACAAGGAACCCAGTTTAAAAATGGGCGAACAATTTAAATAGGACACTTCACAAAAGAAGACATACGAATGTCCAAAAACTACAGGAGAATATACTCACTATCATTTGTTATCAAGGAAATACAAATTAAAACACAAAGAGAGATCACTTCACACTCACT
This sequence comes from Lagenorhynchus albirostris, assembly GCF_949774975.1. Lineage (NCBI taxonomy): Eukaryota > Metazoa > Chordata > Mammalia > Artiodactyla > Delphinidae > Lagenorhynchus > Lagenorhynchus albirostris. The sequence continues at coordinate 4,553,217 of NC_083116.1, forward strand.
TGAATGGCGAAACTTTAAAAGCTGGACAATAACAAGTGTTAGCAAGGACGTGGAGCAACTGGATCTCTTAAGCTTTGGCAGTTTCTTGTAAAGTTTAACATATAGTAACCATACAGCTCAGAAATTCCATTACTAAATATTAGCCAAGAGAAACGAAAACATATGTTCACACCTATTTGTATACAAATGTTCACAACAGCTTCATTTTTAGTAGACAAAAACTGGAAACAACCCAAATGCCATTGACAGATGAATGGATAAACAAGTTGGAGTATATGCACAATATGGAATATTACACAGCTTTGGAGAAAGCCAAACTTCCTATACACGCAACAGCATGAGTGTGCTCAAAAAAATTGTGGTGAGCAAAAGAAACATAGGGCAAAAAGAATATGTACTACATTGTTCCATTTATATGAAATTCTACAAAAGGCAAGACTAATCTATAGTGACAGGAAGCAGATGAGTTCTTGCCTGGGGCTGGGGCAGGAGGGATTCAACTGCAAGAGGGCACCAGGGAGCTTTTTGAGGTAATAGAAATGTTCTATACCAACAACATGGATCAATCTTGCAAACAACAGAAGGAAGAATACACATTGCATGATTTCATGTATATTAAGTTCAAAAAAATAGGCAATGCTAAAGTAGAGTGCTTAGGGATCAGTTACCACTTAACCAAACTAAGAAGGTAAGTGAGGAAGTGACTGTGGGAAAAGTCAGGCTAATGGTTTCCTACAGTAGGGATCGGAGGTGTCACGCTTGGGAAGACATGTGCACAGCGTCCGGGATGCTAGCAATGTTATCTTTCTGATCTGGATGGCAGTTCATGAGTGTTTACTCTAGAGCAATTTGTTAATCTGTATTGTTTTGACTATGTACCTTTTTGCTTGTCCATTATATTTTACAAATAAAGACATTAAAATAAAAAGAAGAGCACAAATGGTAACTGAGAGGCGAGCCGAGGCTGGTACGGGGGATGAGGTCACGAGAGTTGAAAGCCGCACAGAACAAGCAGCAAGGGCTGTGGGACTAAGTCTGTGAAGTATTTCTAGGGCTACCCTTGAACTTGCTGGGGGCCGATGGACAAGGCATCTTTTTAACTGCTGTCCCATCGCATACTCAGCACAGGGATAGGCATACAGTACACTCACCCGAGGCTTGTGCATACCTTGGTGGTATTAGGGTGTGCCATTAAGACACGCCTAAGTCAGAGCATATTCCCCAGGGGCCACCTACCATAAAGCACCGGACTTGAAGGCAAGGGACCTGGGCTAAGGCACCAGCAATGTCACTTCTAGCTTGGACAGGTCATTTCACCTCTTAGTATTAGTTTCCTTATTACTAGTCCTGGCTATGAGGGTCAGTATATATCTATATATCTGTATCCTTCTTCACCCAAATCCAGCCTTTAGGAATGGCCAATGCAGTGTCTTGAAGCAGGAACATCAAAAGCCTCAACCCAAGGCAGCCAACTGGTCCCCCACATCTCGTCACCCCTGGGTTTAAATGCCTCTGGGTGTGAGTTAGCATGGCGACGTGAGGGACTGTGCGCCAGCTATTCCGAGCTGAATATCTCAAAAGGCGCCAATTCTGAAAGGGGTAGCAGGAATGGGGAAGTGGGAAGGTAGGAAAGCCAAATGCTCTGAACCTCGGCCGAGTTCACTGCACCCAAGGTGGGTGCATGAGGTGGGGATCACCACTGTCGCCTCCAAAGACCGCTCTGGTCCCAACAAGACATTCAAGCTGGGAACTTGGGACAAGCTTCCTTATCCTATTGGGGAAGGAATGCCCACTTCCTTTGGTTCATCTGCGAGAGAAGCTCTGGGTTCACCCCTGTTCACTGATAGGCAGGAACGTTTTACAAATTAAAGACTTGAGATGAGGGTTGACTGGCGATGTAGGAATGGCAACAATGGACCAGATGCTACAGCCTTATCCATTTCAAAGGTTCATGAATAGCCAGCCGTACCATGGAAGGATCCAGGCTTCTAACATGACATGGTCCTGATCAGGCGTCAAGTGGTGGCCAGCACCTGTTTTCTTCTTGCTCCTGTTCCTCATATATATACTTTTATTCCCAAGTAGATGTAGAAATCCACTGCAAATAACTTTGGGGAGAAATTAGTTGCTGATTCCCCCTGCCCCCCGACACACACTATTCCATTTGGAAATGTGAAAACAATATAACTATGATTAAGACATTTTTTAAAAAAGAAATCACTCAAATCCCATCACCTTAACAGAGCTCTGTATATTTAAGGGTTTACTGTGCAGACAGTGTTTGTAAGTTGCAAGATCGCAATGTAAATACAATGGCACCTTCTTCTTTACAAAACCTTCTTCTGTTTCACGTATTCCTCAGCCTGCTGCAAGTTTCAGAACGAGCATATTAAATGGCCTCATAATACGCAATGGAATGGACATGCCGTAATTTAATTAGCCACCCGTTATTGTTGGGCGATTCATTTGTTCCCAGTGTTATAGGGCTACAGCCACTCTCAGCATGAACATCTTCACGCGCATATCTTCTCAATTCTGTTGAAATGCTTCCTGAGGAATCAAATCTCAGGAGGGAGAGTTATCGGGTTAAAGGGTAGGAACAGCCCCAGGGCCCCTGCTTCAGTTGCCTGGGCTGCCTTCCACTGGGCTGGGCCCCTTTCTGAAATGCACATACCCTCCATACTAGCCGGCCTTACCCCTTCAGACCCCCAAAGCTGTCCCACGCACTCTCGGTGCCTTGGTTACTGCCTGTTGTGTGGGGATAAACTTCTATTTGCTCTCTGGGTGCCCTGCACCATGGTTTCAAAACAATGCAAACTTGTTTGGGGAAACAGAGTGAGCCGATGTGGAATACGCTCTGAGCTTCGACAGCTGAGACTCCACATTAATTATCTTTGGGGGATGCCAGCCTTGGGAAGTAAGGAGCAGATGCGTTTGCTTCTCTGAGCCTACATGGCAGAGGACTTTCCCCCGCACCCTGACGAGTGAACCACAATGCTCTGACACAGGCAGCCTCGTGCTGACTACCAGGCTCCCCTCAGCACCCACTGTGTGCCAGGTCCTGCCATGAACCAGAAATGGCCCTTGCCCTCAAAGAGCCCGCCACCTCTGGTGGAGCCAAACGAGTGAACAACTGACAGGTATGCAATGTGGTGTCACGGTCAAGAGCAGGTGCTTTGCAAACCAGGCCGACTTGCGTCGGGAGCCCACCTTTGCCACCCCCTTGTTGCATGGCCTCGAGGAAATTAATTTACATACTCTTTTTGGCCTTGGTTTCTCCGTCTACAAATGTCAGTACTGAGCGCTGTGGGGTTGTTATGAGGAGTTAGTGAGTCAGGGCATGGAAAGCCTGCAGCACTGCGCCTGCCACGTAGTCCAGTAAGTGAAATATTTCCTGAGAGGGACTGATGGAGTAGACGAAACCCCATTCTTCCTGCCTGGGGGATGAGGAAATGCTTTTTGCCCTCGTCCCAGCCCCGGAAGTGAGAGGTGCTGGGAGACCCCAACAGGCCAGAGGGTCCGGTCACTGCCACCAGCCCCAGGACAGGAAGGCATGCAGGTGAACCCCAGTGAGCATCCCTGCAGTGGCTGGAGAGGAGAGGACCTCAGTGACTTGGGGCTGCCTGAAAAGCCATTCACGGAAGCTTCCCCTGTCTCTGCCTATGTGATTTCTACCAGGAGGGGAGAGCAACTTGGCCCAGCTGACTGGTCTTTCCCAAGCGCTAAATTGGCCTACTTGATTAGAAAAACACAGCCCTGGGCGGACCGCCTGGCCAGCCATCTGTGTTAATGCAAGGCCCAGCTGAGGAATACAGCCGGCCAGGCCCACGCCCAGTGCCACGAAGCCTTTTGCCTTGTCCAGGACACGGTCCAGAGATATAAAAGAGCTGATTTAATAGCAGAGCTACTTAGAGTCGACATTTACAAGTACCAGCAATGCCTTATATGCAATGAAAGGAACATGAGTGGGGCAGCTTCTCTCCCCACCACCCCTGAGTCCCAGGGTGAAGTTTCCCAGAGGAGCTGTCAGTTGGGAATGGCCTTGAACAGACACAGCTGGCCGCACAGGCACGTAGACCACAGAAGTCCCCGTCGTCACCGAGGTTAGCGTCCTCTTCCCATCAAGCCTCGTACTCACTTCTTTCTGGGAACAATCTGCTCTCCTCTTGTGGCTGGGAATCTATTGTCTGCATCCAAAGTAGCCTCTCTTTCAATCCAATCCATCCATTTCTTATTATACCCCGTCTTTAACGCCCATTATCTGAGCACCTGCCGTGGCAGACGTCATCCTCTTCCCTCAGACAGTTAACTTCAGGGGAATCACCGCCTAGCAAAGCAGCGCAGGCCCCGGGTAATCATCCCCTCCAGCCTTTCCCAAAGCATGTGCCACACTTAGGGGCTTTACTATATTCTAATAGCCGCTCAGCTCCAAAAAGGTGGCGTGGTGACAAAGTTTGAGTAAAGCTGAGTGGAGGAAAGTCAGTGAGCTTTTTTCTTTTTTTTGCGGTACACGGGTCTCTCACTGTTGCGGCCTCTCCTGTTGCGGAGCACAGGCTCCGGACGCGCAGGCTCAGCGGCCATGGCTCACGGGCCCAGCCGCTCCGCGGCATGTGGGATCCTCCCGGACCGGGGCACGAACCCGCGTCCCCTGCATCGGCAGGCGGACTCTCAACCACTGCGCCACCAGGGAAGCCCCAGCGAGCTTTCTTGATCGCCCAACTTCCCAGGGCCTGTGATAGGCCAAGGTGCACTGTGACTCTCCCATGGAGAACGCAGCTTCACCCAAGCATATTGGACTCCAGGCCCACGTGGGAAAAGCACTGCAGGAGATTCGCAGCCAGCCAACACCCGCTGGGACACACGGAACTATTCCCAGCGCCTTATTTGTTCGATGAAGAGACTAAGGCCCAGAGAAGACAAGGGGCTTGCCTGAGCCCAGCCGGGGGTCTGAACTAGTTCAGCTTGTTGCACTTCAAGAGGTCTGGCTGTCTCTACCCTCCACCGCCCGTTTTTCAGAGGGCGGAGCCATTAGAGGGTTTTAAGCGTGGGGTTGGTATGGTTGAATGAGCATTTTAGGCAAATCGCTCTGACTGATGCGTAGAGGAGGATATGCACAGGATGCCAGTGAGAGGACGATTATAGCAATACAGGTGAGACGTGCTGAAGACCTAAAGTAGAGCAGTGGTGGGAGTGCTTTCCAGGAGGAGATACATTCTAGAAACAATTAGAAAGTAAATTGGCAGGACTTGGTGGCTGACTAGTTGGGGGAGAGGGAGGAGTTAAGGGTGCTGCTGAGAAGTCTTGCCTGGGTGACCGGGTAGATGTTGGTGCCACGTGCTGGAGAAAGAGCTGACTGCCTGGCATTAGAGGGTGTTAGAGATTTCATCCCAGTGGCTGTGGAATGCTCAGTGTGGACATCCAACAAGCATTTGGCTTTGTGGGGAGAGGTTCAGGCTAGAGACCTCCATCAGGGAGATAACTGCAGAGAGATGGAAGTTAAAGCACAAGAATGGAAGAAATGGCCCAGGGAGAACCTGTAGACTGAGGAAAGGCAATGGGCCGGGGCCTCAGGGAGTCTCCGAAGAGCTCACCATCTCGACCTTACCCTTCTCTGACGTTCCTCTCACATTGCACCTCCTCCAGGCAAGGAATGCGCCCAGAACAGAAATACAAGGTGCTGAGGGGATTTGAAGGATAGACAATTCACCAAAAACGTGATTAAAAGAGTAAAGAAAAAAAGCCACAGATTCTACTTCCACCGATGGACAAGTAAATTCTTGTTGAACCAGTCCTGCTGCAGATAAAACCAAAAACATGGAGAATAAACAAAAAAATAAAAACACATTACCTGAAGACAGTAGGGAGAGATTGAAAGCAGGCAGATACTAGAGGGGAGCAAACACTTGGAAGAAGAAGAAGATGACATTAGGTCACTTCCCCATTTTTTATGATGTTTAGCTTTGAGGACAGGACCTACTCGGCACCAGGCAGGGCAACTAAAACTCTGCGGGAGAACTTGCAGCCTTTTGAGATTGAAGAACTTCAGCATGGAGTTCAGAGCAACCACAGCAGCTGAATAGTAGGGAGAAAGTCCCCCCAAATGAGAGGCAGAAAGAAAGAGCCTCAAATCCTACGTGTAAACTACACCCAACTCTCTGCTGACCTCAAATCATGCGTGTACGGGATAGACTTCAAGAAGTCTAGCGTGTGTTTTTTCTGACACCAAATATGGTGTCTTTCCTAAACAATGAATTCAATTCTCTAACACCACTTGGCACAAAAACAGAAATATAGATCAATGGAACAGGATAGAAAGCCCAGAGAGAAACGTCCACACCTATGGTCACCTTATCTTTGACAAAGGAGGCAAGAATATACAATGGAGAAAAGACAGCCTCTTCAATAAGTGGTGCTGGGAAAACTGGACAGCTGCAGGTAAAGAATGAAAGTAGAACACTCCCTAACACCATACACAAAAATAAATGCAAAATGGATTAAAGACCTAAATGTAAGGCCAGACACTATCAAACTCTTAGAGGAAAACATAGGCAGAACACTCTTTGACATAAATTGCAGCAATATCTTTTCAGATCCGTTTCTCAGTGTAATGGAAATAAAAACAAATGGAGCCTAATTAAACTTCAAAGCTTTTGCACAGCAAAGGAAAACATAAACAAAACAAAAAGACAACCTACAGAATGGGAGAAAATATTTGCAAATGATGCGACCAACAAGGGATTAATCTCCAAAACTTACAAACAGCTCATGCGGCTCAATATCAGAAGAACAAACAACCCAGTCGCAAAATGGGCAGAAGATCTAAATAGACATTTCTCCAAAGAAGACACAGATGGCCAACAGGCGCATGGAAAAACGCTCAACATCACTAATCATTAGAGAAATGCACATCCAAACTACAAAGAGGGTATCACCTCACACTGGTCAGAATGGCCATCATTAAAAAGTCTACAAACAATAAATGCTGGAGAGGGTGTGGAGAAAAGGGGACCCTCCTGCACTGTTGGTGGGAATGTAAATTGGTGCAGCCACTATGGAGAACAGTGTGGAGGTTCCTTAAAAAACTAAAGACAGAATTACTGTATGATCCAGGAATCCCACTCCTGGGTATATATCTGGAGAAAACCATAATTTGAAAAGATACACGCACCCCCACGTTCATTGCAGCACTATTTACGATAGCCAAGACATGGAAGCCACCTAAATGTCCATCGACAGATGAATGGATAAAGAAGATGTGGTGCATATATACAGCGGAGTATTACTCAGCCATAATGAAAAAGGAAATCTAGCCATTTGTGACAACATGGATGGACCCAGAGGGCATTATGCTAAGTGACGTAAGTCAGACAGAGAAAGACAAATACCACATGATCTCACTTACCTGTGGAATCTACAAGTCAAAACAACCAGAAAAACAAAATAAAATGAAACCAGACTCATAGATACAGAGGACAAACAGGTGGTTGCCAGAGGGGAGGGGGCGTGGATGGGTGGGTGAAACAGGTGAAGGGGATTATGAGGTACCAACCACCAGTTACGAAATAAGTGAATCGCAGGGATGTAATGTACAGAACAGGGAATATGGTCAATATTATTGTACATCAACTATATCTCAATGAAAATAATTTTTTTTCCAACTGCTCTCCTAGGTTGGTGCCCAGGAATTGGCCACATTTCAGCAGTGGCACTGGAGACCCTCATTCTTCTGCTGTAATTGATGCTCGGGTTATGGCCAGGCAACAGTGAAATGCAATGAAAAAAAAAAAAAGCAGCAAATGACAGAACTGGGACTCAAGCCCAAGATTCTAACGCCCTCTGTAGCACCACTGCCCTCGGAGGAGGTCCTCTGGTTTAGCTCCCAGTGGCTGCTAAAATGGAATGCCATCTACTTAGAGAAGCCGTTGTGATGATCAAACCTAAAGTCACTCACTCTGTTTTCTTAACAATGAAAATTATATCATCAACAAAAAACTGTTACCAGCTCCTCCCACCCCCAGGTAATGATGCACTGTCATGTACACAGAGTGAAAATTGTAGGCAATGAGAGATTGGTAAGCTAGAAGTCCTCACATGGCTTTATTGATGGGTGACTCTAGAAGGGCTTGATAGACACATATACAAGTGATTTGATATACACAAAGCTCACGGCCATATTATGAAGGAGTCTCTATCACCCCACCAGGTGGCAGGTGAGCTCCCCAAATTGTCCAATTCTGTTCTCTGACCGGGGTCGGGAGCATCTTCCTTGAAGACACTTCCTTGTGCTTGTGACACTCATTAACACCTGACTGTAACAACAGCTGTCACAGCTGCACTAGTGCCATCTCTGAGTTTGGGACCTGTTGCTGTAATCAGACTGGCCCAACGTATCAACTCCGGCCTAGTCCAGGACTACACTGGGTCACGTGCATCTCATATGTATGAGTCACTCCTCAAACACAGCCCCAAGAGGCAGGCCTTGTTATTCTCACTCATAAAATGAAGAAATGGAGGCTTGGGGAGGTGAAGGGAGTGGCCCAAGTTCACAGGGCTGGCCAGTGTCGGGGCCGGGACTTGAACTTGCATGCCCATCCTGGTGTCTCTCTGGAGTGTAGAGCCAGTGCACCTTCTCCCACACAAGGCAGCCTCCATGAATACGCTCTGGGGAAGGCAAACACGATGAGCTTGGCTGGCCTCACAGCTTGTGACCGAAAGGGCCCAAATTCTACCCACTGACTCATTGATAGCATCTTTAGAGAAAGCACTGGAAGCACAGTGTTCTCCTGCCCTTTCCAGGGCTGTCGGCAGGAAGCTTGGAAAGGACGCTTGTCTGGAACCTTCCCTAGGCCCTGCACACGTCTAGCAGTCTGATCAGTTATTTGTGGAGGCCGTGTTAGTCTGAACGGAAACAGCGGCAAGTCAGAAGCCCGTGTTGCATTCGTTAACGGGATCTCAACTCGGCAGTGCTGGCCTCACAGTGCCCACCAGGCAGCACGATGAAGGCTCTTCTAAAGCAGGAAGGCCACCTCTTGGGACAGTGGCCCGGGAGCTGGTGCCCAGACAGGCTGGGTGTGCCCCCCCACAAGCTGAAGCCACAGGACCCCCAAACTCATCACAGCTTTTGAGACTGGCTAAAGAAGAAAGTCCAATGGCGGACTCCTGGCTAAGTAATGGCAGGGGGGTGAGTGGGCAAAGTTTCTCCCCTTTACCTCCCTCCTCTGCCTTCCTGCTTGCTACCTCTGCCTGTTGCTCTCTCAGCCAATGGAAACTTCCCCTGAGGGAGCAGGCAGCAACAGGACTAGGGACTGGCTCGGGATTCAGACTGAGGCCAAGGTCAGGTTCAGTAGGTTGAGAGCAGTCCCCTGATTTCCCTTTTACCCAGGATCCCTCCATCCCTCCCAAACTCAGAGAGGCACACCTGACGCATACAGTCATTGACTCAACAGCAACTATGGAGTAGCCAGCCGGCAGGGCACCAGGGACAAATTGACGGGCAAGGCAGCCACAGGCCCTGTGCTCTGAGAACAGGCATTCTAGGTGGGAAGAGAAAAAAAGTCCATGAATACATAATGATTTCATAATAAATGTTATGAACGATAGTTTCATAATAAGGGTTATGAAGATCAGATCCACGGTAATGTGCTGGTGACCGTGGGGGGTTTGGGGACTGGCAATCCTAGTCAGGAGGTTCAGGGGAGAAGACACATCCCCAGCACACGGGTAATCTACAAACATGCCAGAACAAGTCACGCCCTCTCCCTCTTACACACACACACACACACACACACACACACACACATGATCATGGGATGTCAGGGATGGAAAGGCCCTCGGAGGTCATACAGTCCAGTGGCTTCCAATCTTTTAAAGGAGAGTCTTCTTTGGAGAAGCCCCATTCTTGGCCTCATCCCTGTTCCCCCAAGCTGCCACCCTGGGAATGCCAGAGAACACGGTTTGGGTGCCACTGCTCCCGTCCAAGCCCCTGGGTTTACACAGGCACATTCCAAGGCCCAGGATAGAGAAAGGCCTTGCCCAAGCTCAGGCCATGAGTTGGGAACAGAGCTGGGGCAGAGGGCTGGGCCCTTACTCCTCCCCTCCATGCTCCGCAGAGGCTTCTCCCAACCCTCAGCTGTGGCTGCCTGACAAGCGCTGTGGCTGGGGTTAGGGCCATCAGTGATGTCCCTAAGAAATGAGGGAGCCCATGGGCCTCGGGTACCACGGAGGACAGAAAGGAAGGAGCCAGATGGGAATTGGTGTCCCCATCCCGAGCCAGCCACCTTGGCTGTGGGCAGAGCACTGCAGCTAATAAGCATCTCACTCTGCTAAGGAGAGAAGGTAGGGAGCAGGGTGACGTGTGTGTGTGCGCGTGCAGTGGAAGTCCATCCTACCCAGAAGCCTGGCACCAGCTTCAAGCTGGGCATAGACAAGGGCTTTCAGAGGCCAGGGCTGGCAAAAAGTGTCTCTTGGGGAACTGCTCGCGACCCACATATATTCGTGACAATTAATGGTTCTGGCAAATTTTTCATTCAAACGAGAGATTTTTGATTTCAGAACCAGCCAAAACTAATGCAGAGTCAAGTGGCATGAGGAAACGTGTGTGGGTTGGCAGCCGGTCCACCCTGGGTGAGAATCCAAGTTCTGCCGGTAAGTGCCTTTGCGATCTTAGACAAGTAATTGTAAACCTCACTGGGCCTCTGTTGTCCTGTCTGTAAAATGGAGCTGTAAGAGCTACCATTTGTGGAGCGTCTGCCTTGGCCAGGCTCCGGGCATGGGAAGAAATTCTCATTCCAGCCCCACAAGAGCTTTGCAAGTTACACTGCTTGAACACTGATCTCACACCAGCCTCACGGCCCGAGAGCCCCTAGCGGGAATGAGAGTCACGCGGCGCCTCCTCACCCTGTCTGCTCGGGCTGCTTGTCCGTGCCACTCCCGACGGAGGGACAGGCTGTCTCCCCACTCAGATCAGGAACGGCCAGCTCCTGCGCACGTTACAGAGATGATCAAGGTGCGCAGGCAGCTGCTCAATGCTTGTTTCACAGACCAGCTGTCCCAGCCCCACTGGGAGCCCCCAAGACAGGGGCAGGGTGGGCCTCCCCACTGCAGCCTCAGCGCCCAGCCCAGGGCCGGCACACGGACCGCCGAACTGACAATGATGTACCCTCGCTCCGTTACAGATAACTTCCTTCGTGGCTCAGGAAAGTCAGGATGGTCCCAGGTCCCCGGCAGAAGCAAGGACAGAGATGCTAGAATTTCAGACGTCACAACTAGGGAGGGGCCCCAGGAGATGGCCTAGTTACTGGACAGATAGAGGCCCGCAGCCAGTGCCAGGAAGGGATGACCCCAAGTCGGCAAGAAGCTGGCGACAGAGCCTGACCCAGACCTCACAGCTCCTGAGCCTGGGGGACCCTGCAGCCTGTCCAGTGCTCTGACCTCCTCCGATGCCGCCAAGCTGGCTCCAGTACCTCCAGAGTCCACAGGGGCCCTGGCGGGCCGCACTGCAGCATCCCTCCGGCAGTCGTGTGTCCTCGAGAGAGCTGCCTCCCAGTGAGGCCCCAGGGTCCGCCCTGGCTTCAAGCCCTCCCCCTGACCTTGCAGGCACCTCAGGAAATCCCATTCTGGCCACTATCTGCTTCCTCCCAGCATCCGGGCCCCTCTGCTCTGACATGCTTGACGCCAGCCCATCCCCCAGACGCTCTACCCTCAGGCCAGAGCTCAGGCTCACGGTCCCCAGGATGCTGGTCAGCAACCAGAGTTGCTTCCCAGATTCCGTCCCAGAGCTCTGAGGAGGCAGCCGGGGGGCACTACCGGCCTGTTGTAGCCAATTCCTCACCTGAAGGGCCCGTGCCCATGGCCTGTCAGCTTCTGACGCAAAGGCTGGGGGAACCAAGGGTTCTAGAGACTGGGGGCCAGGCTGACCGTGCCCACACCCCCTTCCCAGCTGTGTGGCTTAGGGTAGGTGGTGGAAGGCCTGCTTCCCAGGCAGCTGGGAGGGGTCAATGAGACAATGGATTTGCAAGGCCCTGGCAATACGACTGGTACCCACGAGCGGCTCTGTGAGGCCGGCTTTCCTTCCACGGGGAGGACTTCTTAACCAGGGGCCCCAGGTGGATTTCCAGGAGTGCCAGGGACCCCCATAGAAGACCCACATGTGTGTGCATGAGTCTTTTTCTGGGGAGAAGCTCCCATGGCTTCCATCGGAGCCTCAAAGCGGTCCCGTGACACACCAAAGGTTAAGAACCTCTCATCTAGAGTGACCCCTCTCAGGTGCGGAGTGCGTGGAGCTCAGTCGAGAATCAGCTGCCCCCCATCATGTGGGGCCTGCACTGAGTCAGCCCAGCAGGTCATGGGGCTCTGAGATGTAAGAACTGCAGCATCCATGGGGCCCCTGAGCTGAGCCCAGACATCCCGGCACGGGAGCGGCCCACGCTGCCGTCCGGAACCCCGCAAGGGGCACTGACTGCGGAGGTAAGACGTGAGAAGAGTCGGGGTGGAGGAGGGGTGGCGAGGGCAGGAGCCAGGCTTGAACGAGAAACCGGCTCAGGTCAGAGCAGCAAGGACGAAGGCCCGGAGGACACAGGACAGCAGCACAGGGGATTTTGAGAGGTGGTGTAACACAGTGGTGCAAACCGTGGGCCTTGATCGCTGCTCACTCACCGTGGGCCTGGTAACTTACTGCCCTGCTCCACGCCTGTTTCCTTCCTCGTAAAATGGAGACAGTCAGAGTAGCTGCGTGCAGGGCTGTGTGCGGACTGAGCTCAGACAGGGAAAGCCCTCAGAACTGGCCGTTATTCCTGTCAGTCTAGTGGGGCCAGAGGGCAGGGCTCGTGGATAAGTCCGGTGAGACTCCTGTAAGCGGGGCTCACACAGGCCGGCCTGAGGAGCCTGGGCTTGAATACGTGCACTCAGGGGCGCCACTGGCTGTTTCTGCACAGACCGCTGCCATGCGCTGACGGATGCCGTATGAAGGTCCTGTGAACACGGTGGGCGGAGCAGCAGGTCATTCTTCAGCCAGTCATTCATTCACCAAATTCTTATTCATGCCAGGCCCAGAAGGGACCTAAAAGAAGAGTTCCTGGGAACTAGATGCTTCGAATACCACACGTGGGGCTGTTCTGTGCGGTGGAGCTGCGTGCACTCCGCCCCTCCCCCCGGTAGTGCAGCGCCCCTCTGTGAGTGGAGGCCGGGGCCCCGGGTGGGCACAAAGGGATGGGAGCCCCACATGACTCTATCCACACTCAACGAAACTCATCCTGCTAACTGCTGACGCCATGGCCCAATCCCTGGAACCTGCGAATATGTTACCTTAAATGGAAAAATGTACTTTGCAGATGTGATTAAATTAAAGATCTTTGGGGCTTCCCTGGTGGCGCAGTGGTTGAGAATCCGCCTGCCAATGCAGGGGGCATGGGTTCGAGCCCTGGTCCGGGAAGATCCCACATACCGCGGAGCAACTAAATCCGTGCGCCACAACTACTGAGCCCACGTGCCACAACTACTGAAGCCCACGCACCTAGAGCCCGTGCTCTGCAACAAGAGAAGCCACCGCAGTGAGAAGCTCACGCACCGCAACGAAGAGCAGCCCCCGCTCGCCGCAACTAGAGAAAGCTGCGCGCAGCAACGAAGACCCAACGCAGCCAAAAAAAAAAAAAAAAGATCTTTGGATGGGGAGATGTTTCTGGATTATCTGGGTGTGTTCAATGGAATCACAAGGTTCCTAGTAAGTGAAAGAGGGAGTAAGAAAAATGGGTCAGAGTAAGATGTCATAATGGAAGCAGAGTCAGGGAGTGAGGGCTGGGAGAGATTGAAATTTGAAGATGCTCTGTCGCTGGCCTTGAAGACAGAGGAAGGGGCCATGAGCCAAGGGATGGGAGAGGCCTCTAGAAACTGGAAGAGGCCAGGAGGCCAGCTCTCCCCTAGAACCTTCTGGAGGAAAGCAGCCCTGCCCACACCGTGATTTTAACCAAGTGAGACCCATTTTGGACTCTGGCCTCGGAAATGGTTAGATAATAAACGTGTATTGTTTTAAGCCACAAAGTGTGTGGTACTTAGTTACAGTAGCAATAGGAAAGTGCTACAGAGTCTGAAGGAAAAAAGGGAAAGTAAAGCCATGGACGAAACCTATTTTAGAAAGAGCACCAAACCAGGTGAAAGAGAACCTCGGGGAAATGAAAGTTTATTTAGCAAGTGCTCCAGGGGAACCCGGATGCGAATACAAGGGGAAATCCACTCAGATCTTTACCTCTCCTTGAACAACCCAGTTTATTCCAAACAGGTTACAGAATTAGCTGTGTGGAGAGAAACAAGAAGTGAACAGAAGGGAGAACAGGCTGGTGAAGGGTCCTGGAATCATGACGGAAGAGGAATGGACGATCGATCAACCTGGAGAAAAGAAGATGAGAGTCCACAGCTTAGGCCAGAGCTGTCACGGGCAAGTGCACGCAGAGGACAGGACCGGGGCTGGTGGGTAGACATTTCAGAGAGAAGTGCAGCTCAAAGGGAAACTTCCACACAACTGGCACTGCCTGAGCCTGGAGCAGGCTGCCACTGGAAGCCGGGGGAGCATGTCCTTAGAGGTATTCCGATAGAAACCCAACCTGGAGAGGGGAGTCCTGCACCGCGCCGGGCAGGGGACTTGGGAACTGATGGGCCCCTCCGTGATCCTGGCGGTGTCAGGTGCCTTCTGCAGCTTTCTGAAAGTCAGGGCAGTCAGTGCTCTTCTGTCTGGATTTGACAGAAAGACAGAAAGTAGCGTCCGTCCAGGGACCTCTCAGCTCGCCGACACCTGCAGCATCAGAGAGGACACACAGAACGCACGAAGCCTGAAGTGTGTGTCCATGGCTCTCACTCCCAACCCATTCCTCAGCGCTCAGGGGAATTAAAAGCAAAGGTTAACCATGTGCCCTAAAGGCTGTGGCACCATGACAAATGGATTGGCCACTGCATTCTGGGAGGGCAGGTGAATGCCAAGGCCAGAGGAGCTTCCCTGTGGTGAGGATGGAGGACCAGGGAACTTCAAGGCTGCTGCGCCAGTGGGACAAGCCAGATGCCAGCCCTGGGCCGGCTTCCCCCTCATTTCAACATATTTGGGTCACCAGCCAAGGTCACCTCCTTTTCCCCAAGTTAAGTTCACAGCCGAGAGGGTCAGCCTGAGGCCAGGGCCTTCCTTGTGCTCCCACGCCTCTGTCTAGTTGCTTTACTGAGAACCACAGGCGCTTGATTTAGACGCCTGTGCAGATGAGGAAACTGAGGCAGGGAGGCTGGAGAATGTACCAGAGTCAAGAGGAGGCGACTAGGCTGCTCAGACCTGACTTGCCTCGGTTCCTTGAACAGCCCACGAAATCACGCCTCCTGAGAGAGGAGGGGCCTGGGAGGGGCCAGCCCTTGCCCTCTGGGCGCACAGGCTAAGTCTCTCTCACCGGGCTGACAGCATGGCCTCCCTCCTGCTTGGCCTTTCCCTCCCCCCACTTTCAACCTGCCCTGACTGATCTCCTTAGAAGAACCCCACCTTGAATACCAGACAAAGCCTGGCGTGCTTCTGGAAGATGCACGTGTAACCTGCTGGATATTTGGAAGTCACAAAACCCCGCGTCTCCTAGCCCGAGGGCTGCGTGCCTCCCCTCCCCGCTCTAGACCCCCCTCCTGGTTTCTTCTCACCTAGAAAATGCTTCCAAACCCCCTTCCCTAGGAAGGCCAGCATGGCCGAAAAACGTGATAAGCCAGCTGCTTGGCTGGTTTAAGTCAATCTGACATCGAAGGTCTGCGAGGTATAATTTTCCCTTTCTTTTTCCCCTTCTTCGAGCAAACACAATTTCCAGTCCCAGCCATGACATCTTGCTGGCTGACGGTCCACGTAGTTCACTGAGAGCCTGCAGAGAGCCCCTTCTGAGGAAAACCTGCCCTCCACAGCGGGCTGCAGCCCTGGCTTCACTTCTGCTCTTCTCAATGGCCTGGACGGGGCAGGGGCAAGTGAGGAAGCGTTGGGGACCTGGCTTCCGTGGCCTCTGTCACTTCACTGGACCCTGAGCAAGGCCCCTCACCTCTCAGAGCCCGTTTCCAGGCCGAGAGAAGGGCAGTCATCCACACGAAGCTGTTGTCAACACACTACGAAGACACCTCCACCGTCTTCCACTGTCCGCACCCCAGGACTCACACGTAGGGCGCCTCGCGCGGGCCACGGTCTGTGGCAAGTACACAGAGCTCAGCCTCCTGTGGGACGGGAGGCTACCGCCTGCATTTACAGAAGAGGCAACTGAACTCAGAGACATGGAGTAACCTGCCCAAGATCTCAGAGCGATGCAATGGGGGGAGCCCAGGGCTCCCCACTACCACTTCTCCAACAGCAGGCTTGCCTTGAACCTGCTTTACCAAAGACCATGGTCACGCAGAAACCCAGGGATGAGTCCCCGTACGTGGCCCCCACTGGCCCGGCCCCAGTGAAGCTTCCGGGACGGGGTCCTCGCTCCTGCCTGGCCTCCCTGAGAGAGGCCTTTTCATGAGGCAAGCCACTCCCCCACGGTCACCACCTCTTCCTGCTCTGAGGCCTCACTGAGGGCCTCCCACGTCCAGCCTGCCACACCCACAGCTGCCAGGCCCGGAGCCCAGGTCCGCCCCGGGCCCTGCGCACCCTGCCCGCAGTAGAGCTGTCTAACACACATCCATGAAGCCAGCTAGGTAGCCCCGGGTGGGTTCATGCCACTGAGCGCACTTTGCTTTTCAAATGTGGTCAAGGGTGCATTAACCACACGATGCCAGAGCAAGGAAGAAAGAAGGGGAGAAGGTTAGCAGTTAATTTTATGGATTCGTGTATGAGGTTTGAAATGATAGAAAATGCATTTCATAGCATGCGTAGTATCACAGCTCCGTTAAGCAGCGAAGGAGAAGGAGAGAAAAAGAGAGTGACGTTCGGTTACTGTTTCTCCTTTAAATCTTCGGGGGTTAGCCATCACTGGGGAATGAGGATGCAGGAATTTGTCTACAATTTCTTCTCTGCTAAAATCTGAAATGCTAATGTAATTTAATATAAAAATGAATCCATTCTAATTCACTCTTAGTATGTAGTTTAGCACAGAAGACTTTCTACTGTTACCATATCCATTTTCATTCATTTATTCATTCACTCATTCTTTCATTCATTCAATAAACATGCGCTGAACTCCTATTCTATGCCAGGCCCTGGCTGGGCCCCCGAAGGAGCCGGAAGAAAACAGACACACACCAGGCTCAGGACCCGACCTTGAGCCTTGTGGTCTAGCAGAGGAGACAAGGCAGGGACCTAAATAATTAAGTGGAATGTGGTCACAGTGCCCCGGGAACAGCAGGGCACTAGGCCGGAGGATCTGGAGAGGGACAGAGAACTTACAGCTAGAAAAATCATTTAGGAGGCTTGCCGCACTCCTGGATTCTATGATGACCAGGAAGTGGATCTAAGCCTGCCTGGCAACACAGGCCGGAAAGCGCCTGCTTCTCAGCCTCAGCTTGGCAGACAGCACGGCGTGCAGCCTGGGGCGAGTCCCTGCTTCCCTCTGGGCCGGTTTTCTCAAGTGTGACCTAAGAGCTTTGGACCTCATAAGAACCTATACGCGCGTCCAGGGAGAGGAGCCCGAGCTGAGACCCAGACGTCTGGGCTTCAATCCCTGGCCCTTCCGCCATCTTTTTGTTATTTCCAACCACCCAGCAGCTCCCACCTGCTCAGTCTTTGAGTGGGAACCATGGAGCCTGGGAAGGATGGCTGAACTTACTAGGTGGCCATTCTACTTTCTGTTGTCCTCAGATCTTGAGAATATTAATGGAAGACCCGTGTTCCCAAACTGTCTCCAGGCAAGAGCAATACCAATGCCAGTAATGTCAAAATGTCCAGCAAACAAACACTTCTCTTCCGTCCTCTCTCCCTTCCCATCCCCTTTACAAGGTACAAAACAAAATACGCCAGAAGGGATGAAATACAGCTCAAGCGAGCTGAAAGGTAAATTAAGCGGAATGCAGGAGCCCTCTTGAGGGCCATTATGACTGGCCACTCTTGGGGTTTCCTGGATACCACCGGGAACCAAGGCCCCTCTTGAGCAGCTCTGTGCACTGGGCTGGAAGCCTCTGAGTGGAGAGGGCTGTGGACCCGGAAAGAGCCGAGTTCACCTTCTACCACTCTTGTGGACACTTCCAAAGGGTCGGTAGTATTGCTACCCACCCCCATACTGACCTCAATTTGAGGAGCAATGGTGCCTCGAGACTCCTCCTGGGGGCTCACTCCCTGTATTCATTTCCTAGGGCTGCCATACAAATTGCTGCAAACCAGGTGCCTTAAAGCGACAGAAATGTATTCTCTCATGTTACGGAGGCAAAAGTCCCAAATCGAGGTGTCAGCGGGACCACACTCTGGGGTAGAATCTGCCCCATGGCACTCTCCTAGCTTTGGGCAGCTGTCAGCAGTCCTTGGCTTTCCTTGTCTGTAGTCGCATTGCTCCAGTTTCTGCCTCCGTTTTCACATTGCCTTCTTCTCTGTGTGTCTCTCCTCTGCTGTCTCATAAAGACCCTTGTCATTGGACGTAGGCCCCATCCTAAATCCAGGATGGTCTCATGTTGAGATCCTTAAACTAATTACATCTGCAAAGACACTTTTTGCAAATGAGATCACAGTCACAGGTTCTGGGCAGATGTATCTTTTTGTGGGGGGACAGCACTCAATGCACTATACCCCCCTCAGAGCTCTTGTATTTTTGAGAGCCAAGTGGCAGCACTCAGACAAAGAGAGATCCTGCCCTGGGCAACTGGTGCTCTCATCAGTTCTGTTGGATAAGAGCATTCTGGAAGACTCAGCTCACAAGACCCCTTCCAATAGAGTCCCCTTCCATGGACTCTAGCGTCAGTCTCCCTGAGTTTGCATCCTGGCTCTACCACTTCCTAGCTGCTGTGTGACCCTAGGCAAATCACTTTACCTCTCTGTTCCTTAGTTTCCTCATCTGTAAAATAGGGATAATTGACAGTGCCTACCTCGTGGGAAGAGTAAGGCTCTATAAGTGTTTCCTCTTATTTCCAGTATCCTGCTGTGAGCACTACCGAGGCAAGCTCCTATCATCACACCCATGTTCCCAGAAGCAGAATCATAACCGGAACATAGAACTGGAAGCAGTCCTACAGACTATGGATTCTCCAGTAGCCTCAGTCAATTGAAAAAGGGAGGCTCCCAGGATGCAACTGACTCGACATTTACATGGACGCTCTTTTATACTGGAAATCATGATAATGAGACTTTTTTTTTAAAGCAGAGGAGCCAGAATTTAGGCCATCGAGGAAATGTCTCCCTTCAAAGTTGTCCCTCGAGAGGCTCTACACGCTTTCTCGTAGCTGCTGTTGTTCAGACCCTGTGGGGCTGTAGAGGTGGCCCTTGGAGACTGTGAAGTATACCACCCTTTGTAGCCCAATCCAGCCTTTCCTGGTTTAACCATCCACCTTTCTCCATATTCTCTCAGAAAGTCTTTTGGGTTACTGATAATCAGTAATTATCCTCCAGTGATACAGAGGTGTGATACAGAGGTGTTCTAGGACTGGCTCCAGTGATACAGAGGTGTTCTGGGACTGGCTGGTCAGCTCTAAAGGCGGACTCTCAAGACAAGTCCCACAGATGCTATGAGCACGGAGTACCCACTTACAGCTCCTCATGGGGGTTTTGATGATGGTGAGCCTGTGGCCACTTTCTAGTACTGCCACATCCCTTACCTCATTTTATCCTGAACAAGCCTGTGGCTAGATGCTTTACCATCCCTTTACTAATGACGTAATGAAGGACTGGAGAGGGTGACCAGCTTTCCCAAGGTCACACAGCTAGTCCATGGCAAAGGGGAGAGTTGAACATAGACTTTCTGCCTCCAAATTTATCAATCTTTCCATCACCCCAGGATGAACACAAATGAGTCACATTACTTTAGAGGAATTTCTTACATGTTTAAAATAATTTTCTAATTGTCTACTTTGTCCTCATTCCCAGTCTGAATTGGGGGAAAATGGGGATCAGTCTGCTCTGTGCTGCGGGCTGAGCCTGGCACTTTGCTTTGCAATCAACAACTGTTACATTTTGAAAAAAAAAAATCCGTTTTGCAAAAAAAGAAAAAAACCATAGTGATAACAGAAGAGAGAACGTTGGCCTCAGAGGGATTTTGTGAATCCCGGTCTTTCCTAGGATTAGCGATTGGAAGTGTTCTCCACTGGGGGTATGCAGGGGTACCTTTGAGCTGTCCTACAAATAACAGCACTGGCCCAGGAATGAGGTGGCACTCAGAGTCCTTCCAGCCAAGGAAATGGGCCTGGGTGGGTCGCTAGCGGAAGATGCTAAGAGCAGGTGGCTGTAGAGGTGGACATGTGATTCCCGAGGCTGTACCAAGGCTGCTCGTCACAATGCCTGTATGAAACTGGAACAAAATGAGAGAGGGAGGGAGGCAAGTGGGGGACAAGGGCATTTTCTTATTCTATGTAGAAAAATAGGCCATTTTAGGATGGAAGGAGGCCAGAAAGCGCACTGAGAGCTGCCTCCTCTTTTCTGAGCCCTGAGCTTTGGCACAGTGTCATTTTCCTCCCGACACCTGTCGAAACATTTTTAAAAGCAAAACAGCCGTTCCCACTAGTGACTCCTATTATTGCCTTTGGTGAATTTCCTGCGCTGGAATCATCCTCTCTGGGAGGGGATGGTGGTGCCTTTCCTCCACGGGGCCCCAGCCGCAGGGCATTACTGTCCTCTCCTGAATTTCCAGGGCCTGAAGTTCTCACTCCCCGGCAAGCCATGCTTGCCATTCTTCATCCCATTTCACAATAAAATCCGAGTCCCTGGATCATCAGAAGGGAAATCTTTGGTCCCAGGAGGATCTAGGGCCTTCACATATCCTTCTCTGCAGGAAAACTCCACCTCATCCCAGAGGGAGAAGGTACCTAAGCCTCCCTGGGAGTTTCATTTTCCCATGAGGCTTTGCTGCTAACTTGGAGAAAACTCCTGGGCCCCAAATGAAGTTGGCCATTTCTGCTCTATTTCCCCCGAGGCTCTGGTCTCAGCTGTGAGAATCAAATCAAACCAGTCCTTGTGAGGAGTCTAGAATTTCCTACACTTTGCATTTGAGAAGACTGCTGGACTCCCGTGTTGCCCTGTGCAGCCTCTCATCGTCCTTGCCAACCCCGGTGGACAGCGGGAGGCCTCTGAGGAGACAGCCACGGTCTCAGTGTCACTAGTCTGCTCAGAATACAGGAGAGGGCCTCATGGGAGCGGCTGCCCAGTAAGCAAATATTGGTTGAACGAATGAGGAAAAATGTAGCCAAGTAACATTTAAAAGGGTGTCCAAGTGAAAATAAACAAAGAGCTAAGAGGGAATTGGGTCAGCCGATCTATCAGTCTCTGCCAGCACGTGGCCCTCACAGCCAGGCCCTGGGCCTCTCCGCACAGCCCCAGCCTGTCCCCATCCCAACCACACTGGCCCAGTCCACACAGATGAGCTTCTGCCTCAGGTTCCCTGCTGAGTACGTCAGCCCTCGCTGGACCTGGAGCCCTGCACTGAGCCCCAGTGTGCTGGGATCGGGTCCTGTCTCCCTGCCTGGCTTCTGTCTGGTCCCTCCACAGAGGTGACAGACAGCCCCTCTCCCCACCAGCTGCCGGCCGACTTTTGCTGCAAAAGTTTCCGCGTCTGGCAATATACCTCCAAGCCCAGACTTCGAGGGTCGCCAGGCTCCCAGTGCCACGCTGACCCGCAAGATGAGCCCCACCTCAGAGGCCAGTACCTGTGGAAGCCATACCCACGTTGCCTCACCACTCTGACTGCCGGGCCTTCTCAGTCCCAGCTGTCTCCTTGTCTCCAGCAGGCTACCCTGCTAAGGACACGGCCTAGCCCGCCACTGAGCCCCACCCAGGATTCTGCCCAGGGACACACAGAGGACATAGCACTGAGTGTTAAGTGGGAGCTGTGCCGAGTTCATCCCTGTGTCAGATGCAACAGGGCACCTGTCACCAAACCTTCCTCATTGGCCCCCACCACCACCCAATCACATTGGTCACAGGCAGCTCTTCCTGGAAGAGACACAGTTTTCCTTACACACCAATGACATCCCAGTGGCCAGCTTTCACCAGAGCACTAAGTGAGATCATCACAAACTGACCTCATGTCAACACATCCTTAGGAACAGCCGCTACGTCTAGCCACTGGGGCCTCTCTGAACTGCTTTCCTCAGGGCCTGCATCTCAGGGTAGCCTCGTGGGCAGGCTTCACTGCGAAAGTGTACTTTGGCACTTCTAGATACAAGTTCCCTTGACTGGGACCCAAGAAAAGCCCATCTGTGCCGCAGTACTTTCTATGGTGGTAGGACAAATACCACTAGCCCGCTAATGAGCCTTAATGGAGTACCCACCATGTGTCCCACCCCGGGCCTGGCCCTTCCCATTCACGCCCCGGAAACACTCCACGGAAGGGTGAAGTGATTGGCCCAGGGTCACAAGTCACTAGTAAGGGGGGAAGAAGCAGGGTTATGACCCAGGTCTCTCTCACTCAGAAGTCTTAGCTCTCATCACCACCTTGATTATCTCCCCGTCCTTGGCCCGGCTCGACCTGTCTGAATCAGAAGCTTCAAAGCAACACGGGAAGATGGGGTCCTTGATGAGCAACCTGTGGGTCTGTCTGTAGGTAGGCGAGCATGAGGCAGCTACTTAGGATCCAAACCTAGATACGCTGCTAGCAGGGGCCCCGTTGCTCTGCTTCCTCAACAGACTGAGCTCCTTGAAGGTAGCTACAGAGTCTGAGCCACGATACACTGCAGCACCGAGTACGAGGCTTGAGATAGTGGTGTTTTGGGCGGGATCCATGATCGGCACCATGAGAGGGCTGAAGGGCTACAGGGACGCAGAGGTAAAACGATCATATCAAGCTGAGGGTCCAGAGCTGGGACTTGAAATATAGGTTTGTTTGTTTGTTTGCTTTAAATTGAGGTATAGTTTATTTACAATATTGTGATAGCTTCAGGTGTAGAGCAAAGTGATTCAGGTATCTGCATCTGTATCTGAATCTATGTAATCTCTCTATAGATAGATTCAGACATATTGATAGATACAGATATAGATTTTTTTTCAGATTCCTTTCCCTTATAGGTTATTACAAGATACTGAATATAGTCCTGTGCTATACAGTAGGACCTTGTCATTTATCTATTTAATATATAGGAGTGTGTATCTGTTAATCCCTAACTCGTAATTTATCCCTCCCCCCCTTTCCCCTTTGGTAACCGTAAGTTTGTTTTCTATGGTTGGTGAGTCTATTGAAATAAATGTTTGATTTTAGACAGGTGAATCTAAGGGGGAAGATGTGCCAGGTAAAGGGATGGGCATAAGCTAAGTCATGAAGTCAAAGCAGAGGCTCAGAGAGTCTTAGGGTAACAGCAAAGACTAAATCTGGCTGGAGCACAGGGAGTGTGGAAGGGATGAGATGAAAAGTTGGAGGGCAGGTTGGGGCCAAATTGCGCACGACAGAGTCACAGTGTTCACAGCCACTGACGGCGGAGCAGCTATGATGGGTCACGTGCTGGGCCAGATGCTCTGTATTTATTATTATTATTTAAATTTTTATTAGAGAACAGCTGATCTACAATGTTGAGTTACTTTCTGCTGTACAGCAAAGTGTATCAGTTACACATACACATATATCTACTCTGTTTTAGATTCTCTTCGATCCTCACAACAGCTCCATGATGCATTATTAGACATATGAAAAAACAGAGGCTCAGAAGGAAAAGTATAGTAAGGTCACGTATAAGATAGAGCTGGCATTCGAAGTCAGATCTGCTTAGATCTAAAGCCCAGCATCTTCTCCCCTGTTCTCCACTGAACAGATGAACTAGGGAAGGCTTTGAATGTCAGGTGGAGGAGGGCCTGCTCCTGGGAGGTGATGGAAGGCAGGGCAGTAGGTTGAAAGAGTGAAATCTGAGAAGGGAAAGACTCTCAGCTTTTCATGGTAGCAACTATTCTAACTGCTCTATCACTCGGGCAGCATCTTGGATCCTGGGTTTCGTGAGGATGAAGAGGATATGAGGAAACCTTCTAGAAGTCAAACCCCGCAGCAAGGCTAACAGGAGTCAAGGTAAAGTTTCTGTAGACCTGTTTCTTTCATGGTCTGGTAGCAGCCAAATGGAAGAAAAAACATAAGCCCTTCATAAATGGTTTGCAATGGTCAACAATGAGTTTCCTGTGTATTTAAATCAGGCCCATTGGAAATATGGAAATTTTCATCTAAATACTTTGATCCTTCCGATTGGGAGGTTCTTTGAGAAACTGTCCTGAGTCTGTGGCCTTCTGTTTATTTGATCTCCGGGCTGGCTGGGCTGGGGAGACTCACCCTAGAATTGTCTCCGCCGAGGCCTAGAGGACTGTTGCATAGGAGCCCGTGGCTCTCCCTCCAGAACTCATGCTATTTGACCACAACGCTGGCCTGCTCTCTAGCAAAGGCTAGGCTAGAGTAGACCTGAGCTGCAGATGGGCCTGCTGTTCAAAAGGCTGGGCCTACAGCAACGCCGAAGTTCCTACCGGCAAAGGCCCAGTGCCGTGTGAGAAACCTCTGGAACGCATGATCAATGTGCACCAGACAGCAGGCTGCCTCACACTAGAAGGGGCTGCAGAGGGTGTCTAGGCCACATGGTACAGATGCGGAAAGTGAGAGCATCTGGGCAGGGCAGCAGGCTCCCACAGGCCTCAGTGTGTGTTCAAGCTGCTCTCTGGCCTAAAGCCCAGGGCTCAGAAGTTCTTAAGAACGATTTGACAAGTTCCAAAAGACTTCTTTTGGATGAGTTGTTTTGAGTTCAAATCACCTCAGGACGGAACTGCCGCCTATTTGCTCTTTTGACTTTCTTTGGCTTCCTCACCTAATAACATAAACAATAATAGTAAGACAGTTGACAGCAGCTTGCATACGCATTTTCCCCTGGACTCTTCACAACAGCCCTATGAGGTTGATGGAGCGGAGATTTTTAAGCCCGTTTATACCAAGGAGAAAACTGGGGCTCCAAGGAGATGAGAAACTCATCCAAGTCAAGCAAGTGGTAGAGCTGAAACTTGAATCGAGTAATTCTATTCCAAGCCCAGCACTCTTTCCCCTCCCATGGCCTTCTCCGGGAGCGGTACCAGGGAAGCGGTTTTCTGCAAAAGCAAATCGTGGTCTTTCCCAAGCTGCGCTCAGTTGAGATAAAGTATTTGCATGTGACCTTGTCCCCTCCGCAGCCCCTAGAGATCACACCCCCAGCCACCTGGGGCCCAGCACAACCGCTCTAAGTCCCAGCTAAGGCCTCACTCCATCCGAGATCACCTGGGGACTTGAGCTGGCCCTTCCACCCCTCCCTCTGTGGCAGAAAAGACTCACATGCAAATGAAGTGGGACATTCGTATTTGCATTGGGGGAGATCAAATCAAACATGATGACCACATCCACTAAATATTCCAGGCATTTCCTTTCCAGTTTTCCTGCCTGTCACCCATTCAATCTGGTGTAAAAGGGCCATGCAAGAATGCGATAAATATTTTTTCCTTCCTAAACTGGCATTTAGCATGAAGAGAGAAGGACTGGGGTCAGAGAGTTAACTGTTGAAATATTTGCTTTCACTGGGCCAAGTATATGTGGGAAGGAGTTGGGGTCGTTCGGGATCGAGGTATCACTGGAGGGGAAATGTAGGCGCGATGTTCAAGGCAGGCTTAGTCCCAAATCCACGGCCGGGACACGTACCATCTTTGCTGTGCTTCAGGCTACTCAGAGGCAGATGGGCCAAGAGGTGGACACGCTTTGTGAAGAAATAGGTTTGTGCCTAGTGCTGCTTGGCTGCTTAAAAGCGTGTTACTTTTCTTACGTGGAATTTGTCTCGAAGGACGGTGAACGGGTGTCTGCTTAGGACTTGTGGAAAGGCTGACCAGCAGTACGCGCGAGGCAGGCGCGGGCAGGACCCGCATGAAACCCTCAACTGGGCTGGCAGGAGGCCACCTCCGACCCTGACCAGAAGGCCTGTGAGCTCCCTGATCACAGAGCTGGAACACAGGCCTGGAGGCAGGGAGGTTTTGCGTGAGAAGGGAGCTCAGGGATGGGATGAGTCAACGCCCTCAATCTGAGGCCAGAGAGGGGAGGAACTTGTGCAAAACCAAGAGCAAAGCTGGGGCCAGCGCTCAGGCTTCCAGACCCGGGGCCACGGTGCTTCTTGTGCTCCAGGCCACCCCCCACCACGTGGGCCACAGAGCTCAGGGGTGGACAAGCTACCTTCTTTCTCTCTTGCTGCTTGTCCCGAGGGGAGCCCCCTCCCAGAGCTTAGGAGAAAGAAAGTGGTGGCACGGATGACAATGTCCCCAGCAAAGAGGAGCTCTGAGTAGATCTAGGACCTGTTTGCAACAGAAACAGGAGAAGCGCCACCTCCCGACAAGCCCTTTCCCACTGGACTGGACCTTCCTTCTCAGATATGCTCCGTTCAAAGTTCACCAACTCTGCACGTGACTCCTGGGGCCTAGCTCAGCCAGGCTTTTCTGTGGGTCTGATGGACATAGAAAGCAGCAGCCTTCTCGAGGACGGGGCAGACAAGTTGCACTTAGAATGTGGTTTTTGAGTGAGTGACTGACAAACTGGGCCTATCATCCCGGTGTGTGTGTGTGTGTGTGTGTGTGTGTGTGTGTGTGTGTGTGTGTGTGTGCGCGCGCGTGCGCGCGCAGGGCTATCACTCCTGCCACCCCCCATCTAACTGATGAGGAAACCGGGGCTCAGAGGGCTGCCCACGGTCACACAGCCAGCATGTGGCAGAGCTAGGACTCGAAACCAGGTCTTCAGCCTCTCTTATCCCCCAGTCTTTTCATTATAAACAGTGTAGCCTAGGGGCTAGGAGGCCGGCCCTAGAATCAGAGACCTGGGTTCAAATCCCAATTCTACTACTTTACTTACCTGATATGGTGACTGTGACCATTAAATGAACCAATATATGGTCATACTCCATGCTTAACACAAGTCCCAAAAGACCTTTCTCACCTAGAAAGGCAACAGGAAGTCTGGCTACTCTGTGCTAGACCACGAGCTGGGGGGATGGGCGGCATAGCTCTCGGCACCTTTGCCTGACCCTGCTTGGGCCAGTCCACGTGTACACCGGTAAGGAGCAGATCGATGACATTTCCTGGGCCTCTCTACTCACCATCCGCATCCAACCTTTTGTTTTTCTTTTCTGTCCCTTCCATAATGGAGGGAACTCTCCCCCCTCCCCTCAGCCCTGGGTGTAAAAAGAACACCCGGACCCTCCCTCTGGGTTTGTGGGCACAGAGGACAGAAGCACTTGCAGTGGAGGGACACTGCCCCCACCCCGCCCATGTACTCGGTCACATTCGGTCCACCCTCATCGAGTGACTGTGATTGCAGGCGAGCCCCAA
This sequence comes from Lagenorhynchus albirostris, assembly GCF_949774975.1. Lineage (NCBI taxonomy): Eukaryota > Metazoa > Chordata > Mammalia > Artiodactyla > Delphinidae > Lagenorhynchus > Lagenorhynchus albirostris. Next base: position 4,580,608 of record NC_083116.1, read on the forward strand.
CACCAGGCTCTGTCAGGACACGGAGAGCAAGACCTTCCCGGCTTGGCTGGCCCCACAGCTTTCCCCTGGATATTCTCATTTTAGTTCCCTAATCATGCCCGGCAAGAGTTATCACCCCATTTTATAGAAGAAGGAAAGTAGGCTCTTGGAGGGATACGATTTGTCTGTCCATACTCACAGGGCTGTAAGTAGCCCGGCTGGGATTTGAATTCAGGTCTCTCTGTGCCCTAAGCCCATGTCCCTTTGGCTCTCCAGGGGCTGGACAGGAAGAGGTTTATAAGGAACTCTTTCTCTGTGCCCTAAGCCCATGTCCCTTTGGCCCAGGGGATCTGGGCCAGACCAGAGGAAGCAAGGGGCCTGGGCTTCTCAACTGGAAGACTCCGTGGCTGAGCTGACGAAAGAGCTACATGGAACCACGTGGCTGTGAGGTTAAATCCATGGCTGCCTCTTACTAGCAGTCTGCTCAATTCAAGGCAGGCCTTGGCAGCGGTAGTCCTGGCTGGCAGTGTGCATGTGGTCAAGAGAGCATGCCCCAGAACTCCATCCCCTTATGGCCCTTACTATCCTAAACTCCCATTACCCATTGTCATGGGCTGAACTGAGGCCCCCACTTTCCCTACGTTGAAGTCCAATACCTCAGAATGTGACTGGATTTGGAGATAGGGTGTTTAAAAGGGCAATTAGGTCAAAATGAAGTCATTAGGGGGAGCCCTAATCCAATATGACTGGTGTCCTTATAAAAAGAAGAGATTAAGACACAGACGTGTAGAGGAAAGGTCACGTGAAGACACGGGGAGAAGGCCATCTATGAGACAAGGAGAGAGGGCTAGAACAGATCTTTTCCTGACAGGCCTCAGAAGGAACCAACTCTGCAAGCACCTTGATTTTGGACTTCCAGCCTCCAGAAGTAGGAGACAATAAGTTTCTGTTGTTCAAGCCACCCAGTCTGTGGTACCTTATTACGGCAATCCTAGCAAATGAATGTACCCACTTATAGAGCTCTATCCTCCCTGCTGGATCATGAGCTCCTTGAAGCCAGGAGCCCAGCACCAGCCCAGTGCCTGGTGCCCAGTGGATGGTCAGTTAAGAGTCACTGAAGGGGCTTCCCTAGTGGCGCAGTGCTTAAGAACCCGCCTGCCGATGCAGGGGACACGGGTTCAAGCCCTGGTCTGGGAGGATCCCACATGCCACGGAGGAACTAAGCCCGTACGACACAACTACTGAGCCTGCACTCTAGAACCCGCGAGCCACAACTACTGAGCCCGTGCACCTAGAGCCCGTGCTCCACAGCAAGAGAAGCCACCGCAATGAGAAGCCCGCGCACCACAACGAAGAGTAGCCCCCGCTCGCCGCAGCTAAAGAAAGCCCGCGCGCAGCAACAAAGACCCAGTGCAGCCAAAAATAAATAATAAATAAATAAAGAGTCGCTGAAGGCAACGTTGCCTGGGGTGGGCGGGAGCATATCAGACTGGGAGGCAGGCTCCCCGTTCCTCTCAGGACAGGTCTGGGGGGCCTGCCTGCTGCGCCTCCCTCCCTTGATCTTTGGCAGTCAGAGGGGGTCTCCTTCATGGAAGAGGGTGTGAGCATCTGCAGCAAGGAGCCTGGTAGCCCGTGCTCCTGGAGACTCCAGGTTGCTCTGGGAAATACTCTGTGCCGGTTCTCTTCTCCATACAGCATGGGGTGAGGGCCTTGACAATCAGGTTCTGGTACCTGAGCGTCCCGTGTACCCGTAAGTCTGGGATGTCTGAAGCATGACGATTTGGGGAAAGGGGTGGTCGAGATCTTGGAAGTTAAGTAGGAAGTAGAATGTTAGGGTGAGGAGGGCCCTGAACACCAGGCCTCGGCTGGGACTTCGTTCTGAAGCCAGGGGAGAGCCAGGCCTTCGGAGGGGGAGGCATGACTTCACAGTGGGAGGAATGTCCTTCACGGTGGGGATAGCCTGGAGCAAGGGAGACAAGAGAGTGGGCTTTGCCAGCACCCACGTGCGATGTAAGTAGTCTGAACCCCAGAAGCCAAATGGTGAGTGATGGCTGAGGGAGTGAGGTGTTTCTAACTGGGCAGCTGGGGCTATGGTAGGCTTCCTGGCCATGACCTGAAACTGTCCAGCCCTGTGTGCTCCCCAAGGTCAGAGGAACTTCCATTGTCTCCACAGAGTCCACTGCCAAGCTCAATCCGAGGGCCCAGCATAGAATCAAGAGTCTCTCAGGAGAGGTTTGTGGACCAAATTAATTTGGTCCACAAATTCGCCCCCCAAAAGATGCAGGGAATGAAAAGTGGGGAGACTTCATTGTGAAAACCAGCTAATATTTAAACTCAAAACTTCAGAGGTACTCACGGAAGTCAGTTCCTGAGAGCAAAGGGGAGCTGCAACTTCCAAAGGGCAGTAGCCCTCTGTGATTTCCACAGACATGCAGAAGAGGAGAGTCCAGATCTACAGTGAACCAGCTCCATCCAGCAGCATTAATCATCGATGATGCCTTTGCATCTGTTTTGGTCTAACAATACAGGAAGAAAAGGTCTTTCCAGGGTCAAAGAAAATGCTGTGTTCAGTGTCACCCTTTGTTTGTCTCCGAGCTCCTTTCTGTGAAAGTTCTGCAAAGCCCTCAGGGGCATGCAGGACAGCCCCATCCCCTGGGAAGAACAAAGGGCTTGTCTGTGAGTCCTTGGGCCTGCTGCCTGGGTATATATACTCTGACATACAAATGACATCCCATGCCACAGGTGAGATGGCCGATCAGTAAGAGAGAACTTGCAGCTCTTCTGGAATTTGTCCTCAGTAAAGCTGTCAAGACCTTCAAAGACTGGGGTCCACAGCGGGGAGTGGTTAGCACAGGTTGGTGGTAGGGCTGCGAGTAAAACGCAGAGAGCTTGACTCCTGGGCCCAGGCTCCTCGCACTGGACCATCCGGCCTACTTCTCAGGCTAGACCCACAAGTCCCACCAGTCTGACCATCGTGATAGAATTGTCTGGTCAAGTCAATGACAATTAATTTGGCTAATTTCTTTTCTGATCCCAATGATCACTTGTTTGCATTGGCCAGGAAATGAGTTTAAATGGACTGGTTGTTCAAATAGGTCCTTGACGACGGTTGGGCATAGAGGGCTTTGTAATTTAGAGTCCGGGGCTGTCTGTCACAGTTAACGGTACATCAAAGAGCAACGGATTAAGAATAGGCCTAACTGGTCCATCCAGACAACGGAATACTATTCAGGAATAAAAAGAAATGAGCTATCAAGCCATGGAAAGACATGGAGGAACCTTAAATGCATATTGCTAAGTGAAAGAAGCCAGTCTGAAAAGGCTACATGTTGTATGGTTCAATATATATGACATTCTGGAAAAGGTAAAACTATGAAGACAAAAAAAAAAGAGAAAGATCCGAGGTTGCCAGGAGTTTGAGGGTAAGTGGGGAGTGACGGGGGTGGAACACAGGGGATATTTAGGGCAGAGAAACTACTCCATGTGGTACTGTAATGGTGGATGCATGACGTTATGCATTTACTGAAAACCATAAAATTGTACAACACAAACGGTGACCCGAATGTAAACTATGGATTTGAGTTAATGACACCATATCAATATTGGTTCATCAATTATAACAAATGCACCACACCAATGCAAGATGTTAATAATAGGGGAAACTGAGGGAGTATATGGGAACTCTCTGTATTTTCTGCTCCATTTCTCTGTAAACCTAAAACTCCCCCAAAAGTCTATTAATTAATAAAAATAAACATTGATAGAATAGGCCTAAGTGTCCAGATATGGGAGGAAACAGTGCAGGGCTGAAAGCTTCTGTTCCATAGCAGACAAATAGGCAAATGCCTGGTAGACTCTGAAACCGTGGCTAAAAGTCTTCACCAACACATGAGGGTAAACACTGGACAATTTGGTCCTGTATCTAAGTACTTAGGAATAACTTTTTATAGGCATTATGTAGTCATGGTTTTGGCGATAATGCTGTATGTAGCTGAACAATAGCCCCAGAGCATATGAAAATGGAAAAAGCAAAACAAACTAGAAACTCAGAAGATAGTTGTCATTTTTTATATCAAAAGACTTCAAAATTTTCCCTTTCAATCTAGACCAACTGCATTACATCCTACGATTTTCTCACTGAAGACAGAGAATGTGGTTACATACCAAGAAGTGGAACTCTTTAGCCTCTCAGTGTTCTTCTCCAGCCTTGGTTTTTGTGCTAAGTCCTTGAGTGCCTAAGACCTGGAGCAAATAAACAGATATGGCAATAAAAACATAAAAGAACACAGGAGACAAACACTACTGGGTTGACCTTATATGTACAATTGACAATTATGGAACATAGCACTTAGACTGAATTCTGCACACAGTTCAAGGTACTTCAGCATAAGTATCATTAACTCTGGCTTTTGTTGAGTGAGATCCCTGGAGGTGGGACCACTTTCAGATAGTTCAAGAAGTCCCTCTAAAACACATTCTTTTCACAAGAGAGAAGACTTTGTATTACAGAGATGGCAATTCTTCCAAAATTGATCCATAAATTCATTTCAATTTCAATAAAAATTCGAATAGATTTTTTTCATCAAACTTGACAAGCTGACAATAAAATTTACATGGAAGAGCAAAGGGGCAAGGATATGAAAAAAACACTCACGAAGAAGAAAAGAATGAGCAGGGGATCATGCTACCAGACAGCAACATTTCTTATGAGCCTACAGTAATAAAACTATGTGGTATGAGCATAGGGGCAAAGTAAATCAGACCACTGAAACAGAACAGAAAGCTCAGATGTAGGGAACCTTCGTATATGACAATGATAGAACAGCAGAGAGGCAGGGAATGGATAGACTATTTAATAAATAGTGCTTAGATGATTGGATAGCCATGTGAAAAAAAAGGAAATCCCTATACAAAAATAAGTTCCAGGTGAATTATAAAGCAATATGTAAAAATAAAACATTAAAACACTAAAAGAAAATAAAGGAGACTATATTTATGATAAGGTAGGACTCCTTAAGAGAAAAACACAAGCCATACCATAAAATATTAACAAATTTGACTTCTTTTAATTAAAACATTTACAGAACAAAGGCAACATGAAGTTCAAAGATACCTACAGACTGCGGGAAGATATTTGCAACAGATATAAGTGGCAAATATTCGCATTTATAACACCGTAAAACATTCTCAGGTCAAAAAGTAAAAGACAAACAACCCAACTAAAATGGAGAAAAACAAAACAAACAAACAAAAAAACCACGATCAGGCACTGCACAGAGGATGAGACCTGAAAGACCATTCAAGATATGACAAGCTAGTCAACTCCCTACTTATCAGGGAAATACAAACTAAAGCAAGAAGACACCTTTCATGCCCATCTATTTGGCAAAATAGTAAAGTCTAACAGTATCAGGAGTGTTGCTGACGATGTGGACATACACTGTTGCTGCAAGCACAAGCTTGGCCTGACTGCTTTGGAGACCCCTCTGATGATGCTTCGTAGACAGTTGCTTAAACGATTACTTACAGTGGAGCTCAGATAGCTCACTTTAGACCTTTGCTCTTTTCCACATTAAGTACTGAACACTAAACATTTCTCTATAAGCACTATTTTAGCTGCACTCCCCAAATTTTGTAATGTCATGTCTTCATTTCCATTTAGTTCAAAACATTTTCTAATTTATCTTGAAATGGGTTATTTAGAAATGTGTCGTTTAATAACCATATATTGAAATAACCAAGAAAGTGAGAAGATGACCCACAGAATGGGAGAAAATATTTGCAAACCATACACCTGATAAGGGACTTGTATCTAGATATATATAAAGAACTCTTTAAAAAAATGTTATTGAAGTATAGTCGATTTACAATGTTGTATCTAATTTCTGCTGTACAGCAAAGTGACTCAGTTATACAAATATATATATATATATATATATATACACATATACATTCCATTCATATTCTTTTCCATTATGGTTTATCACAGGATATTGAATAGAGTTTCCTGTGCTATACAGTAGGACCTTGTTGGTTATCACTTCTATATATAATAGTTTGCATCTGCTAATCCCAAACTCCCACTACATCCCTCCCCCACCCTCCCTCCCCATTGGCAACCACAAGTCTGCTCTCTATATCTGTGAGTCTGTTTCTGTTTCGTAGATAGGCTCACTTGTGTTGTATTTTAGATTCCACATTTAAGTGATATCCTATGGTATTTGTCTTTCTCTGTCTGACTTACTTCACTTAGTATGATAATCTCTAGGTCCATCCATGTTGCTGCAAAAGGCATTATTTCCTTCTTCTAATGGCTGAGTAATATTCCATTGTACATATATAACACATCTTCTCATAAAGAACTCTTACAACTCAACAATAAAAAGACAAACAAAAATATACAATGTTTAATGTTATTCCCAAAGAAAATGTTTCCTAACTGAACTCTCCTGTCAAAAAAAATTGTTCTATTTAATAATGCTTATCACCTATTATACAGATGCCCTGTGACAAAAATTATCTTTTGTGATGAGGTAAAAACCTCAATAGTATCTCTCCTTCTCATTTTTTTTCTCATTTATCTGCAATCCTTTATCACAAAGTAAAACAAACAAGAAAAATACTAAATATACTGAGCACATGTTCAAATAATTTCGACTCCTGACAGTTACTTGGCATTGACATGATGCTTCCATGGGTCTGATTGGCTCAGATTAAATATTTCATACCCAAATTTGGCTTCCTTCTCTATCTGACCACAGCCTTACATGGTGACACAGCTTTTTGTTCCAGCATCAATCCTGAAAAATACGGTGGCCCATTTGGTTAGAGCAATGTGGACTGCAGATGCAGTCTGTCCAGGGCTCAGCTAGCAGCCCAACCACACTGTACCTGTGAGTCGCGGGGGTCACCTCACCATTCCTGGAAGGCCAGTGGAGTAAATGACAAGAGAGCAGGAAAGGAGTCAGTGAGGACTCAAAGCTGTGTTAACCAAGAACACCAGATTTCTCAGGACAGGAGCACTTCCAATAGTTGGCTTCATTGACCCGGCTCTAAATACATCTGTTCTTATCAGACTATGGTCTAGAATTGTAACTTCAGGGCTAGGAGATCTCAGATACAGCCAGAATCACCGTTCCTTATTTGGTATACTTGCTCTCCCCTGCCTACTTCCCATTAGGGGCTGATTGGCAGTGAAGTCCCTAAGATGAAAGAAAAGTCGGCTAGGAAGTAGAGTCTGGGAGTAGCCAGGACAAAGCCGGGGAGGTCAAGCATCTGTGACATGCCACTGAGTCTCTCTGAACCTTCAATTCCTCGTCTATCAAATGTGCATCTCATACCCACCCTGCCACACCGGATATGAGGATTCAGTGTCAGAATGCACAGAAAGAGCCCCTAAAGCCTCTGGTACAGAGCCAGCCCTTATGCTGATTAAGAGTCGACCCCTGGGGCTTATGGGAAGGGGATCCTGGGTAGCCATCCCAAGACGGGAAATAGCTCCAGAGCTGAGCCCTCAGTCAGCACAGCTTCCTCCACGCCACACAGGACGACAGCTTGGAGAACGGGCCCCATGGATGGGTGGTCACACAGCTTGCCCTAGTTGAAAGTCAGCATCTTCTGAGTGCACAGGACCATATGACAACATGTTCACTGGGTACTTTGGGGGAAGCAGCTGCCGGGCAAAAGAATCATCCAGCAAGTCCTCTCAAAACCCCAATTCAGGGACTTCCCTGGTGGCGCAGTGGTTAAGAATCTGCCTGCCAATGCAGGGCCCACGGGTTCGAGCCCTGGTCTGGGAAGATCCCACATGCCGCGGAGCAACTAAGCCCGTGTGCCACAACTACTGAGCCTGCGCTCTAGAGCCCCGAGCCACAACTACTGAAGCCCATACGCCACAACTACTGAAGCCTGCGTGCCTAGAGCCTACGCTCCGCAACAAGAGAAGCCACCGCAATGAGAAGCCTGCGCACTGCAATGAAGAGAAGCCCCCACTCGCCGCAACTAGAGAAAGCCCATGCGCAGCAAAGAAGATCCAATGCAGCCAAAAATAAATAAATTAAAAAAAAACCCCAATTCAACCTAGAATAGATGCTATGCAAGGCCACTGCAGGGTACTGCTTAATTGAGGTGACTCTTCTCCTCACCACTCTTTCCACCTTCATCCGGTATCTTTTAGTTAATTGTCAAAAGGTTGTGCTCTTTGCAGCACCTGCTGTTCCAGTGGCTGCTACAGCTGGGACTTTGAGGCTGCCTGACAATTTCCTAATTCTGATCCTAAGTTGAGGACACTGCCAGAGCAACACAGGAGTGGCAGAATATCTAGGGTAACCGTGTCATGCCACGTTGACTTCTGTGGCTTGCTCAGTACATTCTGGATTTATTATCCTCTTTAGCTGCTGTGACCTTGAGGAAAAGCCATCTGAATTGTAGTGTAAGTATAGCTCACTTAAGAAGGGGGATCTGCTCTACATCTATTAAATGATGTCTTTCAAACTGAAATGAGTGTCTTTGGAGTGACACTGTCTTGGATTACCCTTTTAAATTATCCATGCTCCTTCCTTTAACACAACGGAAGGCTGGCATCACCATCACACCTCATTCTGGGGAGTTGGGCAGAGATAGTTAGAAGGAATTTTTATTAATATCTGTGAATGGATACTCTAAAAATAAAGGAAATGCTTTTTAAAAAAATAACTGCATTGAGACAATGCCTACTTTCACAGAGCTTAACACGTGTTGCCATCATCTGTTTGATGGCATCTATCCTTAAAATCAATTTGTAAGTATGTATTGAGTATCTGCCATATGTGAAAGAGAACATTCCACACTTTAAACACAGAAGCTTAAGTAATCATAGAAGACGTGATGCTGTCACCTGAGTAAGAAGAGTACAAGAAATGGAGAGGGAACTTGAATTTCTGTGTACCTACTATGTGCCAAGCTCTATGCTAGGTTCTCTCTCTCTCTCTCTCTCTCTCTCTATATATATATATACACACACACACACACACACACACACACACATATTTATAGTTACATGTCTATAATTTTAATTTTCTTAAGAACCATAGAAAATAGATGTTATTAGCTCCTTTTAATAATGAAGAAAGTTGAAGTGGGTAGATATTAAGCAGGTTATACATGGCCATACAAGCAGTATGAGATACAGGCAGGATTCAATCCCGGTCTATCTGACTCCAATGACTGTGTTCTTTTTACTATACTGCGTTGATATCTAAAAATATGGTTCTTCAGATCTGGGGCAGGAAATGTCCATGATGATCCTGGATTATCTTACCATACCTAGCAAGGAAGCAAAGACTACTAAAGTCATGTAAAAAGGACTTAAGGAGCCAGTTTAAAGAGGCTCCCAATGGCCAATGCAAGCCTCAATATGAATAAGAACAATGGATTAAAATACATCAAATATGTTTAAATCCATAAATTCATCATTATACTTTTAAAAAAAATCACTCACTGACTTTACTTGCAGATGCTGGCGAACTAGCTCAGTATTTTGAATCAGGCATTTATCTTACCTTCTTATAGAAGCTGTGCCCTCAGATAACCAAGTAGTAGATAAACAGACATATTCCAGCTAACAAATAAAGAAGGAAATATAAACTAAGAATATAACAATTTTGCAATCCTTCATGAATGAATGAATCTAGACTTGATCATCAGTGGCTGACATCAAAAGAGACAACCAGATGATATGTCTGACATAGTCTCACCAAAACCAAAGCAAAAAGCTTCAACATGAATCCGATTAAGCCTCTAAAATCAACTACTAATTTAGAGAAAACACGGAGTCCGAGGGTACTTAGCATACCTATTCAATGTAACGATGGGGATGCAATCAGCAAAATTCACACTGTGGGAAATGCTACAGGGAAAAGAATACATGTTCTTCACAAAATAAATTGCAAGATGAAGAAAGATCGGGGGGAACCTGTAGGTTAAAGGAGACTAAAAGGCTATATCAATCAATTACAGTATCTCTTCTTATTTAGGGCTTTATTCAAACAAACAAGAATCCTTTTACCCCAATTGTAAGATAATTGGAAACTGGAACACTGGCTGGATATTTGTTGATTTTAGTGAAGTTTTGTTCATTTTGAGCTGTGATCATTGCATAGTGGATATTTTTAAGAGTCCTAACACTTTAGAAATACACACTGAACTATTTACAGCTGAGGTCTGCAATTTGCTTCAAGATATTACAGAAAGAGGGAAAGTGAATGTGGTATAGATGAAAGAGTGGCCATGGGTTGATCATTTTTGAGGTTTGGTGATGGGATTAGGGGTATCCTTATATAATTCTATCTGCTTTTGTATGTCTTTTTCATAATGAAATGATATAAAAACATATATACGATTTGAAGAGACATACATACAAAATCCCACATCTTGGAATTGATCCTACAGATATACAGTGGAATCACACCATATGCATATGCGAGTCATACAGATTCAAAAGTAGGCACTCAGCATACAGAGAGGGAGAGGGGAGAAAGGTGTGAGAGAGACAGAAAGAGACAGAGACAGAAAGATAGAGGAAAGAGAGTTGAGAGAGACAGAAGACAACAATTGAAATGGTGTAGCAGTTGTGCCTACCATTCTTCTCAATGACCGTGCTCTGCCCTAGAGAGAATGTAAAGTAGATGCTGTGATTCTGTTAATCCCTCAGTAAGTCTCCATCCCCATGTGCCTCTCACAGAGTGAGCATCTCGTTGTAATGCTGGTATTTAAAGATGCATACATGTCATTCAACATGGCTCATAACTACAAGCTCATCTCAACAGGTGCTGAGCCAAAGACCCAGAGATCTACTTCAATACTGGAGGACAAAGGCAAACAGACTCTGCTGGAATGATAAAGATATGGTATGTCGGCCTTCCTAAGGGAATTTTAAGGGTGTTTTTGACTATATGGGATTTTCACTGTGTGTGGTAGTTAAATAATCTAACAAAAGATGCCAAAGTCCACTGTACCCCACACAGGTGTGCAAGGATATGTGTAAAATATTTTTAATATTTAATATACCATTGAAATCCCAAATGTTCACTAATAGAGGATTGGTTAAACACAGTGCATCCCCACAATGGAATACTTTATGGAGCCTTTACAGAGAAGAAGGTAGATATTTCCCAACCACTGATAGGAAAAGATGTCCAAGACGTAGTGTTACATGGAAAAAGCACGTGGCAGGACAATGCATGTGGTGTGCTTCCATTTTTGTAAATAACAAAAGGAATAAAGATGTACCTATGGACACGTACACACCATTGTTTATTACAGGACATTTCAAGAATACACAGGAAGCTGGCAATAGTAATAGACTCTGATGAGAGGGGATGGGAGTTTAGAGTGGGAGAGTTACTTCCCTTGCACTGTACACTCTTCTATATAGTTTGAAATCTTATCATGTTCATGTATCAATACTGAAACTTTTGCTGAAGTATAACACACGTATAGAAAAGTGCATAGTTCATACCTGTACAGCTCAATGAATGAGCATAAAGTGAACACACCCAAGTAACCACTACCCGGGTCCCCAGATAGAACGTTACCAGTCTCCAGAAGCCCAGTCAGGCTCATCATCTTCCTCCCCTCCCTCCTGAAAGTTAGCACTATTCCTGATTTCTAATACAATCGTTTAATTTTGTCTCTTTCCAAATTTTATAGAACTTGAGTCACACAGCGCATGCACTCTTTAGGGTCTGACTTATTTTGATCAACATGATGTTTGTAAGAGTTTCCCATGTTCTTGTTAATTTGTACTGTATTCCACTGTATACATGCACCACAATTTATTTATATATTCACTGTTGATGGACATTTGGGGTGTTTCTCTTATTTGGCTGGCACTAAATAATGCTCTAATGGACATCCTCGTATGTGTCTTTTGGTGAATACATGCAGTGGAATTACGGGCTAGATTGCTGGGTCATAGGGTCGATGTTTGTTTAGCTTTCCAAAGTGGTTGTATCAGTTCAGCCTTCAGCTAGCAGTGTATGCAAGTTGAATTAACTTTTCAAACAAACAAGAACAAGAACAAGAACAAAAACAAAACCCTAATTCAATCCATATAAGCATTGTTGATTTGATTGGTATTTCTGTGTTATATTCTGTTTCACTTGTAGAAGTTAAAGACATGGGTCACTATGTTACCACATGTGCTTATGCAAGGTTCTTGTGACAAATCCTCAGTTGAGTTTCATGTCAGGGAGAAGATGATCTTAAAAGAGGAATATAGCTGCTTTCTGGTTCTCAGATAATACACACCACTGTAACCCTTAACCTTGACTGCCAAGAAATCCGGAGTTAATGTCAGTGTTCAACAGCTATAGCATTCCACTCATCCAGAGTATTTGGTGATATCGACTCTTTCTTTTTCAAATAGACAATTCTGTTCTATGTCTTACTTTGCATTATGTTTAAACTGGTAAGCTTCTGCAAATCCTTTTGGAAATAAAGGGGAAAGATTAAATTGTAAATAAATAAAGCAAAAATAGTTCTAGTCCCAGACGGTGAAGTTTTAAAACAAAATTTAGGAAACTAAGGCTAATGCAACCCCAACAAGAAAAGTACAGAAAAGAAGCAGTATAGAATGCAGTGTTCTGTAATTTGTGATTGGCCAATCACCCGGTCACATGGCTGGTGGCCTAGGCAATGTCAGGCTTGGACGAGTCCTAGGTTCTCACCAAACAAAATGCCGTGTTTTATCTTGATGGGAGAAAGGTGGCAAAAGCAGTGCTCTCCCAGGATTTGGGAATTTTGGACTCAATAGCCTTTGGACAAGACCCTCTCCCCAGACAAAAGTCCAATTTCTTCTCCTTGAACTGGAATTAAATCCACATTTGGAAGGGACACACAATCTACTACCACATTTCTCAGTCAAGTATTGCCCCCTTGGAACATCTTCCTAGCTGTGCTTCCAGGCAGATCGAATCCCACATCCTTCCTGGTCACTGTCAGAATGAACCCTAGCCAATCCAGAAGTCCACTTTCCTCACCTTGGGATGCTGCTCTGATGTTCAGTTAATGCTTCGTGAATGTATCAATGAATTTCTTAGGTCTCACAGTAGTGACCAGATGGTCTTAATAAGAGCTTTCCATTTGGCTCGGGGCTAAGTCTATGCTCAGTTTCAAATGGATATCACAAAGAATAGCAGCTCAAGGGAGAAAGAGAGCCTGGGCTGAGGTCCCAGTAGGGTTTCCAAAGATCTGGAATTCGAATGGAACTTTGAAAAATAGATAAGGTAAAAAGGTAATAAGGTAAAAAGGTATAAAGGTATAAAGGTATAATAAAGGTATAAAGATATTTGGTAAATCACATATGCAGAGCAATATGCCTACAGACCAAAGTAGAGGGAATGAATATCAGGAAAGGAAATTTGGGTCAGTTCACAAGGCCTTGAATGCCAAACAAAGGAATTTAGATTTTATGCAATTATTGAAGATTTTTGAGTAGGCTGAGAAGAGATCACGACAAAAGAATTATTTCAGGAGATGAATCTGGCTGTGGTGTGCAGCACAGACTGGCTTGGGGAAGAAAATAAGTAGAGATTGTACTGCTATTGCTATTATCCAGGCAAAGACAACTAGTGCCTGAAGTTGGGAGAGAGCAACAGAGACGGAAAGACAGAAACAAGAAGAGTACAAAGGAATAATCACCAGGGTTCAGAAGTGATTAGATGTACAGAAGGAGGCAGAAGGGAGAGCTGAGAATGCCACTGAGGCTTGGAGCCCGGAGAACCATGGGACAGACACCTCTACCACATGTGGCGGCATCCTTTGTAATAACAAAAGACTAGAACCAACCCAAATATCTGTCAATATGGACTGACTGGTTGAACAAACTATGGTTCCTCTTTGGGATGGCATGCTATACAGTTAAAAAAAAAAAGGAGGGCTTCCCTGGTGGTGCAGTGGTTGAGAGTCCGCCTGCTGCTGCAGGGGACACGGGTTCATGCCCCGGTCTGGGAAGATCCCACGTGCCGCGGAGCGGCTGGGCCCGTGAGCCATGGCCGCTGAGCCTGTGCATCCGGAGCCTGTGCTCCACAACAGGAGAGGCCACAACAGTGAGAGGCCCGCGTACCGCAAAAAAAAAAAAAAAAAAAAAAAGGAGCAAGGAAGTTCCCCATACGGTGACATGGAACAATCTCTAGGACATGTTAAGTGGAAAAGGGGGAGCAGAGCGATGTTTGTAGTACATGTTACATTTGTGTAAGAAATAGGGGATGGAAAACTACTTATTCTCACTTGTTTAATATTCAAATATACAATGGATGCATAAACCAAAACCTAATAAACATGATTGCTGTAGAGGGAGGGAGGATAAAGAATGGAGGCAGGATGGAAGCAGGACTTTTAGAATATCTCCTGTTATATCGTTTTGACTTTGGAACTACGTAAATGTTTTATACAAATTAAATTTAACAGGGGAAGGAAAAACAATCCCCAAAACCCAGAAAAAAAAAAGAAGCAAATGAATCAAACTGTGTATCAACTTGGTAACATAACCACACAGAGAAAAATTACTTCAAGTGACTTTAAAACACAGTACTTTGACTACCTCCCTAGCAGAATTTATTCTAAAGGCAAAAGGAAGAGCAAAGACATCTTAACTTGCATTCGGTAGTCTTGGTAGTAACACTGGAATTGTTCCTTTGAAATTGTTACAGATATAATATAGGGGAATGCAAGTAATTATATTAATATCATTAGGAACCAGGACTTTCAGAGTGGGAGAGAAGAGACAGTTACAAAATCAAAGATGTTAAGTAAAAGCCTATACTCTTTTTTTTTTTTTTTTTTTTTTTGCGGTACGTGGGCCTCTCACGGTTGTGGCCTCTCCCGTTGCGGAGCACAGGCTCCGGACGCGCAGGCTCAGCGGCCATGGCTCATGGGCCCAGCCGCTCCGCGGCATGTGGGATCTTCCCAGACCGGGGCACGAACCCGTGTCCCCTGCATCGGCAGGCGGACTCCCAACCACTGCGCCACGAGGGAAGCCCACTTTTTTTTTTTTAATATAATAGTGTTTATTTATTTTTACTTGTTGACAGTTTGCTTTATTTATTTATTTATGGCTGTGTTGGGTCTTCGTTTCCGTGCGAGGGCTTTCTCTAGTTGTGGCAAGCGGGGGCCACTCTTCATCGCGGTGCGCGGGCCTCTCACTATCGCGGCCTCTCTTGTTGCAGAGCACAGGCTCCAGACGCGCAGGCTCAGTAATTGTGGCTCACGGGCCCAGTTGCTCCGCGGCATGTGGGATCTTCCCAGACCGGGGCACGAACCCGTGTCCCCTGCATTGGCAGGCGGACTCTCAACCACTGCGCCACCAGGGAAGCCCAAAGCCTATACTCTTAAATTCAACTTTGAACTATCAGTAGGAACTCATCACTTTCCCTTTTAAAAAAATACGCATTTTCTAAACTCTTTTAACTAAAAAGACCTGACAACCTAGCAGCGGTGAGGAAACCCAGCCCTCAGAAGGGACTTAACCTGCACACCGCAGTGAAAGTTCCAAGTCTTAACCACTGGACCGCCAGGGAATTCCCAGACTGTGCTCTCTTAATACCATTTTACATCAAGAGGAACTAGAGCTCCTTGGAGAAATGGCTGACTCCAGGACTGGGTTTGGAATTGTACAAGATGAGCCTGAAACATCTCATCAAACCAAAAATCAAGAAATCTATCATGACAAAAGGAAACAGAAGCCAACTTGAAAGGACCCTCACTGACCTAAGATGAGACAACTTTAGCAACCAAATGAACGACTAAAATGGATCGAAACACATTAAAAATCCATTGGTTCATAGCAATACTTAAAAGACTTGGTTGGTCACCATTGGAGGTTGCTAGGATACCAACTCATTCCGAAAATTGATGTTTTTAAAAGGAAGGTATCGAACATTTATCCTGCCTTTCTTTTTTTGTTTACACCGTAATTCAAGGTAACTAAATGGCTGATAAGTAAAATTCTTCTTTATAGAAAAGCCCCAACTAATAAATGAAGAAGGAATAACAATTAGAAAAATGCCATTTTGCAACTCTTAATGAAATAATGGACCTAAGCAGTAATCATCCCTGGTTGTTAAAGCCATTAGGGGAAGGGGTGATGGGATCTTTATGATGGAGGACTCCAGGTGATACTATCTGAGCCCACTGATCAATGTTAGTATAGCTAAAAAGTGGGGGCAATCAGACATTATTTGCCTCATGAAATAACGGGATAGAAGGTACACAGCCTTGACTGTGAAGTATTCTTTCCCCAGAATTTCAACCTCGATCTAATCAAAGCCTCTAGACATAACTACCAGTTTACAGAGGATAGAGAAACGAGTTCAAGGGACAATACGAGGAAACAATCAAGCCAATTGAGAATGTGAGACATTCTTCAGGGCAAATGACCGGGTTTCTCCAACAACTCAAAAGCAATAAAAGACTTAACGAGACATAACCAAGTGCAATGTGTGGGCTTTGTTTGGGTGCGAACCCCAACAAATTAACTATAAAATGATATCCTTGGGGAAATCAGGGAAAGTTGAATATGGATTGGGTATTAAATGATATTAATGAATTATTGTTAATTTTGTTAGATGTAATAATAGCATAGTAGTTATTACATTACATATAACATATGTAATGTATTATAACTACATATAATATATATGATGATGTATTATAACGACTATGCCATATATATGTGTATATATATATATATATGAGCTAAAAAAACTGAAAGGCACTACTGCTAATGAGAAAAGAGAAGATGGAGGAAATGAGAAAAGAGAAGATGGGGAAAGAGGTAAGTTTAGGGAAAAAGGGATGAGAATTTCATTTTTATTTTTATTTATTTATATTTTTAAGTCCTTTTTCTGCCAGTTGCTAGCTGTGTGACTCTGGGCAAGTTCCCTAACCTCTCTGTGCTTCACTTTTTTTATAACACATTTTTGATGCTATTTTTTTTAAATTTTATTTATTTTTGGCTGTGTTGGGTCTTCGTTGCTGCGCGCGGGCTTTCTCTAGTTGCAGTGAGTGGGGCTGCTCTTTGTTGTGGTGTGCGGGCTCCTCATTGCGGTGCCGCGGAGCACGGGCTCTAGGCGCATGGGCTTCAGTAGTTGCAGCACGCGAGCTCAGTAGTTGTGGAACGCGGGCTTAGTTGCTCCGCGGCATGTGGGATCTTCCCAGACCAGGGCTCGAACCCGCGTCACCTGCATTGGCAGGCGGATTCTTAACGACTGCGCCACCAGGGAAGTCCCGGGATGAGAATTTTAAACATGAAGTTCAGGAAGACAGCCAAAGAACCAAGTATAGATGTGCAGCAGGAGCTTAAAAATGCACACTTGAAGCTCAGAAGAAATGTCAGGGCTGGAGAGAGATTTGGGAGTCGTTCATATAGACGCCTCTAAGGAGTGAAACCTTGGGATTCGGTTAATTTCACTGGGAAAGAAGAAAGGCCCAGTCCAAAACCTAGAGAATACTTAGATCACAGTGAGGTGGGTAGTGGAGGTGGAAGAGCAAAAGGAAGACTCAACACCAACAAAACAAAACGAGGAACGAGGAAGGGGTCAGAAAAGCGGGAGAAAACCCCAAATAGTTCAATCTCACGGACACTAAACAAGGAAAGGATTTCAGGGAAATGGTGATCAACGGTGTTGAATCCTCGAACAAGACTGAGGAGGATCAGGCCTCAGAAAGTAGAGTATCCCTTACCTTACATTCCTACTATCCATCCAAATTAACTTCAGGCTGACAGTGACCTCGCTAGTAATAGTGAGCCTCTAAGAAACCGTCTTAATCAACAGCCTCCACCTGTTCCTTCATTCATTCCTTCCCTCACGCGCCCACTCGTCCAGCCACTCATTTCATCAGCATTACTGAGTTCCTGCCCCAAGCCAGAGCCCTGCCGCGTTCTGCAGACACTGAAACAAATACATATCTGCCCTCCAGCTTAACGAGGAAGGCAGACCTGGAAAAATAATGACCACATGGTGCTAACATTTCAGCATCCACTTATTGAACGTATGTATATTCTGGGCCAGGCACTAGGGGAGGCACTAGATATACAAACACAAACAAGAGGTTCCTGCCTCCGGGGCTCAGAAAAACAGCTGGGAAGGCAGACGGAATTAGAATATGTTGCAATGCGGACTAGAAATACGAGGAATGTACAAATTATGTGAGAGCGCAGAGCAGAAAATGAAGCTTGTAAGGCAGTCTGTGAAATAGGGACTATTCATATGTCCATTTCACACACAAGGAAACTGAGGTATAGGGAAGTGGGGTTACAGCTGTGAGTGGCAGAGCCAGGGTTCAAGTGTGGGTCTGTGAGACTCAGGAGTTCAGGTTACCCACTCTGTCATCCTGCCTGAGGGCCTCTTCCAATACCCCCATTCCCCTTCAACTGTGCCACGCTGGTCACACCTCCAAGGGCACAGAGCAGGTGATCAATGAGTGTCTGCCGAATGAATAAGGGAAGTGTGCAACCTCACAGGGCTGTTGGAAAGGTTCACTGAGATAAGTACCAGGTCATCTGAGGTCACAGTGTAGGGTGGCAGGTGAGGATATAAAGACCCCACACCCAGAGGATCTCTGCTGGGTGGGCCACTATTACCAAAAAGAGCAGTCAGGTAACCAGTGTGTCTGGACAGCTAGTGATAGGCATCGGGGAGCTTTGAGACTGGGGGGCAGGACCTCAGTCACAGGGACTGGGACGGGAAGGGGCAAGGGCTAGGCACAGTCACAGCCCTGGAGGGCTCGTGCTCTGAATGCAGGGGCTCAGGGACCCAGATCTAGTTACCCAAACTAGGCCAGCAGCACAGAGAGGCGACAGCCTGCCGGGCTGACCTGGTCCCTAGTCCACCAAGCCACGAGAAAGCCCTCTGATGGTGAAGGAGGAGGAAAAAGAGGGGAAATCGAAGGGGGAGGAGGCCGAGAAGGCCGAAGAAGAGGAGGGTGGAGGAGAGGGAAAGGAGAATAAGGGCAGCTGACGTTTACCCAGTGCTGAGGGTGGGCCAGGTGCTGGGCTGAGTACTTTACAGGCAGTCAGTAACCCAACCATCCCGTGAGGCAGAAACTAACGTTTAACTCTCCATTTTATAGACGAGGCATTAAGTAACCTACTTGACGTCACAAAGCCAGGATTTGAACTCCGGCAGCCTGACCCCCAGGCAGGGTTCTAATCCACGGAACTTTCCTGGGTCTCACGGTCTTACTGAGATGGGCTAAGCTTGCTAGGGGCAAGGGGCTCTGCCCGCCTCTTCCTGCACCTATCCGAGCCCTGCCGGCAGGTAGCAGTGGCCCTGGTCGATGATGTACATGTGACCAGTCAGCACAGCAGAGAATTAACAATCTGCTCCAAATATTTCTTTTGAATTGCAGAGAGAAGGTGCTGGGGCGGGGAGCGGAAATGCTTCCATCTCCTCCTGTGAACTCCTCAGGTCGCCAATCCCTTGATCTGGAACAATGAAGATGTTAACAAGGCCTTGCACCGGGGTCCTGCCCTGTAGTTTACAAAGCCTTTCACATACATTACTTAACGTGTCACTTTGGAGAAAACAATTGGAAAAAAAAAAAAAAAAGCTGGTTCTTGATCCTGGAAACTTTCCCCAAAAGATTGTGTATTCCTCTCCACTTCAATCCACATATATTTCCCAGATGTCTCTGGTCTTCCTGGAATTTCTATTAAGAATTTCAGCGATCCCAGCAAGAATGTTCAGACATCACAGTTTCTACTAACATATGGAGCCCAGATCTCCTGGTGTCAAATTAATTTCGCTTTCTACCCCAGCTGGGGCCAATGCTTCCACAGGAATAGTAGCAGGGAAACAGGCTCCACAGGAGCTGAGGTGTCATTCCTGGTTTCTGTTCCATTAGCCCCCAATTCAATTCCCCCACTCTACTCAGATCCCCACAGCTAGACCCACTTATCCTTACGCCTAGAGGCTCAAGCCCAACCCAGTTCCCAGACCAACCCATTCACAGGCATAGGGGCCAATGCCTGGCCTTAGCCCTGAGGCTGCTCTCCTGGATCTGGTACCCCCAGAACAGCTGCCTGAGAAGCCGTGATGCTCCCGGACCAGAACTCTCCCCAAGCCCACCTCTTACACGGACACAGTCTTAACAACTAGCCTCTTGCCTCGATTCCTATCCCTAAGTTCTCCATGTTGTCCTACCAACTATCTCTGCCCCCTTTAGAACTAGCGCCCTGGCAGATGAGAGTATCTTACTTGTCTCTTCCCCCAACACGTGGCACGGAGGATGGTCCTCAATGCATGCCTGCTGGGTGGATGAGCCCTTCCGCCCGGCCTTGGCCTTGCCCACCCTTTTCTCTGGAGCTGGAACCTTGGCCCACTGATGGGTCTGGCCACTAAGGAGGGGACTTCTAGATGATGATTCCCCAATTGGCTGAAGATCCAAGCAATACTCACACACCCACTCTTTAGCTGTGTGATTTTGAGCAGGTTACTGAACCTCTCGGTGTCTCGGTTTCCTCATTCGTAAAGTGGGGAAAGAGCATTGCTACCTAATGGGATTGGTGTGAAGATCAGAAGAGTAAAGCTATGTTAAGTGCTTGGTACAGCGCCCATCCATATAAGTATCTGCTCCTGCCATTGCTATTACTGTTGAGTTAGTTACTGTGGACCCTTCAATGTTGACCATTTCCCAGAATGTCACTGCGGCCCCTGGGCCTGCTCCCTTGCTCCGCACCCACTTGCCTGCCTCTGCCTGTACCAAGGCCACTTCCCCAAGCATGTGTTCTGGCCCAGTGTCTGTATCCAGCACCAGGGCTCGATTCCCTCTCCCCCACTGCCTGGCCTGCTTCTGCCATTAAGCCCATCATTCCAGACGCACAAGTCTTAGCAGGCTGAACACCATCCTTCTAACAACTGTTCTCTCGGGGCCGGGCCAACCCTAGGGCGAGCAGAGGTGGGAGAAAGCAGTGGGGTTAGAGGGGTAAAGCAGCAGCACAAAAAGCTGGGCCACGTCCCTGGGAACTAGGTGTGGCTGGACAATCCTCTGCAAGCCGGAAAGACCACTTCCCCCGATGGCGGAGCCACCCTGGGAAGAGTGTCACAAAGCAGGAAGGCAGCTGGGCTGTTTGCTTCGTGGGGGGTAGGGGTCCTGCCAGTGCAGCTCCTGACATAATCAAAAGAGAATCCTAGCATCTCAGGGACTCAGGGTCACACTCTGAGAGAGGACAGTGGCCCACCCAGCAAGATCACTTCTTTGCTGCTCAGAGCCCTGGAGGCTCTGCAGACCTGCTGACGTGGGGAACGTCTGACACGGGGGTGCCCTTAGAACTCGTTTAGCCCCTTGCCTTTCTCCTACAGGTAAGGACACTTCAAAACTAGCCTCAAAGAATGGCTTGTCTTGGCAATTGGACCCAAGCACTTCTTGCTGGCCTATGACCCACAGCGTCGCTCTTATCCTCACTGCTGTGTTCCACATCTTCCCCATCTACCACCTTAATGCCTGGTCCATTAGGTCCCTCAGCCTGAGCAATGCACTTTATAGACTTGGGCTGCACCTCAGGGCTTTTCACTGACTGTGCTGCTCCAGGCAGTGTCTGCACAGAGACCCTCTCCTTCAGCCCCAGCCAGACTGGTCCCCGCCTTTGCCTCACATGCGTGCAGCTTCCAGGTCATGGGGCCCAGAAAAGCAATAATAACAAGCTCCTTGGCAGCAGGTGAGATGTTTTTAACTTTTAAAATAAAGAACAGGGGCTTCCCTGGTGGCGCAGTGGTTGAGAGTGCGCCTGCCGATGCAGGGGACATGGGTTCGTGCCCCGGTCCGGGAGGATCCCACGTGCCGCGGAGTGGCTGGGCCCGTGAGCCATGGCCGCTGAGCCTACGCGTCCGGAGCCTGTGCTCCGAAACGGGAGAGGCCACAACAGTGAGACGCCTGTTCCTAGCAAACTAGGACTACAAGAAGATACCTAAGAGGCCAGGCACATGCGGTAAGCTGTAAGAAATCCTGACTTGAAACCAAACAGGATGAGCTATCACTTTTAGTGAGAATAAAAACTAACATGACTGAGCAGCTCGGGCCGCGGGAGGAGCGGCAGCGGCCAGGCAGGCAGGCAGATTCGCGAAGCCCTCGGCGCGCCGCCGGGACCCACAGGCCCCGGGCACGAGCCCGCCCCGGCAGCCACGCTGCCTAAGGGGAAGGTCATTTCGGCCGAGGGGGCGGCGAAGGAGGAGCACGGGAGGAGACTGGCGAGGTTGTCAGCGAAACCGGCTTCCGCAAAAGTGGAAACGAAGCCAGAAGGCGGCAGGAAAAGGTAAATCTTCAGACAAAAGAGTGCAAACAAAAGGAAAAAGGGGAGCAAAGGGAAAACAGGCCGAAGTGTCTAACCAAGGGACTGAAGGAAAGTTATCTGCAGAAAATGGAGGAACTAAAAACGAGGAGAGGGCTTCCCTGCTGGCGCAGTGGTTGGGAGTCCGCCTGCCGATGCAGGGGACACGGGTTCGTGTCCCGGTCCGGGAGGATCCCACGTGCCGCGGAGCGGCTGGGCCCGTGAGCCATGGCCGCTGAGCCTGCGCGTCCGGAGCCTGTGCTCCGCAACGGGAGAGGCCACAGCAGTGAGAGGCCCGCGTACCGCAAAAAAAAAATAAATAAATAAAGAACAGAATACTAGTACAAATCTCAGTTTCAGCTCTGCTTAGCTACACGATCCTTAGCAAGTTATTCAACCTCTTCGAACATCAGTTCCTTTATCCATAAAATGGAAACTACACGGGATACCGTACCTGAGTGCCTGGCAGTAGGAAGAGCTCACTAAATTCTAACTAACAGATGATGTAATAACCTTTACATCTTCGCCATCCATCAAGCTGGTGCCCCAGGGCAGTTGCTCAGTAAGTGCTGAGTGAAAGATGTTTCCTGGCCTGATCAGCCCAACCACCAGGTGAGGCAGGTAGAGGAGACCCTGGCCTCTCCAGGGATGGAGAGCTGAGGCTGGGTGGCTAAGTGACTTGTCCCAAGTCAGAGTTAGTAAGCAGAAGAGCCTGGACTGGGAGCTTCTCTTTCCTGACTCCCAATTTGCTGTTTACTATTTTATGTCACCTGATCAAATTTAGGACCAGAAAGGAATGTAGAGATTACCTAGCATATCCTATCATCTCAGAATGTGAAAACTGAGGCCAGAGAGACCAAGGACGTTTCACAAGACCAAAGAGCTAGTCAGCTGGGGAGTAGAGCCCAGGTCTCTGACTGCCAGCTTACTGATCTACCAACAACACAACAGCTTAGCTTGCAAAAATCACCTCACCGTTCCTAGTTCAGCAAACGTGGTCATCCTAGGCTCCAGGCTACCGCAGCTTTCTAAGGAAACACCCAAGTGGTAAGTGCAAAGGCCTCCTGCAATGACAGGCCCGCCCTCAGAGGACCAGATTCATTCTTCACAGAGGGTACACTTCCCATGTGATTTGAAAAAACGTGTCAACGCGAAGCTCGGTGGCAATCAGGAGTACACCAACAGTCACAAGCTCGGTGGTATGGAGTTCCATGTTGGAAGTGGACCCTACAGAGTTTCTGGAATGTCAAGCATGAGCTCTGAGAAACACCCTCCTTGGCAGGTCCTCTAAAGCAACAAAGACGGTTAAATGAGGCCCAAGCAGCACAGGATATTATTGTTTACATGCGACCCTTATCCCAGGGCTGTGGGAAATGGAGCCAAATTCCACAAGCTCTTCTCTCGCGAGAGCTGCTTGGCAAAACAGAGAAGGCCAGCAAGGCTTCTTGGTCTGCTGTTCTTTCTTGAAGTCAGCTTCATTCGAAAACAAAAAATGATGTCCTCAGAATTTAAGCTCCGACCCCGGGGAGATGTATTAGGTTGTTCCACTTGGAATTAATCTGAGGATGCAAACGTCAAACGAGCATCATGTTTGCCTCAAATGAGGAACACATGAGGAGGGGGCAGAGGTGAATAACTCATTCATCAACGCAACAGAAAAGGGATAGCCACTGCTCTTTGAAAGGCTTCCAAATTCAAAGGGTTTCAGCTGAAACACGAGGGGATGTTTTCTGTAGAAGAAAGTCAACACCTTGTATTCTAATAGTACTTTTTTCCCCTTGAAAATATCACCAAACACATCTGTTACACACTTCCTTGTAGTTGGGCCACGGTGAGTGCAGAAGCCTGTGATTGATGGAAGAGGCCCATCTCCGTGCTCACGGCATGCCCCGGCCAAGCACACAAATCAGGAGTACCTTGCCCTACATCCTCGAGCACAGGCAAGCTAGTGCAGGCATCCACAGGCTCAGTAAATGCCATGCTTCTTGGTTCCCTCCGCTTCCGATATAAATAGCCACAGCAAATCTTAGACAAGCGGTCTGTCTTGGTTAGCACACTTGCATGGGTCTTGGCAGTAAAGGAGAAAGGCCTTTGGAAAGCACCATCTTTGTGGACAATCTAAAAATGATAACATTCTGCAGTTGGTTTTACTCTTACTGCATTCACCTACCACTTACTGCAGGTCAGGTTCTGGGCTAGGTGTTAGAGAAGAAGAAAGGAGGAAACAATCAATTCTGTCTTATGGAGCAGGGATTGGGCTCGATATTTTTTGAGCTGGTCATGTAGGACATGAACAGAGCTTTGACAGACATGGGGATGGGGATGGAGTACTAATGAGAGAAGATGTAAGAAGGAAAGAAGCTGGCTAATGGCTCATGCACTCATTTGCTTAAACAGTTGGAATCACTGGATTGTAAATGGTTGGGGCTGTCTTCTCAAAGTGAATGAGTATATTCATGGAACACACACTTGTTATTGATAGGACACAATGCCTTTTTGCAAAAGACTGCATGGAGTAGAAAGCAATGGACTCCCATAACTATGTTAGTATTCATTTATAAGATTTCTGAAGCTTCTAATAAACAGGAATTTGGTCTTGTCTAATTGGGTTTTAATAGTTCAGACAAAATTAAGAGCTAGAGGAATTTTATATGGCCTGTTTTTCATTCAAACTTTCTATAATCCTCATCTCTTTAGAAGCTATAAATTATAACTTATCCTCATAAGATTATAAACAAAGCCCATAAGTACAGGAAAAAAAATTAATCAGATATTGTTAGTTTTATTAGATAACAGATATTGCAACCAGAGTCCTATGTCTGGTCAATAACGCCACAGGAAAAGTCATTCATTACTTTCTAGCCTATTGGTGAGACATTTTATGAAAATAAAAATCGTCTCCTATACTGTTAGAACATACATCTGTAAAGGTACATTTTACATCTATACCATGGATGGTAATATTATGTCTATGTCATTAACTGGGGAAGCACCCAAAGCTGAGGATCAATTATTCTTCATTGTTTGAAATTCTCGAAGGTCTTCTACGGTTCAGAAGGAATCTCTCATTGTTACGTTCCAATGTCCTGAAATATATACCTAAAGAATTCTAGGTATTTTCATTGTTTTAAATAAAAAGAGGTATTTATCCCAGTTCTTATTAAACTTGCAAAATTACAAACTGGCCAGAACCCAACCCAGGACACATCACAGAATCCAGAGATGAATGGTTCTATAAAAGTAGCATAGAAGCAGGGAGGAAACCTCTAGGAAAACAAAGGGTGGATGGGTCAGGGAGCCGAGTTGGGTAGGACTTGGGGCGGGGGGTAGAGGGTGGGAAGGCAGCCTGCAAAAGAAGGACAGGAACAATGGACAGAGGTTAAGGTGGGAAGCTTTTTTTTAATGTGCTCCTTTTTCTCTCCTTATCTTTGTCCTGAGAAGACCATTTTCTGCCCCTTTGCCACCGGAAGGCATGTTAGCCATAGACCTGTACCCACCAGGGGTGGCAGGGTAACTTCGGGGTGGAATTCAGGGCTGGCTGGAATGATGGGTCCTAGATAACATGTGCATATGGATTGGCTGTCCCTTAAGAGTTCTTCCCTACCTGCATCCACACAACAGTAACCCTGAAAGCTCCAGGACTACAACTGGGAGAGGCTTCTCTCGAAAGAAGGGAATGCGGAGGCCCAGTCACCATTTGTAACACTAGAGGTTTTCTCCCCGGAGGCATCTCTTCCCTATCAAACTCACTGAGGGGCACCAGCCAAGGCTTAAGGTTTAGTTTCTCCTCAGAGTTACATATTACAACCCAGGATAGCCAACAACTCTAGTGGAATAGAATCTCACTAGGAAAAACAGCCAATGGGTATTCCCTGGAAAGTATGGTGGGACAACTGAGAATAGCAGATGAAACTGGGATGGGTTGTACATTCTCTAATACCAAGTGAGTGCAAGGGGCCTGTGGCAAAAAGGACTGAAGCAGCTGAAGGAATCTAGCCCCTATGCATTCTCAAAGCTGACGTGCCAAGACTCCCTTCTGTGACAGAATCCCACATTAAGGACAAATTGGCAAGAGTGAAATCAAAATGGAGCACCATAGTTTCTTCTGCTGATCCTCCTGTAGAGAGTAACTATATACTCTGGGAAAACTATAAAGAAAACACAATATGAAGAGACTGGAGGATGAACAGAAGCAGGTATATTCTGAAGGGGAGTTGACACAAGGTGAGTTACCCATTTTTACAGCTTTTAGACTGAGGGCAAACTAAAACTGCTAAGCGGCTAGGACACCAAGAATAAGACACCAACAGTAAATTAACAATCTTGCTGGTATGAAGAACTATAGGACAGAGTTCAGGACCACAACCATTGGAAAGTAAGGGGTGAATCCTGGAAAGAAGAGAGCCAGAGACAGAGGGAGCTCCAATTTCTGTCTATAGACCCTCCCAAACTCAGCTGACTCCTGAACCACACATAAGTGGGAAAGGATTTAGCTAAAGATCAAAGCCCTGAACTAAGATTTCAACTACCACCAAGAAGCAAAGTTTAGAGTTTAAAATCTAACCACATCAACTGTCCACCAAAACAATAAAATCAATATTTTTTGAAGGAATAAATCGGAATCCAGAGTACCCATAAGATAACACTGAAAATATCCAAAGTTATTCAACATATAAAGAACCAGGAAATTGTGATCCATTTGCAAGCGCTAAAACAACCAACAGAAAACAAACCTGAAATGACCCAGATGCTGGAATTAGCAAAAAAGAATTTTAAAGTGATTATTATAACTATGCTCAAGGGAGTAAGAGAAAATATGCTCACAATGAATGAAAAGATAGAA
This sequence comes from Lagenorhynchus albirostris, assembly GCF_949774975.1. Taxonomy (NCBI): domain Eukaryota; kingdom Metazoa; phylum Chordata; class Mammalia; order Artiodactyla; family Delphinidae; genus Lagenorhynchus; species Lagenorhynchus albirostris. The sequence goes on from NC_083116.1 coordinate 4,607,736, forward strand.
AATCACATCAGAGAAATAGGGACCATTAAAAAAAAAGAACCAAATAAAAGTTCCAAAACTGGAAAAATATAATACCCGAAAACAAATTTAGAAACATCATAGGATGGGCTTAACAACAGAATGGAAATGGAAGAGGCAAAGTTTCAGTAATCTTAAGGTAGAACAATAGAAATAGCCAATCTTAAGAAAAATATTTTAGGCAACAAAAACACGAACAGAGCCTCTAGCACATATGGAACAATATCCAAAGGTCTAACATACATGAAATTACAGTTCTAGAGGGAGAGGTGGGGGAGAATGAGGTAGAAAAATACAATGAATGTGTAATGGCTTGTTTCCCCCAATTTAGAGAAAGACATAACTTTAAAGATTCAAGAAGCTCAGCAAACCCCAAGAAGGTAGAAAAGAAAACTCTGGGAATATCACAGTCAAACCACTGAAAACCAAACATAATTAGAAAATCATAAAAGCATCCAGAGAAAAACAATGCTTTATATACAGAGGGGGAAAAGTTTCAAATATGGATGACATCTGAAACAATGGAGGCCAGAAAAGAGCAACGTCTTTAAAGTGATGGAAAAAAAGCCAACCCAGAATTCTATACTCAGCAAACATATTCTTCAAGAATAAAGGCAAAACAAGGACATTTTCAGATAAAACAAAAGTATAAAAAAAAAAAAACTTTGCCAGCAGACCTGAACTACAAGAAGCACTAAAGGTGTAGGAAGGAGAACAGCTCCACAACACGATGCCCCAATGACATTTTTGGCTCTATATGGACCACTTAGTCAAGGCGTGACCACAGTCTAACCTGGGTCTTGGAAGAACACTCTGCAATTCCTCCTGGAGCAAAGGAAATAAGCAGCCTGGTGAGGATCTATCACAGGGCTGTTCTCATCCATCTCCCTAATGTCAGTTGACCACAGGACTTTCCACCATGCCCCACCCCCTCCTCAGGGTACAGCTAGCTGCATGCTATAAAAATATCTGCTGTTGTTTAAAGTTGACTCCTCAGCGGCAGAGCAATCCATTGTTCATGCCACCTGTCACCTGGCCCCTCTGGCTCAGTATCATCCTGTGGGACTAGAGATATCGGGTACTAGTGCCAGACTGATCTTGCTCTTGTTGCCTAAGTAATAAACTGAATCCATTTGGACTTGTTGTCTCTTTACCAGCTGAATCTATGTAAGTGTGACAAGCCAACTGAGCAGCTGCCTAGATACTACTTGACCTCTTGACAAGAGGAAGTTCTTTATCAGACTGAAGGGAAATTAACCAGATGGAAATGAGTTACTCCTTTAAAAAATGGAAGTGACAAATATCTTGCTAAATACTGAAAGCTATTTGTGTTCCTCTTAATTTCTTAAAATACATACAACTATTTAAAGCAAAAATGATGATGTTGTCTCGTAGGCTCGATATGCAGATGTAATACATATGACAACTACAGAATAAAGGACAGAGAAGGGTTAAATTGACCTCTAATGTTGGAAGGTTTCTATATTTTATATAAAGTATTATCATATTATCTTTACTTAGACTGTGTAAAGTTAGAGATATATGTAGTAATCTGGAGAGCACACTCTAAAAATTACTATAAAGAGGAATATCTAAAAAGCCAGTACGCTTTCTCCTTCTATTTATTTATTTATTTAAAATTTTAATTTTATATTGAAGTATAGTTGATTTACAATGCTGTGTTAGTTTCAGGTGTACTGCAAAGTGATTCAGTTATACATATACATGTATCTATTCTTTTTCAAATTCTTTTCCCATTTAGGTTATTACAGAATATTGAGCAGAGTTCCCTGTGCTATACAGTAGGTCCTTGTTGGTTATCTATTTTAAATATAGCAGTGTGTACATGTCAATTCCAAACTCCCAATCTATCCTTCCCCCGAACCCCTCCCCACCTGGTAACCATAAGTTCATTCTCTAAGTCAGTGAGTCTGTTTCTGTTTTGTAACTAAGTTCATTTGTATCATTTTTTTAAGATTCCACATATAAGTGATATCATATGATATTTGCCTTTCTCTGTCTGACTTACTTCACTTAGTATGATAATCTCCAGGTCCATCCATGTTGCTGCAAATGGCATTATCTCATTCTTCTTAATGGCTGAGAAATAGTCCATTGTATACATGTACCACATCTTCTTTATCCATTCATCTGTCGATGGACATTCAGGTTGCTTCCATGTCTTGTCTATTGTAAATAGTGCTGCAGTGAACATAGGGGTACATGTATCTTTTCAAATTATGCTTTTCTCCAGATATATACCCAGGAGTGGGATTGCAGGATCATAGGGTAGCTCTATCTTTAGTTTTTTAAGGAACCTCCACACACTGTTCTCCATAGTGGCTGCACCAATTTACATTCCCACCAACAGTGCAGGAGGGTTCCCTTTTCTCCACACCCTCTCCAGCATTTGTTATTTGTCTATCTTTAGTTTTTTAAGGAACCTCCACACACTGTTCTCCATAGTGGCTGCACCAATTTACATTCCCACCAACAGTGCAGGAGGGTTCCCTTTTCTCCACACCCTCTCCAGCATTTGTTATTTGTAGACTTTTTAATGATGGCCATTCTGACCAGTGTGAGGTGATACCTCTTTGTAGTTTAGATTTGCATTTCTCTAATAATTAGAGATGTTGAGCATTTTTCCATGCGCCTGTTGGCCATCTGTATGTCTTTTTTGGAGAAATGTCTACTTAGGTCTTCTGCCCATATTTTTGATTGGGTTATTTGTTCTTCTGATATTGAGCCACATGAGCTGTTTGTAAATTTTGGAGATTAATCCCTTGTTGGTCACATCATTTGCAAATAATTCTATGGGTTGTCTTTTTGTTTTGTTTATGTTTTCCTTTGCTGTGCAAAAGCTTTTGAGCTTAATTAGGTCCCATTTGTTTATTTTTGTTTTATTTCCAATACTCTAGGGGACAGATCAAAAAAGATTTTGCTGTGATTTATGTCAAAGAGTGTCCTGCCTATGTTTTCCTCTAAGAGTTGTACATATCCGGTCTTACATTTAGGTCTTTAATCCATTTTGAGTTTACTTTTGTGCATGGTGTTTAAGAATGTTCTAATTTCATTTTTTTACATGTAGCTGTTCAGTTTTCCCAGCACCATTTACTGAAGAGACCATCTTTTCTCCATTGTATATTCTTGCCTCCTTTGTCATAGATTAATTGACCATAGGCGTGTGTTTATTTCTGGGCTTTCTATGCTGTTCCATTGATCTATATTTCTGTTTTTGGTGCCAGTACCACACTGTTTTGATGACTGTAGCTTTGTAGTATAGTCTGAAGTCAGGAAGCCTGATTCCTCCAGCTCCATTTTTCTTTCTCAAGATTGTAAAACTCCAGAAACTCTTATGTCATGCAGAATATTTGGAGTAAAATGCTTAAAAATAAAGTAAGTTTGTTTGCCCTAAACTTGAAATAAGCTAACATTAAACTCCCTTGTCCTATTTTGGTTGATAAAAGTGATAAATGACTTAAACAGTTTTTAAAGGCAATGAATAAGTGAACATGGGAATACTTAGTATTGTAAAGGTGTCAGTGACTCCCAGATTAATGTGTAATTCAATGCTATTCCAATTAAAAATCTAGCGTGGCTTAAAAAAATTTTTTTTGAAATAATTAGATTTGCAGGAGGCTGCAATATAGTTCATAGAGTCCACTGACTGTTTCCTCCAGTTTTCCGCAGTAGTGACACCTTGTATGATTGTAGTAAAATAGTTAACTAGACCACAGAGCTATTCAGTTGTTACCAGTTTTCATATGTGCTCGCATGTGTGAGAGGTTCTATGTAATATAATCACATGTGCAGACTCATGCAATCATATTCATAATTAAGATAAAAGATTGTTGCATCACCACAGAGGTACTCATTGATGCTACTCCTTTATACCCCTCATCCCTGACCCTGTCCCTTGGCAACCACTAATCTATCCTCCATCTGTATATTCTGTCATTTCAAGAAGCTTACATACTTGGAATCATACAGTATTGACCTTCTGAGCTTGGGTTTCTTCACAACCATCAAGTTCTCAGTATCAATCAAGGATTTTGTGTATAGCAGTAAATCATTTTTTTTTTATTGCTGAGTAGTATCCCATGGCATGGATGTACCATGGCTTGCTTATTTATCACCCACTGCAGGGCATTTGGGTTGTTTCCAGTTTGGGGTTTTTACGAATAAAGCTACTATGAATATTTCTGTACACATTTTTACATGAGCATGAGTTTTCATTTATCTGGGATAAATACTCAAGTACAATTGCCAGGTTATATAGTACTTACATATTTAGTTTTATAAGAAATTGTCATACATTTTGTCTAGAATGACTATCATTTTACATTCCCACAAGCAATGTATGAGAATTCTAGTTTCTCTATATCCTTATCAGCATTTGGTGTTATCACTATTTTTTATTATAGCCATACTAATAGGTAGGTAGTGATATCTCATTATGGTTTTTTTAATGAGTGAATATATAATATGATATGATATAATATAATGTAATATAACATAATATAATATAGTAAGAACCTGGCATGAGCAAATGGTAAGAGTGTGTTATCTCATTATGGTTTTAATTTGCATTCCCTGATACCTAACCATGTTTAATGTATTTTCATGTGTTTATCTGCCATCTGTGGATCCTCTTCAGTGAAATGTCTCTTCATATATTTTGCCCATTTTCTAATTGGATTATTTGTTTTATTCCTGTTGAATTCTGAGAGGTCTTTATATATCCTAGATTCTAGTCCTCTATTGGATACGTAGTTTGCAAATATTTTCTCCCAGTCTGTAGCTTGTCTTTTGTTTTCTTAGCATTGTTTTTCACAGAGCAAAAGTTTTAAATTTTGTTTTGTTTTAATTTTTTAAGTTTAATTTTGATGGGTTACAATTTATAAATATTTCGTTTTATGGATCATGGTTTTGGTATCAAGTCTCAGAATTTTTCACCAAATCCCAGATCTGTACATTTTTTTCCTCTAAAAGTTTAATATTTTACGTTTAAATCTGTGAATCATTTTGATCCAGTTTGCTTTAAAACACGTTCTGAATAAAACAGTCAAAGGACAAGAGAGACAATTTACTTCTTCACAGGAAGAACCAGAACTACTAAACAAGTATGCGAAATTCAGTCTCACTAGTAACCAAAGAATGCAAAATTGCAACAATAACAAAACATATTTTAAACTAATTAAATTAGTAAAAATTTAAGCAATTTGTGCTGAAGAATTCCCCACACTCTGGGTTTGGTTGATTACATTGTTATGGTGTTTTAAAATGTAGGTTTTATTATTATTCAGGTATAGCTAGGCAAACAGATCAGGAGAAAACTGCCATTGAAAAGATAGTTTGTTACTCACAGTTCTCAAGAAGGGGACACGGCACACCACACAGGGCCACACAGGGAACCACCAAGGTCAGCCATCAGGCAAAAGAAGTGAGGGGAAAGTATGGGCAAAAGCCTTTACTGTGGTTTTCCAAGAGATGGATGGGAGAAACAGGTCAAGCAAGAAGGGCAGCTTTAGGATTGGATAGTTTTGAGTAATTTTGGCAGGCTCTGGGCTATAGGGGTGGTCCTTAGTTGTCTAGCGCCTGCCTGGCTCTGGGATGATTTAGGGCAGAGAGATAGTGTCCTGGACTGTGGAAGCCTGATAAAAGGAGGAAGATGGGGTACGGACTCAAGATTAGTTGGTTTGCATATCAAAGATGTGCTGTATGTAAGTTGTTTATCCCAGATTAGCTAATTCTGGTAGGGTCAGTCCTGCCCTGGGTCCACAAGGGTCCACAATATCAAAGCATCATAAATATAGAAAATAAAATACATGAGATACACATGGTGTTGTGGAGGTGGGAGTTTTGGTAATGGAGTGACTAGTACATGTCTTTGCAGTTACTGCATCATGAGTTTTCCCGAAGACAATAAATACAGAACTGAATATCCTCCCATAGTGGTCCATTTGTAGGATTTACTGATCCCAATGTACCAAAAGATAGCATTTTTAAAGAAAAGAAAGCCAACCAACAACAGTAGTTGGGCAGACTACAGGAATCTCAGGCCAAGCATACCAAAAGTGAGCTTTCCTCAATATCCCAAAAGTCTCCAAAGTACCATCTGCTTCTGGCCCAGTCTCCTGACTAGAGAGATTCTGGATTAAGCCCTGAACTGCATGGTATTGAAGCTCCCACCATCAGACTATCAGATTTAACAATGACTGTCACTTCCCTATATTCTGGCTTTCCAGTTCTTACATATTCTGCTTCTTATGGATATTACTAGTTGCAGGACACTTGCTACATGCCAGGCAATGAGAGAGGCTGGGTATAAACATCACCTTATTTAAGAGATATTGAGAAATAGACTCAAGCATATATGGAAATTTAGTATGAAACTGGCATCTCAAATCATCAATCTCGGTGATGAAGATGGCATTTCAAGTCACTTTTTAAATAAACGGTGCAGGGACCATTGGAAAACTATAAAATAAAATCCATACCTCACACCATACATGAGAATAAACTAGAAAAAAAAGGGGGGATCTAAATGTAAAAAATGAAACCATACAAGTACTAGAAGAAAACGTGTAAATTCCTCTTTATCTATGATGCAGGGAAAGGTTTTATAACTATGACTAAAAATCCAGTGAAAACAAAAGACTGACAAATTGGACTGCATAAAAGCAAATAATCTTTGCACAACAGAAAGCACTAAAAATGAAGTAAAAGGAAAGTTGATAAACTGGGAGAAAATATTGGTAGCATATATCACAAAAGGCTAGTTTCCTAAAATAGGAAAAATATTCAACAATTGAGGGACAAAGGACCAAAAACCTGGCAGTAAAAGGGGGTGTGGCATGAACAGATAATTCACAAATATATATCCCTTAACATACGAAAAGACGTTTCAACTCACTCAAAATTAGAGAAATGCAAATTAAAACAACACCAAGGTACCATTTCTCACCTATCAGATTGATGAAAATTTAAAAGAATGAGAACAATTTTATTTGTGAGACTGCAGAGAAACAGGCACTTTCAACCATTGCTGATGGGAATGCGCATTGGTACAATTCTCGTGGAGGAGAATTTGCCAATAGCTAACAAACAAAACTAACATGCATCTACCTTTTGACCCAGCAATCCTACTTCTAAGAATTACCCATGAAGCTACACCTCTGACAATACAAAAATACATACATACCAGGTTTTTTATTGCAGCATTGTTTGTGATTTCAAAATGTTGAAAAAACCCTAATGCCCATACATAGAAGAATGTTTGAATAAGCTATGCTATATCCACACAAGGGAGTTCCAACGCAACTGTAATAAAAGAATAAGAAGGATTTCTATGAACTGAAATGGAGTGATTTCCAGGATAAGTGAGAAAAAAGCAAATTGTAAAAGAGTTTCTATAGTATGTTATCCTTCATGTAGGAAAGTATGGGATATAAGAAAATTTACAGGTATCTGCTCATGTGCACAAAAAGAAATACAGAAATGGTAAACCAGAAGTGAATGAGCTTGCTTACCTATGGGGCGTAGGCAGGAACAGGGTGAAAAGAAGGGAGGTGAGAACACTATATATTAGGGTTGATCAAATATGTGAATGTATTTTAGATAATGAGTGTCAGCTTTCTCACTGTTGGAGAGAGGAGTTAAAAAATAAGGGAAGGATATTGAGCTACATGAGCTGTTTGTATATTTTGGAGATTAATCCCTTGTCGGTTGCTTCGTTTGCAAATATTTTCTCCCATTCTGAGGGTTGTCTTTTCATTTTTTTAATGGTTTCCTTTGCTGTGCAAAAGTTTTTAGGTTTAATTAGGTCCCGTTTGTTTATTTTTATTTTTATTCTCATTACTCTAGGAGATGGGTCAAAAAGGATCTTGCTGTGATTTATGTCATAGAGTGTTCTGCCTATGTTTTCTTCTAAGAGTTTTATAGTGTCTGGCCTTACATTTAGGTCTTTAATCCATTTTGAGTTTATTTTTGTGTATGGTGTTAGGGAGTGTTCTAATTTCATTCTTTTACATGTAGCTGTCCAGTGTTCCCAGCACCACTTACTGAAGAGAATGTCTTTTCTCCACTGTATATTCTTGCCTCCTCTGTCATAGATTAGGTGACCATAGGTGCGTGGGTTTATCTCTGGGCTTTCTATCCTGTTCCACTGATCTGTATTTCTGTTTTTGTGCCAGGACCATACTGTCTTGATTACTGTAGCTTTTTACTATAAATAACCCAATGAAAAAGTGGGTGGATGACCTAAATAGACATTTCTCCAAAGAAGACATACAGTTGGCCAAAAAACACATGAAAAGATGTTCAACATCACGAATTATTAGAGAAATGAAAATCAAAACTACAATGAGGTATCACCTCACACCGGTCAGAATGGCTATCATCAAAAAATCTATAAACAGTAAATGCTCGAGAGGATGTGGAGAAAAGAGAACCCTCCTACACTGTCGGTGGGAATGTAAATTGGTGCAGTCACTATGGAGAACAGTATGGAGGTTCCTCAAAAAACTAAAAATAGAACTACCATATGACCCAGCAATCCCACTCCTGGGCATATACCCTGAGAAAACCATAATTCAAAAAGAGTCATGTACCAAAATGTTCATTGCAGCTCTATTTACAATAGCCAGGACATGGAGGCAACCTAAGTGCCCATCATTGGATGAATGGATAAAGAAGATGTGGCACATATATACAATGGAATACTACTCAGCCATAAAAAGGAATGAAATAGTGCCATTTGCAGAGACGTGGATGGACCTAGAGACTGTCACACAGAGTGAAGTAACTCAGAAAGAGAAAAATAAATATTGTATAATATGGCTTATATGTGGAATCTAGAAAAATGGTACAGATGAACTTATTTGCAAAGTAGAAATAGAGACACAGATGTAGAGAACAAATGTATGGATACCAAGGGGGAAGGGTGGGGTGGGATGAATTGGGAGATTGGGATTGATATATATACACTACTATGTATAAAATAGATAACTAATGAGAACCTACTGTATAGCACAGGGAACTCTACTCAGTACTCTGTGGTGACCTATATGGGAAAAGAATCTAAAAAAGAGGGAATATATGTATACATATAACTGATTCACTTTGCTGTACAGCAGAAACTAACACAACATTGTAAAGCAACTATACTCCAATAAAAATTTTAAAAAAAATAAGGGAAGGAGGGAGGTTAGGATGAGCCCTGTGCTGTTAGGTTGGAATTAGAGATATCAGTGTGAACTCATGGTGTTTAAGAAAGAGGAGAGATGCAAAAATTAGTGGGCAAAAGCATAATGATAAATAGGATATCTTCATAGTCTCAAAGTATCTCTCCACAAGATTCTTATTAGTTACAAAGGGAAAAACAGTAACTTTAGGGTGGATAAACCAGCAGACACCCCATTAACCAAATGATCAAAGTTAATATCACCAATACCATAGATATCATGAACCTCCAGATACGATGCACTGAGAAGGGCACACATACTTCTGTGGTATTCTGGCCAGAAAAGCATAAACTCAATATAATCATAAGATAACATCAGACAAACCCAAACTGAAGAACAATCTATGAAATAAGTGATGAGTGCTTTTCAAAAGTGTCAAGGGCATGAAAGACAAAGAAAGACTGAGGAACTCTTTCCAGATTAGAGTGGGATCATGGATTAGATCCCCAAACAGAAAAAGGACTGGTGAAATTTGAATAAGGTCTGTAAGGTAGTTAATAATATTTTATTAATGTTAATTTCCTGGTTTTGAAGTTTTACTATGATTATATAAGGTGTTAACATATGGTGAAGCTGGATGAAGTGAACTCTATGTACTATTTCTGGAAGTTTTTGGAAGTCTAAAATTATTTCAAAATAAAATCTTTTTTTAAGTTTCTGCCTGAACCAGCACCAAATTCATTAAGGGTTCCTCAGGTTATCTTTCATGTGGAAGGTCAAGAATTGGACTGCAGCTTGGAAGGTCTAAAGACCTCAAGACCTTGCTCCTTTAGGATCCCAAATCAAGGTGGGTAAAAGAGGTAACTAGTAACCAAGTGAGGGCAGGAGGCCCTTCTAGTTTCTGGATGAGAGTGAAAAGGAAGATTATGTCCATGGGCAATTAATGAATCCTCTTTTTATGACTGAGGATAAATTACATAAAACATCCAAACTAATCTTAAGAATTAATTTATAAAAGATAAGAGGGGCTTCAGTTATCCAATGTAACACAATTGGAACTGAAACTTAAGCACTCCAAGGAATTCCTTGGTGGTCCAGTGGTTAGGACTCCACGCTTTCACCGCCAAGGGCCCAGGTTTGATCCCTGGTCGGGGAACTAAGATCCCACAAGCCACGTGGCAGCAGCCAACGAAACAAAAAAGAAATGAAATTTAAGCAGTCCAATTTTCCAGTTAGACAAAGAAGTTCAAATTCTGACCCTCCTTTCTCAGCAATAAGACTATATACAGTGGCAAAAATTTGGGCAGAACGAAAAGGACCAAAAATAAAAATTTTTTAAAAAGGAAATTCTACACAAGAGCCCTAAGAGGAACAGAGAGGTTCCTCTCCTACTTAGCCTATTCCCCTCCCAGGAAGGGAAAGAACAAATGAGGAAAGAAGTGAGGTTTTGAAGCTGTTCATTGGTCTCTTATCTGTTGACCCCTTACTGACCATTTCTTGTTACCGACAAATCCCTTTCCCTTTAACTTTACAATCTGCCACCTTAAGTTCAGGATCCTTCACTTAACATCTAAAGCTCTCCACAGCATGGCCCTAACCTTTCTCTCCAGTCACATGTTTATTTCTGAGGCATAGAGCTTAGTGGTAAAGTGATGGATGTTAACTAAACTTATTCTGGTAATCACTTTGCAGTATACACATATATTGAATCACCATGTTGTACACCTTAAATCAATACAATGTTATATACCAATTATATCTCAATAAAACTTGAAAAAGGAAGGAAGGAAGGAAAGGAGGGAGGGAGGGAGGAAAGGAAAAAAGAACTTAGGCTTTGGAGCCCAACAGACCTGGTCTGAATTCCTGTTCTGCCATCTCTTAGCTGGTGACCAAGTTACTTAATTGCTGTGAGCCTAAGTCTCCTGATTTGTACAGTAGGGATGATACTGTCTGTAACTAATGTGATTGCCGTGAGTGGCAATTAAACAAGAGAATGCATGCAAAGCACTTAACGTCACGCATGGCACAAACTAATGACTCAATACATGGAGACTACTACAAGTCCCAAATGGATCCTGTGATTCTCACCTTGTTACTTTTACTCAAGCTGTTCTGGCCTCCTGGAATGCCTCCGCCTGTAGAAATTCTATCTGTTCTTTAAGGCCATTCCCCAAAGCCACCTTCTCAGGAAGTCTTTCCTTTTGTTCCACTAGGACATATTCTATCCCTGCTCTGAATGTCCAGTTCATTTGCACTCCTCCACTGGCACCTCCTTCACACTGAGCCTGAACTGAGCAGGTGCTCCGTGACTATTTACTGAATTAAATCCACGTAATGCCCAAATGTTACATGATTTTCTAGAATTTTTAGTAAGAATTCCAAGTATCTGAGCAATAACTCGATTAATTCCAGGTGCCAAGTTTCTGCTAACAACCTCAACTCAACATGACCGATAACTGAATCAGGGGTAAGAAAGCACAGAGCAGAGGATGGTGGGGAGGAACTCTGTTGACATTTGCTGCCTATGACAAGGTGGGCCTCCAAGATGTGCATGTGTCATATATGTGTTTTGGGGGCCTGCTACTGTCATTTTCTGTCTCTCCAGATCCCTTTCTTTGGGGTTTGTTAACTGTGGAGAGCTTGAAAAACAGTTCACAAGCAAACATATGCAAATGCTTTTTAGGTAGATGGGAAAGATGACATTTGCCTATTGGAAGGAATAAAGGAATAACTCTGATGCCCCTCTCAGCCCTGGTATCTCTTGCTCTGCCTGCCTCGAAACACCAGCAAGTAATGCCAAGGGAAAGAAAAGTGTGAATAACACTCACCCAACTCTTCCCTGAAAGTTAAAGGTATCTGAGTCAATGCTGAGTTCTTAGGGTTTGGATGCCCACAGGTGTGCATTACCCATATGGCCTCAATGGGCACTCGTCATACAGTCACAGATGAGCAAAAGAACTGCCTCCCTGAAGAGGGAGGAAGAGAGATCTCCACCAGCTCTGTGGAGATGCACTGACAGATTCCAGACCAAACAAAGCTTTGTGGGTTATTTTCCCTTCTTACTCCTGACTTGGGAATATTTACTGGCGTGCGAGTACATCACTCTCCATCGTTAATGACTCAGAGGGAGTTTGAGGGCCATGGAAAACCAAGTAAGTGGTCAATTCAAGTGGAGTTAAAGTAATCAGGTTGCCTTTAATATTATGTTAGTGAAATTAATAATGCTCAATTATCTTTGAGTCTTTCACAGTCAGATTTAACACGGGAAACATGGTCCACAGCAGTGCAATATATTGACACACATTAGGATGTCACAAAAATGGGACAGAACAGCTATTCTCTTGAATAGAAACAACCCTAGCTTCATGTTCCAGCCTCAAAATTCTCTCCCTCCCTCTCTTCTCCCTTCCTTCCTGGCACAGACATTTAATGAATACCTACCATATACAGAGCCCTGTGACAAGTACTACTGGAAATACAGAAATGAATAATGTTGTGTCCTCAGTAATTTGCAAGTTTAACAGGGAAGAAAAGACTGTAACAAAAGCAGAAATGAGCCACTTGAGGATCGTACAAAATAGCCCACAAACCTCAGACACTGGTTCCCTCCAAATAAACTCAATCCTGGAGATGTGACCAAAGTAAGAGGAGTGTTGATAGATCTGAGAAATTAAAGGGAACTTTGTGAGAGGGTTCTGGGGAAGTCTGCCCATTTATATTTATTATAGGTACTGTCTTATTGGACTTATTTCAAAGAGAGTCTTTGTGGGGTAAACTTTCTGAGGCCCTGAATGCCTGACAATATTTCATTCTTACATTTAAATAATATTTAGCTGGGTATAAAATTCTAGGTTCCAAGTTCTTTCCCCTCAACACTTTGAAAATTAACACTCCCCTGTCTTCTTCTATTTTGAGTACTGAGACATCAGTATGATTTTGTTCCTTTGTAGATGATCTGCTTTTTCTTGCTAGGAAGTCTTCTCTTTGTCTTTTTTTTTTTAAATAAATTTACTTATTTATTTATTTTTGGCTGTGTTGGGTCTTTGTTGCTATGTGCAGGCTTTGTCTAGTTGCGGTGTGCGGGCTTATTGCGGTGGCTTCTCTTGTTGCGGAGCACGGGCTCTAGGCACACAGGCTTCAGTAGTTGTGGTACGTGGGCTCAGTAGTTGTGGCTCATGGGCTCTAGAGCGCAGGCTCAGTAGTTGTGGCGCTCGGGCTTAGTTGCTCTGCAGCATGTGGGATCTTCCTAGACCAGGGATTGAACCCATGTCCCCTGCACTGGCAGGCGGATTCTCAACCACTGCACCACCAGGGAAGTCCCTTCTCTCTGTCTTTGATATTTAAAAAAATTTACTAGAATGTATCTAGATACAGGTTTACCTTATATAACCTGTTTAGCAAACTCTGAATCTTTTCAAACTGAAGTCATCCATATTCCACTAAGACTGGGGAATTCTTGGTCTTTATTTCTTCAAATGCTTAACTCCTCTCCAGTTCTTTTTTCTCTCATTCTTGTGTTCTTATTAAACTGACGTGACACTTCTCTTTCCATCTTCTACATCTTCCATGTTTCTGAAGGATTTTTTTCATATTTTTCAATTATTATTTTAGCTCATTAATGTCTTCTTCATTTGTACCCATCTTGTTATTAACCTCCCCCCACCATCAAGTTCTTTATTTCAACTCATATTTTTCATAGCTGATATTTCTAGATGATTCTTCTTTGTAACTGTTTATTTTTGCTTCATGTTACCAATACGCTCCCTTAGCTCTTCAATGATATACTAGTTTGTTTTCAATTATTGTTTTGACTAGTTTATTAAGTTTGCTTTGTCTGGTAAAGTCTGTTAAGTTTGTTGTCTTTCTTTTGGAATAGTTGCACTCATAAGTTATGTTATTTAAGAGGATCAATGCTCAGTAACTCCTAAGGTTACCACAGCAGTTTTCTTTTTTGATTGGGCAGACCACCTTTGTTATAAATTTCAATCAGATTTCTCAGATTAATGTTAGTGACTCCACTCTCATTCTGTTAGGTTTAGGTTATACATTCATCCTTCCAGGGGTTTATTCACCCATCCAAAGAAACAAACTTTTCCACGTCATGCTTAATACATTAAGGTTTCTGAGAAAATTCAGTAGAGGCAGAATTCACCTGAGGGGCTCTGCTTTTCACCTATGATAACCACTGACAGAAGTTTGGACTCTCTTTGGGCATGGCTGCACTAAATTTAAAAAATGGGGTGAAAATAGCACTTTCCTGGGAATTAGTAGACCTAAGCTCCAACCACAATTCTGTCACATAATAGCTGTGTGATCTTGGACACATCACCTAACTCTCTAGGCTTCAATTTCTTCATTTGTAGAATTAGGGTTGAACTGCATCATCTCTAAGGTCTCTTCAAGCTGTACAAGTCTATCATTCAGTCTCATACGGATATACCATTCCAAAGAAACATCAGTATTTTATGTAGAGGAATCTACTGCTTTAGAAAAAAAAATACATAAATTTACTTTTGTAAAAAGACAACCAAAAAACAGTTCTTTTTATTCCAAACTATTGATCCAACTCTTCACACCCACCTTGTGCCCTTAAATCTGTGTTTGGAAATGTTTGAATCATGTAAATATGAGAATTAGAAACACTATAATAATCAGTTGTGAAGCTATTTAAAAGAATTTTTTTTTACTTTTCATACAATTTTACAGGTTACTTTCCATTTACAGTTATTACAAAATATTGGCTATATTCCCCGTGGTGTACAATACATCCTTGAGCCCATCTTACACCTAATAGTTTGTACCTCTCACTCCCCCATCCATTGCCTGTCTCCCCTCCCCACTGGTAACTACTAGTTTGCTCTCTATATCTGTGACTCTGCTTCATTTTTGTTATATTCACTAGTTTGTTGTATTTTTTAGATTCCACATATAAGAGATACCATACAGTATTTGTCTTTCTCTAACTTATTTCACTTACCATAATACCCTCCAAGTCCATCCATGTTGTTGCAAATGGCAAAATTCCACTCTTTTTACGGCTGAGTAATATTCCATTGTATATATGTGCCACATCTTCTTTATTCATTCATCTGTTGATGGACACTTAGGTTGCTTCCATGTCCTGGCTATTGTAAATAATACTGCTATATGCAGATGGCCAACAGGCACATAAAAAGATGCTCAACATCGTTAATCATCAGGGAAATGCAAATCAAAACCATGATGAGATACCACCTCACACCTGTCAGGATGGCTATTATCAAAAAGAACACAAATAACAAATGTTGGTGAGGATATGGAGAAAAGGGAACCCTTGTACACTGTTGGTGGGACTGTAAATTGGTGCAGCCACTGTGGAAAACAGTATGGAAGTTTCTCCAAAAAACTAAAAATAGAGTTACCATATGACTCAGCAATTCCACTCCTGGGTATTCATTCGAACAAAACAAAAACACTAATTTGAAAAGATACATGCACACCAATAAATTTACTTTTATGTGTAAACCATGCAACTTCCTATAGAATAATTGAGAAAAGAGGAAAGTATATGCAAAGAGTCCAATTTGCAAGTTACTCTGCAATAAAGCTCAGTTTCTAACCATTTCCTTTATTAATCTTACTCCTAGCTATAGACTACCTCAGGGCATTTTCACAGCTTTCACCAATCTGTTCCCATTTAGTTTTAGCTGCTAAATCTATAGACTCCAAGTGCTAAATACTAGATTAATAGGTCCTTACTAAGAGTTCCAATAGCTCAGCTAGCTCTTGTGCTCCCAGCTTAATCTCTCTTGTCTTCCCCGGTAATCAGCCTTTGCATAGTTCCCAAGTCTCAGCCCCTTTCTCCAGTTCCCATTATTTTTCTCTCCTTGAATCAGAGTTTGTGAGCTGCTTTTTATGCTAGAGGCACATGATGTCATTGTGTCTACCCCCAGCTGTTCTTAATTTTCTCTCAGCTCAGCTCTCTTGGAGGACTCTCAGCAGGCCCAAAGACACAAGCCTCCCTTCTAGGGTGCAGATGAAAAGCTGGGGTGGAGGCGGGGAAAGGGCAATTCACCAACCCATAATGACTAATCCTAGCAAAATAAAGGGCAAGGCCCTTTTAAGAAACAGAGCACTCCAGGAGAGGGCGGAGCCAACTGAATAAGCCCCAGACTCCGATGAGACAAGTGTGCTCCTGGAAGCTGTCATAGCAACAGGAGTTCGCTATCCAAGATGTCGACCATCTCTCTACCTTAGGCAGTTCTCTAAGACCTGAGAATCGTGCTCTGAGCGCTGTCTTGAATTACCTGGCTCTAACTACCCACAGTGCCAGCCTCCTGCCTCCCACCAAGGACTGGCCTTCTCTGTTTAGAGAGTTAAAATGGATTGTGGGGAACTCTAGACAAATTTAGCTCTCTCCTCCACAGATGCCCAGTGTTTTGTGGTGTTGTAGAAAATGCCCTGATATACCAATTCACATGACTCATAATTCTTATTGAATTTATGTTCCAGTATCCATAAGCGCTGCTTGGAAAATGATGATGTAATGATGCTTTACACAAAGGAATGAATCTCTGAGGTGGAAATTCTTACTATACAATGGCACCTGGCTAGAGCAGATGGGATAGTACCCATACTAGTAACTTTGAAATGAGTTTCCCACTGGGATAGTGGCAGAAATATTTTTCCCTCATTCTATTTAGACCAGCAGCCAGTTGAGAACAAATCCCTCCAGAGCAGGGCAATTTTGATGGAGGAGAGTAGGAGAACACAGTGGAAACCCATGAGGCAGGACCTAATGGATGAGATAGCAGCAGTTCTCAGCCCTGACTACACATTAGAAACTCTGGGGGGAAGGGAGGGTGTTAGCTTTTAAGTTGATCTTGAAATAATTTTAAAATTACAGAAAAGTTGTAAAAACAGCACAGACAGCTGCCACACACATTTCATTTAGCATTTCTCACATCAAAATTTTACATAACCATAGTGCAGTTATCAAAACTAAGAAATTAACCTAGGTACAAGACTATTAACTAAACTATAGATTTTATTTGGATTTCACTAGTTTTTCCAGTAATGTCCACTTTCTGTTCCAGGATCAAATTCAGGACACCATGTTGCATTTAGTTGTCATATCTCTTTAGTTTCCTCCAATGTATGACAGTTTATCGGTCCTTCCACATCTTTCATGATCTTGAAGAGCACTGAGCAGTTATTTTGTATAATGTGCTTCACAAATCTTTCCATTAATGTCCTTTTTCTGTTCCAGGATTGAATCCAGAATATTATGCTGCATTTAGTCATCCTATCTTCCTAGTTGCCTCCAATTTATGGCAATTTCTCAATGTTTCCTTGTGTTTCACGACCTTGACAATTTTAAAGATCGTCACGTACTTTGTAGAATGTCCCCCAGTTGGGGTTTGTCTGATGTTTTCTCATGATTAAATTAGGATTATGTATCTTGGGAAAGGATAGCACAGAAGTGAAGTACCTTCCTCATCACATAGTATCAGGAAGTACATGGTATCGATATGACATATTGGTGATGTCAGCCTTGATGACTTGGTTAAGGAGATTTCTTCCAGTTTTCTCCACTGTAAAGCTACTAGTTTACAAAATTATTATGTTGATATAGTTGTAGATTCACATGAAGTTGAAAAGGTGATACAGAGAAGTTCTGTGTACCCTTTACCCGGTTTCCCTCAATGGTACATGTGTATATTCTTGTAAATACCACTACAATCAGAACAGTTTCTACAATCAGAAACAGAACAATTCTATTACCACAAAGATCTTCCTCATGCTACCTCTTTATAGTCACAACCCTCCTCCCAACATACCTAACCCGTGGACACCACAGATCTGTTCTCCAGTTTTTAAATTTTATCATTTTAGAGAATATTATATAAATGTAATCAATCAGTATGTGACCTTTTGAGACTGACTTTTTCGACTCAGCATAATGCCCATGATATCCATCCAAGTTGTTGTGTGTATCTGAAGTTTACTCTTTCTATTGCTGCGTAGTATTCCATGGAATGGATGTACCATAGTTTGTTTAACCACTCACATTTTGAGGGACATTTGGGTTATTTTCACCTTTTCATTATTGCAAATAGCTCTGCTATGAACATTCATGTACAGGTTTTTGTATGAATGGAAGTTTTCATTTCTCTGGGATACATGACCAGGAGTGCGACTGCTGAGTTGTATGGTAAGTTTATGCTTAGTCTTGTAAGAAACCACTAAACTATTTCCCAGAGTGGCTGTATTATTTTTACTTTCCCACCAGCAGTGTATAAGCGATCTAGTTTCTTCATATCCTCACCAGCATTTGGTATTATCGCTATTTTAATTTTAGCTGTTTGAATAGACATATAGTGATATCAAATAATGGTATTAATTTGCATTTCTGTAATGGCTAGTGATGTTAAACATCTTTTCAAGTGTCTATCTGTCATCTACATATCTTCTTCAGTTAAATGCCCATTGCCATGTTTTGCTTATTTTCTAATTGGATTATTCTTTATTCTGTTTAGTTTTGAGAGTTCTTTATTCTTTGCCGAACATGTGGCTTACTGATATTCTGTCCCAGTCTATAGCTCGTATTTTCATCCTCTTTAAGAGGGTCTTTCACAGAGCAGAAGTGTTTAACTTTGGTGAGTTCCAGTTTACCTTTTTTTTTCTTTATATGGATCATGCTTTTGGTGTCAAGTCTAAGAACTCTTTGCCTGGCCCTAGATCCAAAAGATTTTCTCCTATGTCTGTTTTCTGAAAGATTTATAGTTTACATTTTGCAAACTTACATGGTCCATTTTTGGATAGTGTCTGCATAAGGTGTGAAGTTTAGGTTAAGTTTCTTTTTTTTTTTTTGCCTATGGATGTTCAGTTGCTCCCATACCATTTATTAAAAAGGCTATCCTTCCTCCATTGACTTGTTTTTGCAACTTTGTCAAAAATCAGTTGAACATATTTGTGTGGGTTTACTTCTGGGTTCTCTTTTCTGTTCCACTGATGTGTGTGTTTATCCCTCTGCGAAACCCCACTGTCTTGATTAATGTAACCATATAATGTCTTGAAACCAGGTAGACTGATTCCTTCTACTTCCTTCTTCTTTTTCAAAATTGTTTAGCTATTCTAGGACCTGTGCCTTTTCATATACATTTTGAAATAGTCTTCTGAAAAGAACTTGGAAGTGATCACTCCCATCCTTTCAAGAAAACTGGGCAAACCAAAAAAAATCAATGACTTTTCTTGGACCCATCAGAGGACCGAGGTTGCAGGGCAAACCACCACCCCAAAATCTAAAGATTTATGAAGATCCAGAGAGATACAGCTGTAATTTACTTACCTGGAAAAGAAGGCTCTGGAATATAAACTGGTAGGAACACCAAAACTGGTAATTTTGACAAATTGCTGGAGGAAGAATGTGGACTACTGTTAAGAGTGAGAAACTTCTGAGGACTGAAGGCACAGGGGCACCCCCCAAATTTCAGGAAATCCACCAAATTCTCACAATAAAGATGTGAATAAGATCCTCTTGTGAATCTGGCAGGGGGAGGGAAAGAAAAATCATTGTGAAGTATGCCTAGAGCCTTCTCCATAACTCTACAAGGAAAAAGACTTTGCCACACCTTATCCTAACTGGGGAACGGCATTCCTCCCGCTCCAGCCTCCCTCTAGCCAACTTTAGAAAACCACATACAAAGACAACATCTTTAAGGAAGACAGAGTAGGGGGAACACCTTACAAGGGAACAAGCATAAGAATTATATCAGACTTCTTGTCAGAAACCATGCAAACAAGAAGAGACTGGAATGAAATATTTAAAGTGTTGAAAGAATAAAAACACCAATCCAGATTCTATATCTGGCAAAATTATCCTATAGAAATGAAACGAAGTCTTTCTCAGAAAAAAAACAAAAATGGAGGGAAATAAAAGAAGACTTGTCCTGCACAAAATGTTAAAAGAAGTTCTTCAAGGGGAAGGAAAATGATGATAGAGGTCAGAAACTTGGATCTTCATAAAGGAAGAGTGTCAGAGAAGGAATAAATGAAGGTACGGTAAAATCCTTTATTTTTCTGATTCTTAATTGGTTTAAAGATAACTGTTTAAAGTAAAAATAGTAACAATATACTGATTGATTATAGCATATGAATAAGTGAAGTAAATTACAACAATGTCACAAGAGATGGAAAGGAAGATTTAATAATACTCTGTTATAAGGTACCTGCACTACATTTAAAGTGTTACTTGATAGGGATTGCATTGAATCTGTAGATTGCTTTGGGTAGTAGAGTCATTTTCGCAACGTTGATTCTTCCAATCCAAGAACATGGTATCTCTCTCCATCTATTTGTATCATCTTTAATTTCTTTCATCAGTGTCTTATAAGTTTCTGCATACAGGTCTTTTGTCTCCTTAGGTAGGTTTATTCCTAGATATTTTATTCTTTTTGTTGCAATGGTAAATGGGAGTGTTTTCTTGATTTCACTTTCAGATTTTTCATCATTAGTGTATAGGAATGCCAGAGATTTCTGTGCATTAATTTTGTATCCTGCTACTTTACCAAATTCATTGATTAGCTCTAGTAGTTTTCTGGTAGCATCTTTAGGATTCTCTATGTATAGTATCGTGTCATCTGCAAACAGTGACAGCTTTACTTCTTTTCCGATTTGGATTCCTTTTATTTCCTTTTCTTCTCTGATTGCTGTGGCTAAAACTTCCAAAACTATGTTGAATAAGAGTGGTGAGAGTGGGCAACCTTGTCTTGTTCCTGATCTTAGTGGAAATGCTTTCAGTTTTTCACCGTTGAGGACAATGTTGGCTGTGGGTTTGTCATATATGGCCTTTATTATGTTGAGGAAAGTTCCCTCTATGCCTACTTTCTGCAGGGTTTTTTATCATAAATGGGTGTTGAATTTTGTTGAAAGTTTTCTCTGCATCTATTGAGATGATCATATGGTTTTTCTCATTCAGTTTGTTAATATGGTGTATCACATTGATTGATTTGCGTATACTGAAGAATCCTTGCATTCCTGGAATAAACCCCACTTGATCATGGTGTATGATCCTTTTAATGTGCTGTTGGATTCTGTTTGCTAGTATTTTGTTGAGGATTTTTGCATCTATGTTCATCAGTGACATTGGCCTGTAGTTTTCTTTCTTTGTGACATCCTTGTCTGGTTTTGGTATCAAGGTGATGGTGGCCTCGTAGAATGAGTTTGGGAGTGTCCCTCCCTCTGCTATATTTTGGAAGAGTTTGAGAAGGATAGGTGTTAGCTCTTCACTAAATCTTTGATAGAATTTGCCTGTGAAGCCATCTGGTCCTGGGCTTTTGTTTGTTGGAAGATTTTTAATCACAGTTTTAATTTCAGTGCTTGTGATTGGTCTGTTCATATTTTCTATTTCTTCCTGATTCAGTCTTGGCAGGTTGTGCATTTCTAAGAATTTGTCCATTTCTTCCAGGTTGTCCATTTTATTGGCATAGAGTTGCTTGTAGTAATCTCTCATGATCTTTTGTATTTCTGCAGTGTCAGTTGTTACTTCTCCTTTCTCATTTCTAATTCTATTGATTTGAGTCTTCTCCCTTTTTTTCTTGATGAGTCTGGCTAATGGTTTACCAATTTTGTTTATCTTCTCAAAGAACCAGCTTTTAGTTTTATTGATCTTTGCTGTTGTTCTCTTTGTTTCTATTTCATTTATTTCTGATCTGATTTTTATGATTTCTTTCCTTCTGCTACCTTTGGGGTTTTTTTGTTCTTCTTTCTCTAATTGCTTTAGGTGCAAGGTTAGGTTGTTTATTCGAGATGTTTCCTGTTTCTTAAGGTAGGATTGTATTGCTATAACCTTCCCTCTTAGAACTGCTTTTGCTGCATCCCATAGGTTTTAGGTCGTCGTGTCTCCAGTGTCATTTCTTTCTAGGTATTTTTTGATTTCCTCTTTGATTTCTTCAGTGATCACTTCGTTATTAAGTAGTGTATTGTTTAGCCTCCATGTGTTTGTATTTTTTACAGATCTTTTCCTGTAATTGATATCTAGTCTCATACCATTGTGGTCGGAAAAGATACTTGATAAAATTTCAATTTTCTTAAATTTACCAAGGCTTGATTTGTGACCCAAGATATGATCTATCCTGGAGAATGTTCCATGAGCACTTGAGATAAATGTGTATTCTGTTGTTTTTGGATGGAATGTCCTATAAATATCAATTAAGTCCCTCTTGTTTAATGTATCATTTAAAGGTTGTGTTTCCTTATTTATTTTCATTTTGGATGATCTGTCCATTGGTGAAAGTGGGGTGTTAAAGTCCCCTACTATGAATGTGTTACTGTCGATTTCCCCTTTTACAGCTGTTAGTATTTGCCTTATGTATTGAGGTGCTCCTATGTTGGGTGCATAAATATTTACAATTGTTATATCTTCTTCTTGGATCGATCCCTTGATCCTTATGTAGTGTCCTTCTTTGTCTCTTCTAATAGTCTTTATTTTAAAGTCTATTTTGTCTGATATGAGAATTGCTACTCCAGCTTTCTTTTGGTTTCCATTTGCATGGACGGGGAGGGGGAAGGGTAAGCTGGGACAAAGCGAGAGAGTGGCATGGACATATATACACTACCAAACGTAAAATAGATAGCTAGTGGGAAGCAGCCGCATAGCACAGGGAGATCAGCTCGGTGCTTTGTGACCACCTCGAGGGGTGGGATAGGGAGGGTGGGAGGGAGGGAGATGCAAGAGTGAAGAGATATGGGAACATATGTATATGTATAACTGATTCACTTTGTTATAAAGCAGAAACTAACACACCATTGTAAAGCAATTATACTCCAATAAAGATGTAAAATAAAATAAAATAAAGTGTTATTTGAAGATGAACTCAGTTAAAAATGTATATTGCAAACTCTAGCGCAACCACTAAAAAGTTTTAAAGAAGTATAATTGATATTCTAAGAGAGGAGATGAAATGGAATCACAGAAAATCTCAGTTAAAACCAGAGAAGGCGGGAAAAAGAGCAAGGGAGTAATTTTCTTTGCTCTGAAGTCTACTTTATCTGATAGTAATATAGCCATTCCCACTTTCCTTTGAATAATATTTGCATAGCATATCTTTTTCTGCTTTCACTTTCAACTTACTTATATATTAACTAGAAAATATAAATAGTAAATAGTAAAACTACTATCTGTCCCTTTCCATACTTTATTAGAACTGAATTACTAAGTCCAGCCCACACTCAATGGAAGGGAATTAATCTCCACCACCTGTAGGGAGGAGTATCAATGAGTTTGTGGACACATGTTGAAACCACCAGAGC
Source organism: Lagenorhynchus albirostris (assembly GCF_949774975.1). Taxonomy (NCBI): domain Eukaryota; kingdom Metazoa; phylum Chordata; class Mammalia; order Artiodactyla; family Delphinidae; genus Lagenorhynchus; species Lagenorhynchus albirostris. Next base: position 4,631,231 of record NC_083116.1, read on the forward strand.
AATTATTAAATATTTTGGGGGTGACAATTTGAAGCTATGCAAATATCTTGCCCTCTAAAATTATTACTAGGCCTAGTTCTTTTTTTTGAGAATGGTATTTAGAAAACAAGATGTGGTTCTAGGTAAGCTCAATTCTATTTGAATGTTGCTGCTTTTAGGCCCTGCCCGTAGAGAGAGCGAGGGAACACAGGCATGTAAAATAATCCATGTATACACACATATAAATATTAATGCCTGAATCTACTTACCTTTACATGTATATATTTATATATGGATATAGATAAGCTTACATTTTTATATGGATATCTCTGATTCTAATCCAGTACCACAGAGTTTATTCTAGCTTTCCCTCCTTGCTTATTTGTAATTTCTTTCTATGACAGACTCTCTGAGGTACCTTTAAAAATACAGATGCCTGGAGCCCTATCCAGTATCAATTAAGTTGGATGCATCTGTATGTTTTAAATATACACCCAGGCAAGATCAAATACATCATTTGTGGGGCCCAGTGAAAAATGCAAACGTGGGGCTCCTTGTTCAAAAAGCGGGGTAAAAGTGTCACTAAGGTACTACAACGTACAGATTTTTCCTTTCTTCTGCAGCCTTTCATTCAACTTGTCATGATATTTTCTATTTGCTACTCAATATTATTCTAAGTCAAGAAAAAGTAAAAATCTCAATTATTAACATGTATCTTACCGTTCATCTTTACATTGTACAATACCAGTTTTAAATAAAAATACCAGAGCATTTAATTCATATGCAGAATCACCAAAATTGCACAATTTGTACTGCATGCCCCAGCCCTGGAAGGTGCCTTGAGCTGGCCAGAAGAGATGAACACAAAGCCAGACTCAAGAAAGTTAGTTATAAGGAGGAAGAGAGGGTCACCTACATGTGGAGTAGGCCCAAAGGACACTCTCTAGGGCATGGGAAGGCACTCATGAGGCAAGTGTAGACCCTTACAGGCACCTGAGAACCCTACCCCATGACTTGTGTCACATGTGTGTGCTCGGGCCTGACAACTGTTCGGTGTCATCCTTCTTCTAGCTGCTGGCCTGACATGCTGTGCCTTATCAGAGGGCAGGGAAGTTGACCCAGGCATCTCCCTTCCTGAGGCAGATGCCTGCCACCCCATCCGACAGCATATAGGCACCTCTCAAGGGTATTACCACCTCCTCACAAGGATGCACTAGGCACTTGGATCAGGGATGGGCAAGAGATTCACCCCCACTGAATGTGCGTGGTGCTGTGAACCAAGTGCAAGGATGGTCACTGCCATGCTCCACCTTGAGGGGCTGCAGGGTGCATGCACCTGACTTGACCCTCCCCACATCGAGGCTCCCGCTGGAGATGGATGGACATGGATGCGGGTGGGGGAGGGTAAGGGAGACTCGGGCACCTGGAACGAAGGGAGTGGCAGTCAAGAACCCATCTTGAAGATATGGGGAGGTAATGGGAGGTGGAACCATATGTGAATTGAGCTTCCAAGCCCCCAGTACATTCTCTACTGTCCCACTGGACTTTACTTACAAAACACAGGTTCAAAAATAAAATTATTAAGAATCTCAAATGGCAACCGCAAGGCATTAAACCCACGGCATGGAGCCCCCTTCTGAGCATGGGGCCCTGTATAATTGTGCTGCTCATATGACTCTGAAGATGTCCATGTCCCCTCTCCCCCTCCACCTGCTGTGATTCTAATGTTCAGTCAAGGTTGAGAACTACTGAGCCAGATACTGCAAGGGTTGGTGGTCAAGATGGTCTTGCTCAAACCAGCTCCCAGGCTACCAGAGCCCCTCAGAAAACCATGAATGGAGAGACTGACCCAACAGTAGCTGAGAGGAGGAGACCAGACTGTGTATCACTGCCTGAGGCTGTCATTACAGAGATCACTGTAAGGAAGCAGGGAGGTCAAACACTCAGTTTTAAAGAGAGGCTCTCATTCCTCTCTCTCTCTCAGAGCCCACAGCCTTACCTCAGTACCTGCTGGTTGCATGTTGGCCTGCCTTGTCCAATGTGAGGGGTTTTAAGGTACAGGTTATATACATCTAAGCAAAGTGCAGGTACCGGCTAAGTCATGGAGGCCACCTTTCTCAGCAACTTATTTTCTTACCTATTTTACCCACCAGCAGATTAGGCTCTTAGCAAGGAACCCTGAGGCTGCTCCAGGCAGCCATCTTAGCCTGGGTCCACAGCTTATCAGCTGAATTCCAGAGTCAGAATATACAAATTCTCTCACCTCTAGCCCCTAGCATGACATAAGCTCCTCAAAGGGTTTCTTTCCTTTTCATTCAACCTTGATTCTTTTTTTAAATTAAAAATATTATTTTTTTATTTTTATTTATATTGGAGTATAGTTGATTAACAACATTGTGTTAGTTTCAGGTGTACAGCAAAGTGATTCAGTTATACATATATATGTATCTATTGCTATATTTAAAATAGATAACCAACAAGGACCTACTGTATAGCACAGGGAACTCTGCTCAACCTTGATTCTTTTTAGAACATTTTAGCCTCTGTCACCTTCTGTAGCTAGCATAGCAAACACTCACTTAATATTTGTAGCCTAATTTGCTTGCTTCTGGCCTGCTCATAGTCCAGTTCTTAGAGTCTTTCCCTTAACTTCCATCACCTTTCTTGGTTCCTCACTCAGGCAAAACTCCTTCCACCTCCTAGCGTTCTCTTTCTAACCTCTCTCTGGTACCCTAATGGTGCTTTATAATACCAAATTATCTGTATTTACATTACAGGGCAAAGAGAAATAAAATGAGAAAATATACACACTGGGGGACTAATCACAGGCCCTTTCTGCCACTTTGGTTCTGAAAGTCAGTCCCCTGGGGAAGATGGACAAGCGCAGTGTCAAGAACCAGAGCTCTGGAATTTGAATCCTAAATCTGCCTCTTACCAGGTTGCCGTGTGACCCTGGACAAGTTACTTAACATCTTTGTCCTCTGGATTCACTCTCTGTCCTGCTTTCCTCCCCAGGAAACTGGTATGGATTATATCAACAGGCTTGACTGGTCCCTGGCTTCTGGTTGGATTTGGTCAGAAAGGAACTCTGGCCATTGATCAAAGATTGGTAGAAGAGTGTAGTTTCCTCCTAGCTTCCTGCCTCTGAAGTCACCCTGTGGGGAGTTAGCTATGTCCCTTGACCAAATACCACTGCTTATCCGAAGGCTACCTGCTCTAGAGGTCTCTCCTTCCGGACACTCTTTCTAGACTCTCCTTTCCTTCATGCCTTTGGGCCTGGGTGATAGTGGTGGAGTAACAGCCCCACTATACTAGCCATAGGGTATTTCGCTAGCCCTTATGGCTTCCCTACACCCTGCCTATGTCTTGTAAATAGTCGCTTTAGTAAACCCTTCTCAAACTATCCTGACTGAAGTGTGCCATATTTCCTGTTAGGACCCTGACTAATGCAGAGCCTTATTTCCATTGCCTTTAAAATGGAGATAGCAACACCTATATCACAGGATTGCTGTCAGAATTTAAATGAGACAAGTTAAATAAAAGTATCCAGCAATGTCTGGCACAAAATAGATGCTGAATTAGCTCCCTCCTCGTTTTTTCTTTCTTCTTCAAAAGCTATTTTTTATTTTTGGGTTTGAGTCCTAACAGTGTGACCTATGAGCTAAATAACTTTCAACAAGTGCTTTCACCAATCTGAACCTTAGTTTCCACATTTGTAAAATGGAGTTCATTTAACAAATTCATCCTACTAAAATTAACAAAGCTTCTACTATGTACCAGGAACTGTTCTGAGCAGTGATTTAAGACTATCCGTCTTGCCTATGTCACAGAATTATTGTAAAGATCAAAACAGCAATGAGTCCTTAAATACCACAAACTTCCAAAACTCACCCAAGATGAAATAAACAGTCCTATTATCATTAAAGAAATTGAATCTGTAGTTGAAACCTTCTGAAAAAGAAATCTTCAGGCTCAGATGATTTCACTAGCAAATTCTATACAAAATTTAAAGCAGAAATAACACCAGTTCTATACCATCTTCCAAAAAATAGAAAAGGAGGAAATGTTTCCCAACTGATTTAATGAGGCAAGCCTAATACTGATACCAAAATCAGACAAAAACAGTTCCAAAAAAGCAAGCTACAGACCAATATCCCTCATGAATATAGACATAGACATCCTCAACAAATATTATCATATCAAACCTAGCAATATATAAAGAAATAATACACCACAATCAAGTGGGGTTTATCACAAAATTACAAGGTTGGTTCAATAACAGAAAAATCAGTCAATGTAATCCACCATATTAGCAGTCTAAAGAAGAAAAACTACATGATTAGAGGCACACCTTGGAGATATTGTGGGTTTGGTTCCAGACCATTGCAATAAAGCAAATATCACAATAAAGCAAGTCACATGATTTGTTTGGTTTCCCAGTGCATATAAAAGTTGTATTTATACTATACTGTAGTCTATTAAGTGTGCAATAGCATTATGTTTAAAAAAATGTGCATACCTTAATTTAAAAATACTTTTTTGCTAAAAAATACTAACCATCATCTGAACCTTCAGCGAGTTCTAATCTTTTTATAATAATAACATCAATCACTGATCACAGATCATCATAAAAAATATAATAATAAAGAAAAAGATTGAAATATCACAAAAATTGCCAAAATGTGACACAGAGACACAAGCATCCCAAGTGCTGTTGGAAAAATGGCACTGATAGACATGCTCAATGCAGGATTGCCACAAATCTTCAGTTTGTAAAAAAAATGCAATATCTGCAAAGCACAGTAAAGCAAAGAGCAATAAAATGAGATATGCCTGTATATCAATCAATGCAGCAAAAGCATTTGGAAAAAAGTCAATATATATTAGTAATATAAATTCTCAGCAAATAGGAATAGAAGAAAAGTTCCTCAACCTAATAAAGTGTCTCCAAAAAATCTACAGATAACATCATACTTCATGGTAAAAAGACTGAATGTTTTCTCCTTATGACCTGGAACAATGCAAAACATTGTCACTTGCCACCAATTCAACATCACACTGGAAGTCTTAGCCAATGCAACAAAGCAAGAAAAATAAACAAGAAGCATAAATATTGGAAATAAATAAAATTCTATTTGCAGGCAACATAACCGTCTAGACAGAAAATCCCAAGGAATTGACCAAAAAATTTTCTAGAAATAATAAGTGAGCTTACTAAGGTGGTAGGATATAAGGTCAACATACAAAAATCAATCATATTTCTATATGCTCCCAATGTTACCACTGGAAACTAAAATTTAAAAATATACACACACACACCATTTACTGTAGCTCGAACAAAATGAAATATACTTATGTGTAAATCTAACAGAATATGCAAAGACTCTGTATGCTAAAAACCATAAAACACTGATAGAAGAAATTTTTAAAAGATCTAAATATACAGATAGCTATACTGTGTTAATGGATTTAAAGAAACAACATAGTAAAAATGTTAATTCATGCCAAACTGATCTATAAATTTAATGCAATTCCAGTCAATATTCCAACATAACTTTTTTTTAGATAAGTAAAATTTATTTGAAAAGCAAAGGAACTAAAAGAGCTAAAATAATTTTGAAAAAGAAGAATAAATTGAAAGAATAACACTATCTGACTTCAAGACTTACTGTAAATCCACACTAATCAAGACAGTGTGGTACTGGCAAAGGGAAGGAGCCATAGATCAATGGAACAGACAGAGAGTCCAGAAATAGACTCACATAAATATGGCCAATTGATTTTTGACAAAGTTGCAAAAGCAATTCAATGGGAAAAAAGTATTTTCAACAAATGGTGCTGAAACAATTTTACACCCATATGCAAAAACATAACCTTGACCTAAACTTCACACTTTACACAAAAATTAACTCAAGGTGGATAATTGATCCAAATGTAGAAAATAAAGCTATAAAACTTTTAGAAAAAAAGAACATAGAAGAAACTCTTCATGACCTTGGGTTAGGTAAAGAGTCCTTAGATATGATACCAAAAGCATGATAAACTGGACTTCAAAATTTTAAAGTTTTGCTCTGTGAAAGACACTGTTAAGAGAATGAAAAGACGAGCCACAGGCTGGGAGGAAATATTTTCCAACCACATATCTGACAAAGGACTTGTATTTAATATATAAAGATCTTTCAAAAGTCAACTCTTTATCCTCCTAACCATAAGATCATTCTAATTCAACCTGCCCTCACTGAGCATGTGCTCTAGGCCAGACCTAGTGCTGGATACTTTCACATCCAGTGTCTCACTGATTCCTTATACCAATCACAATTTAGGTAGTGATCATTATCGCCATTTTAGGATGAGAAAACTGAGGCATCAGTGATAAACAGAGAAAAAATAATAAGATTGATGGGAAACTGGATAATAAGGCACTTCAATCTTAATCTCAGATTATACCATTTTGATTTCCCATACTGAGGACATGTTATGATTCATAGAGTTAGTAAGGGTTTTTAGAAAGAAGAAGAGTTTTCACTGAAATAAGTAGCACTCTAGGTAGGAGAAACCCGGTCATCTAAACTGAACCCAAATTAGGGGCATTTGCCCAAGTTGTTGGCTTTCATGCCTGCAAGATACAGCAGGAGAGACATCAGGTGATTAAAGGAAAGACTTCCTGGCTGACCAGGGGCTTCCATGTTCCAATATATGGATGGGTGAGCTCATAGAATCTTTGTCTTCAGGAGAAGAGATGTTCTCAAGAGTTTTTTTCAGGTTAAGAGATGAAGGAGAACGGGGAAAGTAAAACAGAGAAGTCAAAGAAAGAAAATGTACCCAAAATGCCATTTCTCCTGCCTTAGCAAGGTCAGTTCAACAACAGGTTATCATGCCTTCCCTCTTGCCTCCTTCCTAATTTCATTCTTTAAATCACAGATAAAGTATTTAGCTTCATTACTTTCATTAGACACAATCATTAGTGTGAATCATAGGATCAAAAAGCCCAAGTGCCTTTTGGGAAATTCAACTTAACCAGATTTTTTCTGCCTCAGTGATGTGGTGATGGATAATTTGTCTATCCAAGATCATCGACCCCATTGCACCTTTTAAAAACCTATCAAAACGTGTTGACGAATGTAAATACTGTCTTCAATTTTAAATAGACCTTATGGCATAAATAATCTAACACTAGACATGATTCTAGTAAGCAGAGGCCAAGCCAAATGGGCTACACAAGTATAAAGGCGGCCCCCGTATTAGGGAGAGTTTGAATCACATCGCATTTGTGTGAAGGTTTTCCATTTGACAGAAATAGATTTAACACAGTCCATTCAAAACAGTCTCATTGCAATTCATGGGGGGCTTTAAGAAAGGTGGAAAACTTTAAACAGGCACACTTTATTCTAAAAACCCTTTGTCGGATACCTGTACACATACGAAGACAACAGTCAGTAGCAAGAATAAAGGTCTTATCTCATTTCCACAGTACTTTTCTCTTAATATGCCTCCAATCAGCAATGCTCTACCTCTGGAATTCCAAGCTCAACTTGCATCTAAGCACTGTCAAATGAAAAGGAGATAATAAAATTACTAGTGTGTTACAAGGTGATTAAATTTACATAATGCCTCTGGATTTGATTAAATGCCAGATCCCCGCTCCAAAAAAAATTACCTGTAGAGGCGTTAAATCTTACAGCACACACTTCACTGCCTTTACGCTTTATCCACAGAAGCTCCGGTTTATTTTAGCTGAGATTACTGCCATCCCTCCACAGGAACACAACACGTAGGTAATGCCTGGAAGCTTATTCAGGAGAGTGGCAGGGACTCATGTAGCTGATTTGCAGAATAAATATCAGAAAAATGTGAGAGAGACAGTCATTGTACTCATCCAGAGAAAAGACCGTAGTGCGGACTCAGAGGTAGATTTTTCTACTCTACTAAAAATGGAAGGGCTTCTTAAAATGCTATCCAAATACTTTCTCCCTAAACCCAAGGCTTTCCTCCCATTAACAAACTCTGAGGAGCTCGCCACGGCTTGCTCTGGCGAGGAGTGGGGCCACAGTGTGCCGGATATGAAACCATTCCTGTCAAATTGGTAAGACGATTTAAGCATGTTCTCTCGCCCTCAATATTAGCGCACGCCAGGATCGCAGAGTGGGGTATTTTCTCATCACTCAGTTGCTGCACAGCCCTGGATGGCAGTCTTTGAAATGAAAACATTCACACAAACAAGTAAAAACAACAAAAACCTATGCATTATAGTTTTAACAGGCACCAAAGCATAAGGCACTATGATACAAATTTCGGAATACCTGTCACACCTATTGAAAAAGATTACACAAAAAAAGTGCCCTTGAACATCATTTGCCTCTAGACCAAGCCATTGGAAAGAGGCTGGTACTGGCTCGGAAAAGAAATGTGCCTTACCACTTTTCAAAGGAACACTAAGAAAAGGGACTATAGCGTCAGCATGTTGTTCATTTACTGGGTCCAAACTGCTTTCGTCGGAGAAAATTGGTTACTTCTCTACCAAGACTGATGTAAACTAGTCATTCCACATATTCCTAGCTTCAGTTAACAGAGTCTTAGCTGGGGAAGTATAGAAATCTAAGCTCTACCAGAGCTCTTGGTGTTGTTCAATGTTCTACACATCCATCCCTTTCAAGGGATCCTACTGTTTGCTAACACATGTGCATCAATCCCTTGCTAGTCATTCACTGAGATTTAGAGGTAGCTATGGTCTACCTACAGCCTACCTACAGTGCGCCTGCACTGCATTCAGTGAAGGTAAGACTCGGGTTTCAGGTCAATGCATTATCATTAAATCATAAATAGTAACCACAATTGTGGCAGGCAGGTTGCCTCAGCAACCTGAAACAGTACTTTAGCATATGTCTGACGGACAGTACTTACAAAATAACCTTTTAAAAAGTGCCATTATTGGGCTATTTTCCAAGCATACAACAATTTGAATATAAAAAGACCAAATTCCCAATTGCCTAGGCATCTGTTATGGCCCTTAAAAATATGTGTGAGCACAATAAATAAGTAGTTTTCAAGGATACAGGATGTGTTTTAGTATTTCCAAAAAATCGTATTTCGTTAGTTTTTATAATAATCATTTGGAAGGCTAAAACTAAAATTTGTTTTCCTGCAAAATGTTTTTCTTTATCACACCGGTTTATTATGGAAGAGTTGCTGTGAGTCATGAGACTGCCTTGTTCCTTTTTCTTTAAAAAAAAAAATCCCCAGGGAACTCAGGGAATTAAACTCATAAATTTAATTTCAATATCTGGTAAGCGGTGGGGACAATTATTAAGGCAGTCATTTATGAGTACCTAGGGGAAACCCAAGTGATAAACAGTAGTCAATATGGATTCTTCAAACACAAATCATACCAAACAAAGCTAACTCCTGTTCATGATAGGATGACAAGCTGAATGGTGAAAGAGGATGGAACAAAGTTAACATATCTTAGAGAGAGAAGCATCTGATGTAATTTCATCTGACATTCTTATAGGAATACCAGAGAAAGACAATAAATAGAGCTAGTAAAAGAGAAACCTAACGTAACAGCTAGAACTGGTTTAGTATAAACTCAAAGTGAGTGGAACCAATGACAGGGTAGGATAAATTTCAAACGCAATACCACCCAGATCATGAACAACTACTCTCAGGTTATATCAACGTGGATTGTAATCTTAGTCAATATAATCAAAGTACATATAGCTACATACACTGTTGGGGAGAGAAATAAATTAAATGCATTATTGATACATTGGAGCTGTTTAAATCAATCGCATGTGTTGTGTATTATAAAGTCAAGTATTTCCCATATAGAGAATCTTCATCAAATGAATACGAATGTAACTGGAAGGCATCCGTCTGTACAAAGAGGCCACTGAGAAGCACACAGAGACTGTGATGATACGGAAGAGATTCCTCTTTGTTTAGGGGAGGGTGGTAATCCAAGGCTTCTTTTGTCTGCAGAGCAAGTCCATAAACGGTCAGACTTACCTCTCCAGTTGTATTTCCAGACCGATCGCCATTCCCCTAGGTTTTCACACCTGAAGGCTGTGTGGTTCCTCAGCCTAAACTATCTTTTTTAAAGTGCCATTAAAATGTCTTCCTGTAATAGTCTCATCAACCCTTTAAAACCAAGCTCAAAATCTTCTTTCAAACATAATATTTCCAGATTCCCTAACTAAATTTAATTTTTCACTCCTCCAATACTCCCACAGCACCTTGTTTAAACTTCTGTATATACCTTTATTATTATCTTCCTTGTATGAGAATGAACAGTGTACATGTTGACTTCCCTGTTAGACTGTGAACTCCTGGAGGGTGAGAGCCATGTCTTAGTCATTCTTTATCTTTTTCACAGCAGGTATTCGACAAGTATTTGTTGAATTGAATTGGATTGGGACTGGAATAAACACATCATCTAGACATTTATTATTGCGAAAGTCCCACAATTCCAGGGCAACTGCTATTGGTTCGACGTTTCCCTTTCCAGATTTTCAGGTTTATTTTCCCATGCTTGGAATAAAATAAAACTGAAAACCTGAAAATAAGTAAGTAAATAAGACTGAAAACCTGAAAATAAGTAAGTAAATACTCTTCCAACTATTCAATTTCTATCAGACAGTTAAGAAATGAAAGGCATTTACCTGACATCTAGAATGGTCTTTCTTTTGGACTCCAAGGGACTTAGAAATTCCCAATTCAGTGACTGGGCCATGACGTCCAGATTCTGAATCCCCAAAACAAGAAGGCAAGGCAGTTGGAGAATCAGGACTGGAGACAAAAAAAAAAAAAAAGAGAGAGAGAGAGAGAGACCAGAATAGAAATCATCTCCTAGTTACCATGTACTTTATCTTGGACACCTCATTCAGATCAATCTGAATTCCAAGAGGCAACACCCAGGGAAGGCAGCATTGGTAGGGAAAGTGGAGAACTCTGATCTGGAAAATAAAATTAAAGACCACTTCCCTCTTGTAGATTGGTGGTTTTGGTCAAAGTAGAGGTTGTAAGCCTGTGTCTTTAACTGAGGTGGAGCATGAAGAGATTAAACAAAAATGCCCAATAGCTGCGGATTCTGCCTGAGGTCTTCTAACAGTATTACACAGGAAGGACTGTGGGGCTTCGTAATGTGGGAATCCCTTTCCAGCTTGAATTGTAAGCAGGAAGTGCTTCCTCCCACCCAAGATCCCCTCCATGGTTTAGCTCCTAAGAATATGCTATTCCAGCATGCGAGAATTCAGCGCCACCCTCTTGCACAGAGCCTAGCATGCAGCACATACTCAGGAAGTGGATGTTGTGGCCTGTCCTTAGAGAAGCACAGGCTCACAGATAAACTAGGGTTGCTCTGTGATGACTGGCTAGCCAAGAAGTACTTGCTGACTTAGGGAGACAGTACATGTGCTGGTTAAAAGCACAGCTTCTAGGGTCAGATGAACCTGGGTTCAAATACCAGCTCTTCCACCTACTAGCTGTGTGACCTTGGACAATGTCCTTAACTTTTCTGTGCCTCATCTATCATTTGGGAATAATTATTGCACATCCCTCATGAGTTTGTTGGGAGGATTAAAGGAAATGACACGTACAAGTCTGATGTACAATAAGTGTTCAAATAAGGGTGTGCTAGAATTAGCAGTTCCTTGAGGGAGGACTCAAATTGTACATGGCCAAGTGAAAACTAGCAAGGACAGAACATGTCCAAATAAGCAAGAACTTTATAGTCAATGAGGCTGGACCAGAAAATACAGGCTGAAGCTGAAGGAGAAACTCTTACGAAAAGGAGGAAAGAAACTGTCATCAAGGTTGAGACAAGCCCTGGAGGCTGGATTGGCAGCTCCCTTGAAAGTGGTCCAAGGCCAGGGTGGATAAATGGTGTGCAGGTAGGGAAACCGATCAAGCTAATTTTGATTTCCCTGAAGCATCTGCAAGCCGTTGGAATCCTTCAAGTGCTGGAATGCATAACTGGGTAACACCCTCAATATACAGAAAAGGTAAAAGAAACCTGAGGACAGTGAATGAAAATTGAGTTTATACATTCAAAAAATTGGCCATCTTTAGTGCCCTCTATAGAAAACTCATCAAAACCTCAGGCTTTCCTAAAGTCACGTTTAACCATGCAGCCTTAAAGGGAATCAGCAGGACTGCATGTACTGACGTGGAAAGCGTGCCAAGATATATATACGTAGAAGTGAATTTACAAAACTGTTTCTAGCTCTAGCCAGTGTTTCCTGAAAAAGCATATATGTGTATGTATGAACCTATATGTATATAGTTGCATCAATGTATACATACATACACTTTTGTATGCATAGAAAAGTTCTGGAAGGATACACAAGAAATTGTTACTGATGATTATGCCTAAGGAGTGAGACTAGGGAGGTGAAGGGGCTCTTCACTTCATATCCTTTTGTACTGTTTGCATTTTTACTATGAATGTGTATTACATTTATAATTTAAGAAGGAACAAGACAGAAGAGAATAACTAAAACCTCAGACTATTGTACGGTGCTTTGCATGAAGTAGAACCCAGTAAATGCTTGAATGAATGGATGAAAGTCACTCAATTGTCCCATCAGTTGGTATATGAGAAGGGAGAAAAGGATATAAAAAGAAAAGAAATAAAAGGGGGAGAATACAGAGATCACAGAAGCAGCCTGGAGCAGTTTTCACTACCTCAAAAGAGGAAAACTAGAAGGAAAGCTACGAAAGGAAGGAGCTGATGAATACCTTCCCCGCCCCAGTGGCACCTGTTGGCCAAGATTCCAATGTACTTGGCAAATACTGTCCGCAGACCTGTGAGAGGGTGTAAACAGAAGGCTCTTTAAGGAGCTGATCAAAGCTGGGCTGTGCTCCAAACAGGGAAGGAGCGGATCAGAAGTTAATGTCCTCCTCCTGCCCACAAAAGATGCTTTGCCATGAGGATGCATCTCAGTAAGGAGCCCAGGGACTCCATGGAAAGTGCAGTAAAACATCCCATATTGGTAATGATATATGCCATTTGCAGAACACTACGTTCCCAAATATGAGAGTTTATTTTAAAATGTCCTCCCACAAAGAACAGTACAAATTAAAGGTAGAAAACCCTATTAGGTCATCCACTTTCTCCTAAAGGCCTAATGCAGACTATATTCTGCCATATAAATCTTAACGCTTTCAGTGATGTATGAGGAGGATTTACACTAACAAATCCTAAATGGAAAACACAGGCACAAAGCGGCAATACTGACTGCAAAGGAAAGAGTTACCTTTACTGATTCATCCCGAACTCTGAACTGCCAGGATGTTTTTTAATTTATATTTTTTCAAAGAGTTACGACTTCATTGTAGGTTTAATGGATGGAGCTATCAGAGTCAAGTTAAAACAAATGAACACATGTGGCATTTTCATTGATCAATTCAATTTAGTATGCTCATGGCAGACAACTAAATTCCTCAGCAAATATGGGGAGAAACAGGGAGATCTGGTGAACAGCAATCCAAGTGTGCCTTTATTTTAACAAGGGCAAATACTCTTTGGTCAAGGTGGTAAGGTGGCTGGACAGTGCTGTGGCTTTCTTGCCATTAGAGAATTCCCTAGGAAAGCTAATTAGCTCTCCAATGAAACTCACTTACACTGATCATCTTCAACTCTGTGATTTAGCAGTGAGGGCCCTTATAAATACGTTTTTAAATTTTCTTTTACTTTACTTTTCAGACTCTTCTCTTTTCCTTCCTTGTGATCCAGCTGGGAAAAATAGGAATGTTTCCTAACTTTGGGACAATTACTCAACAAATGACCTATAGTAAAACCACAAGGGGAATTCAGACTTCTATTTCCTTCTCCTTTCTTTCCTTCCTTACTTATTGTCTGGCCATCTGAACGATCAGCCTGGCTGCACCACCAACTTGCTGTGTGGCCTGGAGAAGCGGCTTCTCCTCTCCAGGGCTCATCTGTATAAGGAGGAGCTAGACCAAACGAGCAGTCACTTTCGATGGCGTTGACTCTATTAAGTCTGAGTGAGAGGACTCTCAGAAGTCCTTCTTGACCCCATTATCAGCCGGAAAGAGCTGGAAGCCCTCTCTAGTCAGATCCCCAACCCCTGGTGGAGGACACCCAGCCTTCAATGTTCTCCCAGGGGAGTAAAACTTCTCTGGTGTAAAAGTGAGAGCCTTCCACTGAGGCTCTGGGTTGACCTCTCAGGGATCTGCGTCGATAGAGGTTGTACCAACCAGCTTCTGTGGCACAATAGATACTCACTTGGTAGACAGAGCAGAAACTCAATTAATACTTTGTGACTGACTGACAACTTCAGTAAAAGAACTCACAATGACCACACACTTAAGGCCCTCAATGATCCTGCAACTGTCTCTGCCCTAAGCTACACTGCCATCTTTATGTGTCTGTCTCAGTCAGGGTTCTCCAGAGAAACAGACCAATAGGATAGGTAGATACAGATGTGTATATACACATACCGATAATATATAAATATACACATATAAATACATATATACACATATACATGTATATATAAATACACACACATGCACATATATATATATATATATATATATATATATATATATATATATATGGAGAGAGGGAGAGCAGGGCAGTATTTGAAGGACTTGTTTCACATAGCTGTAGGGGCTAACAAGCCTGAAGTTCGTAGTGCAGGCTGACAGGTAAGAAATTCAGGTAAGAATTCATGCTGCGGTCTTGAGTTCAAAATCTGCGGGGGCAGGCCAGGCAGGCTGGAAACTCAGGAAGGGTTTCTATGTTACAGTCTTGAAGCCAAATTCCTCCTTCTTTGGGAAACCTCGGTCTTTCATCCTAAGGCCTTCAACTGATTGGATGAGGCCCACCCGCATCATGGAGGGCAATTTGCTTTACTCAAAGTCAACTGATTTAAATGTTAATCACGTATAAAAAAAGATTGTCACAGCAACATCCAGATTAGTGTTTGACCAAACAACTGGGCACCATGGCCTAGCCGAGTTGACACATAAAGTTAATCATCACAGTGTCCAAATGCAGCCTGCCTTTGCTGCTCACCTAGGCCACTTACCACTCTCCTTTGAATTGGGTTTACCTTGGGCTAGCTGATACTGGCCTTGTACCCTTTCCCTGGTCCCTAAATCCTGCCAGACCTTATAAGAATAATCCCTCACCTTCGTTCCACTCTTCTTTTAACTGCTATTAACTGCTTCCAAAATAGCTTCAGTCTGAGCTGCTAGAGCAGCAACAGCAAGTGGCAAACAAAAAGAAGGCAGTAGCCCCTGCGCTCTAGCTCAGGAAATTCCTCTCCACTCAGGAAATTCCTCTCCTTCAAACTTCCCTGTGCGCCGGCTCTGCTGGCTCCCTAAAGCACTTGGCTTTGTATTCTATCTCCCCAGTCTTCTCTGGCTCCGTGTCACACCACTTGCCTTATTTCTGACCTGCTATTCCCTCACTGATCCCAATCTTTGCTGTCCACCAACACTGGGCAAGAGGTTCCATGTCTATGGCTCCCACCCAACTGGCAAGGAAGACCGAATTGTCTGTAGGATGCATTACAGTTCTTAAAACACTTTCACGTTCACTGCCCACTAACTGGCATTCTTGACACCACCCTGAGAGCTTTTAAATGAGCGAAGATATTATCTCCACAAAGCCTCATTTGGCAGATGAGGAAACTGAGGTTCAGAAAGAATAAGTCCTCAGCACAAGGCGTATAGCTATAGCCACTACGCGTGCCCCTGCTATGGGGGCTGGGATCCTGGGTTATTTCATTAAGCCAGATGCACCTTTGCAAGGAACTGAATACTACTAGGCTGACTACTAACAACAATAACAATCTCACCTTAGATTCACATGCAACTTTGCTTCTCAAAAGATCTCAAGGCCATTTTTCACCTTTCACCTAATTCTCCCTTTCTGGCTCAAACATTCGCAACAGCATCTCTTCTCCCTACCACAGGCTACAGAGATACTCTGTAGAAATTCCCCCTCACTGTCCATCTCACACTTTTAACTGGAGGCTGTTTTTAACTGGCACACAGTGGGTGAGTCTGGACACAGGAGTTTCCATCCTGAGGGATGGGCCCAGGTAGGAAAACCTGGCCCAAGAAATGTCCACAAAGACTTTGTAGGCTCTAACTGGAAATTGGCTGGGGTTGGGATAGACCAAGCTGGGGAGATCCAGGACCCAGAGACCAGACAGGCCCAGGAGGGCTCTAAGGGTAGGATCTCCAATGACATACGAGAAGTAGAGGCTAATAGGCAGCATCAGGAAGGCCTGGAAGTGAGTAACAGGGCAATGTCCCCACAGAGCAGATGGGGACACCCTAAGAGGGTCTTGTAATAAGCAGTAGACAGAGGTCCAGGCGAGGCAGGCAGCAGCTTCAGTGAGAGCCAGTAGCAAGCAACAAGGGGCTATGCTGGACCGGAAGGAGGAGGCATTGTGGACTCTCAGACACAAGCTATAGACAAAGATCTCTGCAGGCTGATGGGCAAATCCAGAGAGGTCTGGCAGTGGCCAGGCTCAGACCTGAAGACCGAAAAGAGCAGCAGAGTTCCAGTTTTCCAAGGACAGGGACACCTAGTATGAAGCCAAGGCAGGGACCTAGGCTCTCTGGTAAAAGAAGAGTGGGTAACAGACAAGCAATGAGCTCCTGGGCGTGGAGGAGAAGGCAAGGGGATGGTCACGGGAAGATATCAAGAATCGATTTCTTAGGACTGAGGCACAGAGTCTGAGAAGAACTTACAGCTACGCTGCCTCAATGACCCTGGACCCTTTACGTCTCCCTTGAATACAGACAGGATGGGGCTCAGAGCCTTGCTGAGTGCGGCGATGGCCTACCTCTGGAGGCCACATAGGCCCAGCTGTGGGTAAAGGAGGTAAAGGAGAACTGAAGGAGCACAAAGCCAATAACCAATCTCCTTATAGGGCTTGTGGAGTGGAGACAGCACTTCCCTGACCAGAAGAAAACCTGTAAGAAAACCCCCAGTCGTACATGTCACCACCTCCCTGATCCAGGGATCTCGTGATGTGAATCTCTCCTTCTCATTCCACAGGGTGTCAGTAAGTACCCTCCAGAGCCAAAGCAGGGGGAAACTTAACCCTAAATATTCCAGAAGCCTAGAATGGGAGAGCTGGAACAGCTCAGCTTCCAGCACTAGAAATATGCGGGACCTGAGACCCAGAATCCCTTTAGAGATCTGCCCAAGATCGCACAGTGATTTAATAATGGAGGCTGGGACTCAGGGCTCCTAACTCAGCCCGAAGTTATTTCCATTAAATCCCAAAGATGAATATTCCAACACCGGTACAAATCTGAAGATAGCCTTTATGGTAGCCCAATTTCCATCCATGCCTTGGACAATCAAGCTGATTTATCTCATTTGGTTTCAAAACACACATTTCTAGATATAGATCAATAGGGAGTAGGGAGACTTCAGCAGCCATTATATATAATAAATTAACTTTCCTTCCATAGCCTGACTTACACTGTCATTTGAAAAATAAAGGAAATACCTATAATATGCACCTCACCACAAAGTGTGCTATATTTAGTAAATTTCAGTAGCATGGTTAATCTCAAAATTCCAGTATTTCCCTGTTGCTATAGTTATGGCATCTGGTTAAATCAGAGTTCAGCTGCTTTGGGCAATGCTAACACCGATTCCAGCCAACTTTGTGCTTTGTTTCTAATGTACTACGAGGAAAATGGGAGCAAAACACTCACTTTCCCTCCTACCCCTTCCCAGGAGCAAAGCCCCTTAGCTAGTCTGGGTTAAGCAACATATTGACTCCCCAGCTAGCACCAATACAACTGGAACCAGTGAGTCCCCAGGCACTGACTTGATGATGCAAACAGCTCCAGGTCTATAGTGGGGAGTTACTGTGCTCTGGACGTGCTAACGTGCCAAAGCTATAATCTGCTCACCCAGAGAGTTTTGATGCCTAGTATACAGTTGTCCCCCGGTACCCACCCCCACCCGCAGATACCCAAATCCGGGGATGCGCAAGTCCCTTATATAAAATGGCGAAGTACAGCCTGCCACTTGTATCCATGGGTTCCACATCCTCAGCATACACGGAGGGCGGGCTGTGGCTGGATGCTTGAGTGTCAATTCCGTTTACAAACATATACCATTTAAGGATTCCTGGACAGGACAAAATGTGGACTTTTAAACAGAGTCACTTTGAGAGCTTCTTTTGCTTGCTTTTCAAGACAAGCTGTCTTACGTAGGTTTCTTAGGTCTAAACACTGGGCCCATTAATGGGCTCTAACCTCTCTACATAGGCCTCTATTTCCCTTACTCTGAATAGTGACTTGGTCTCCAAATGTTATTCTGAACATTTATGGCCATCATAAACACACAGGACAGAGTATTTTCAAAGTGTGACAATAAAATCAATAGCATATAAATTATGGCATGGATTTGAAATGGCAGGCCATCCTTTAGGATTGAAACATAGAGTTAGGCCCATTTTTTAAAAGGGCATTTAGCAGGTTTTTTATAATCCTTTCTCTCAGATGGTAATTTTCCCGTGAACGTTTCACAGGTACACATTTTCTGGAAACTATAACCTGTATCTGAGTTTAAATGGACTTTTCAAAAGATCATTCATCCACAGATACTGAGATTATTCTACTGATGTCTAAACATATTGGCGATGGATATTTGTGAAGAAGTTCTGATAGCAGACTCTTGAATAACCCTACAGAAGCATGTTTTCAAAATGGTCCCTCCTTTCTCTATCTTGGAGTGGGATGCCCTCTTTTTTTTTCTTTGCGGTACGCGGGCCTCTCACCGCTGTGGCCTCTCCCGTTGCGGAGCACAGGCTCCGGACGCGCAGGCTCAGCGGCCATGGCTCACGGGCCCAGCCGCTCCGCGGCATGTGGGGTCTTCCCGGACCGGGGCACGAACCCGTGTCCCCTGCCTCGGCAGGCGGACTCTCAACCACTGCGCCACCAGGGAAGCCCTGGGATGCCCTCTTGATGGACCAACATGCACTGGTTTCTGGTAAAATGACTATAGAGCTTTTGCACTGTGCTACATTCATTTCGTCTGAAGATTATCATCTGGTCACGCTGCTAAGTCCTCACTTAGCTCTGAAAGTCCATCACAGAGACAGAACCAGGGGCAGGACATCTTCACACAAGGCCAGTGGCTCGTCTCAGTTACTGTAATTTCCACCTGGAAGCCCTCAGCTTGAGAGGGACCTATATTCATGGGAGGTCTGCTACTGTGAACTTTTGGGGGACTACATAAATATGAAATCTGGAGATTGGCACCCTTTTTTTTTTCAAATAAAAAGTATCCACGGAATGCCTTCAGAGTGTGTGCCATGTCTCTGATACCCCAGAATCTTAGCAATAGCTCCCGATTTTCAACACTTGAAAACTCACGTACACTGCTCACATGGCAGGAGGCATTCTACCATTTTGAATTTCTATTTATACTGATATTGCAACAGTATGATTACAGGGCATCAGTAGTTTCATCACACAATAATATGCATTATTGGCCAACTTTTCCATTCCTATTTCTAAATGTCTTACCAACATTCCCATGTGATTAAAACATTCAGTGTACAAATTCTTGCCCTAATGGGGACTTATCCTCACTGATGTTCACATCAATTCAAAACTCAAAGTGACGTGAACTGCTAAGTCTTTGGTGAATGTGGCAGGGGTGCTTTGGAGAGCAATACAAGAATCTCAAAGACTTTCTTACATAATTACATACCCTTTGAAATATATTTCAGAGTGAAATATAATTTGCTGACAGTGATTAGAGAGAAGATAGTAAAAGAGTATCCTTTATTAGCTGGCCCTTGCTTGCCTTCCAAATTAAGGGAACACATGGTATAGGAGAAAAGCACTGAATTAGAAATCAGAAGTCCTAGGTTAGTCTTTGCTCTGCCAATGACCAGCTGTGGGACATTGGGCACGTCTCTTGCCCCTTCAAACCTCACTCTTCCCATGTGTAAAATGATGGACTTGGAACGGCTCATCTCTAAAGGCCTTTCCTACTCCAGAGTCTGTGGTTTCCTAACATTTGCATTCTGCAAGTCATAGTGAGAGTCATCTCCTGTTTTCTGATATCCACGTTAATGGTATCACTACCAACCCTAACCGATTCAAGGCTTAAGCTTCTGAAATCGTGTTACCAGACTGGCCTTTATTACCTCTTTCTCAAATACTTCCATATTATTCCTTTCCAAGTTGACTTTAATATGAGGTTCCTTTCATTGAGTTTATCTGGACGAGTAAAAAATCACAAGGGAAGAAACTGACACACTTTACTCCACAGGAAGCCTTTTGTGCCCTCTCCGATGATAGATGGGTAGAAAACAATGTCCTTTGATGACCAGCTGAAGGAACTTTAAATGTTTACTCTAGACAAGAGCAGACACAGAAGTATATGAAAGCTGTTTTTAAGTATGTGAAGAGCTTTCACATTGGCAAAGGATTAGCCTTGGCCCGGGGGGCCCAGGGAATTTAATCTAGGACCAAGCAGTAGAAGATACTAGTTGATGGATTTTGGTGCAGCCTAAAGAAGAACTTTTAATAGAACAACCTGTAGATGAAGTAAGCTGCCATGAGATATAATGGGCACCCTGTCACTGGACATATTCAAAGAAGACCATCACACGTAGGGATGAAACCGAAAGGACTTAGTTAGCCTAGGATAGCTGATCTTCGCGGCCCCTTCCAACTCTGAAATTCTGTGGGCTCATTTCCACCCTCACTCCCGTCCTCCATCTTCCATCCTCTCATTTCCTCCACTCCCCTCCCCAGCCACCACAGGTAGCCCGTCAGGTCATCTAAATGCACTCCTCCTCTCTATCCCCACTGTCCCTGCCCAGGCTCAAGCCCCCATCCTTTCTCACTTGGGACTAACAAAAGAAACAGCTGGTAACTGGTACCCCAGCTTGCAGTCCCTCTCCCTCCATCAGATTTCCACACTGCTGCCATGATAATCTAAAATTTTTTAAATTGGCAACATCACTTCCATACTTAAAGCTCTCCAGGGCCCTCCTGTTACCTTACAGGAAAAAAAATCCAAATTTCTTAGCACAGAATGTGTCTTTCAAAGCCTGTCTTTCGCCTACTTTTCCACTTCATGCCTTAGTCAAAATGGACTCTTCACCTTTGTCAGAATACGCCAGGGCACTTTTGCAATTCTGCACTCTTCTGATATTTTTTCCTTCTGCTTTGAATGCCCTTCCCTCTCTTGCCTATCTGAGAAACTCCCACACAACCTTCAAAGTCTAGCCCAGTGTTCTGTAGGGATTTATCACCTCCCCAGATAGAACTAATTGCTCCTTTATCAGTATGATGCTACCATTTTCTAAATACCTCAACATATCTTACTCTCTGAAGATGCATTTGGTGAACTGTGCATGTGGCCACGTCTAGAAACAAAGAATGCAGATGTGCCCTAAATGAATTCCCAATCGACTGGATTTAATCTTCTACGTGGCATTGCTGAGTTTGTAAACTATTTAGCTTCTTCAATAATACTTCTTTATGCTTTGGTTTCAATTCAATTGCTAGACGCTGAGGATGGAAAGGCTTTATTATTATGACTTTTTCTGAGAATTTTAAAATATTAGTTGCCAGAGCATCCTGAGGAGAAAGATGTTGTTGTGAAGAAAAATGCAAATGGCTTTGCTCATGGAATGCAGTGAGTCAGTGGCAGATGAACAGGCGTAATTTAATTTTGCAGGGTTAGACAACACAGAATGGAAATAGAAACTAGAAATGCTTTTTTCTTTCTAAACGATGAATTCTACTTCTTCCTGTTCCAGATAAAGGTCTTACTAGGTCAGGGCAGCAGGTTGAGAGCAGGTGAGAAGTAGAGAATGATGAAGCCACAACAGGGTAGCAGAGAGAGATGATTCCAGAGAAATGAACAGAAAGCCAAAGGATGCAAACTGGTGAGCAGAGTCAGATGATAAGCCCCAAGACCTTGCAAATATCTACATTTATGCTTATGTGTGTAAGACTCACTCTGGAGGGAACCCCAAGAAGGTGGCTGTACCAGTTGCCTCTGGAGGAGGGAACTAGGGGACATAGGATCACTAGGAGAAGGGGACTTACATTTCACTTAATATGCTTATTTTATTTGCATTTTTATCACGTGTTTTCTTTTACAACAAGAAAGCATATAATAAGGATAGACGTCAGCGACTGTGAATAGTGAAAATGTTGAAGGAACAGCACAAGATACTCACAGGCCAGATAGACCAGCAAGGCTGTCCTACCTAAGCAAACAAGGCAGGCCAGAGAACAAGTCAAGGCCCCTGCCCTTGACCCTGACCCTAAGGGCAGTGCTGCCCAAATTGCAGGTACCTGTATCTATTCCCTTCCTACCTTGCTGCAAATTAATTCCGAGCAAGCCTGATCTAGATGCCTACAGGTCTAGCTGAAAATACCTTGCTGGGCAGAACATGAGGGAGGGAGCAAATGGAGTTTCCTGGCAGTGTGATGGTTAATTTTATGTGTCAAATTGACTGGGCTATCAGATGACCAGATATCTGATTAAACATGGTTTCTGAGTGTATCTGTGAGGGTGTTTTTGGAAGGTATTAGCATTTGAATGGGTAGACTGAGTAAAGAAGACGGCCCTCCCCAATGTGGGTGGACATCATCCAAGCCAATGAGGGCCTGAATAGTACAAAAGGGCAGAGGGAGGTTGAATTCAATCTCTGTCTGACTGATTGAGCTGGGGCATCGGTCTTCTCCTGCCTTTGGTTCTCCTGGTTCTCAGGCCTTCAAACTACACCTCCGGCTTTATCCAGGTCTCCAGCTTGAACGTGGCAGATTGTGGAACTTCTCCTATTGGTTCTGTTTCTCTGGAAAACCGTACTACAGACTGCTTTGATAATTGGGTTCTTCAGTGTACATTATGTTCTTGCATATGCTCTTGAAAAAGGTCTAATAAATTTTCTAAAAATCTATTGCGACAATGGTCACTTAAACAATGATGGCTACTTATGCCCTATATGTTGACTCAATCCCATCTTAGTGACAGATACAACACATGCCATGTGACCAGAGTCCAGAAGCTCTGGTAATGGTGTGGTCAAGGCGAGCCCCAGAAGGAAATCACCGTCACCATCTACGAAAACACCCTAAAAGAAAATGACGTACCGAAGGGAAAGGCATCAATGTCTGCTTTGAATACAAAAGTCAATACACCATTATGGAACATGTGAGGGAACTGCCTTTTTCTTAGCAATTACATGGCAGGCACTACAGTTAAAACACTCTACCAAGTTGTGATTATTACCCCCATTTTTACAGCTGAGAAAATTAGGCTCAGAGAGATAAAACTAGCAAGTAGAAGAGTCCCTACAAAGCCAATTATGTCTGATTCCAAAGACTATGCCTTTTTTGTTCTATGAAACTAGGATCTAGAAATCACATTCTGTGCAGGAAAAGCCAGTACTGGAAGGAGAATCTACCAGAACCGATCAATAGAGCTGTCAGCTAGGTCCACCAGAAGGTGGTAGAGGGCAAGGCATGTCTGCTCAGGACAGGTCTAGGACACGGTCCCCAGTCAAGGGCTGCCGAAAATTATTCCAAAGGACAGGACATGGGCAGCAGGACACTGAAGTTCATCCATCAACAGGGTCATGATGGCTGAAGTCAAGGGTTAACAAGGGAGAAGACCAAACCTTGACGTGAGAGGTACCACCTTGCAGCTCCAGACATCAGACTGACCCAGGGATAGACAGAGGCAGGCATAATCTGGCTGGCAAGAAAGGGGTTGGGCTGGGCCCAGATGTTGGCTCTGCCCCCATTGTTCCTTATGGAACTGGATCATGGCCCGGCTTGGTAAAGTCTTAGGGAGGGCTCTAACAGTAAAAAAATGACATTCGGGTGACGTAAGTTTACCTACATGTTCAACTAATACACCACCACCATTCATTCATGTACTTAATAAACATTTATGGAGGTGCTATTATATACTAGGCACCATGGCAACAACAGGGACAATGACACAGTCCCTATCACCACCTGTGTGGCTCAGAGTTGGGCATTTTGGGAACACTCAGTGCATTTGGAATGATTCTTTCAATATCTGCCTTCACCTGGGAGAGCCGTGTATGTCGGGAGAGACATGTATCTGGGAGCGGGAAGGCAGTCGGAAAATCAAAGATTACAGTAAAATATGATAAGTATAATAATGATGGAGATAAGCCAGGGGTAGGGGTGGCTAAGGGAGTTCAGAGGAAGACATCTAAATCCAACTGGGATAAGGACGGTCAAGAAAAGTTTTCCAGGAAGGAGGGGCTCCTCACACTGAATTCTGAAGAATAAGTAGAAGTTAGCAAAATAAAGAAGAGGGGGAACTGTCCCAGTGGATGGGACAGCAATGCCAGTATTCTGACTGAACAAGACTAATAATTAGTAATCACTTAGCAAACCCTCATCTCAGTCAAACAATTGGATTTTAGCCAATCAGAATGATGGAGGCCGCTGCGGTGGACACGAGGCTGTGCACCATGCCCTGTGAGCATGTGCTAGCCAGCAGAGTTGGCTGGTTTTTCGGGTGCAATATGGAACACTGAGCAAGGGGTAGGGGGCGTCACAGGAACTCTCCAGGAGAACACAGGGGAACAACCCTACGCTCTCTGCTGCTTAGTCATGAAACAGCAGTCCTGTACAACTCAACAGGCTTTCTAGTCATTTCTTCAAGGTGGCCTGGATTGTTTGTTGACCAGTTTGCTCCCTGCTCCAATGGCGTACAATCTTCTCAAGGAGAGCAGCTCTGTCTGTGGTGTTAAAGACATCTGCCAAGTCATTGTTATTTCTTTCACTGAGAAGTGGAATGTAATCACCTCCCCTTGAATCTGGGTTGGCCCTTAGTGTCTTACTTGGCCAAGAGAATGCAGTGGAAATGACTTTCTGGGACATCAGAGGCTGGGTCATAAAAAGCCATGAATCTTCCACCTGGATCACTAGAACACTAGCTCTTAGAGCCCAGAGCTTCCACATAAGAACACCAATCGTTGGGCTTCCCTGGTGGTGCAGTGGTTGAGAATCTGCCTGCTAATGCAGGGGACACGGGTTTGAGCCCTGGGCTGGGAAGATCCCACATGCCGCAGAGCAACTAGGCCCGTGAGCCACAACTACTGAGCCTGCGCGTCTGGAGCCTGTGCTCCACAACAAGAGAGGCTGCGATAGTGAAGAGGCCCACGCACGGCGATGAAGAGTGGCCCCCGCTAGCCGCAACTACAGAAAGCCCTCGCACAGAAACGAAGACCCAACACAGCCAAAAATAAATATAAAAATAAATAAATAAATAAATAAAAGATTACTATTAATGAAAGAAAACCCGACATCTCAAGTTAATGAATTTAGTACTTTGAGAAAAAAAAAAGAACACCAATCGCACTGACACCCCACGCTGGGTGTAGGTGCTCTGGCTGAGAGGGCCAGCTGAGCCTAGCCTTCCAGCCATCCGCCAAGGCACCAGACATGAGCAAAGCTATGGTGATGGGCTCACGAGACCAGCCCATCTTCCAGCTAAATACCGTTGAGTGATCTCTGTCAATGACAAGAATCACCCAGCTAAGCCCTGAATGAATTCCTGAAGTATGGAATATTGTAAAATGGTTGTTGCATCGAGCCACTAAGTTTTGAGGTTGGTTTATTGCATAGCAATACACAAGAGGGACACCGTCTCAGTCACCATGATACCCATGGTGCTGGCGCTGCGTCTGGCCGACCCCTAGCCCTCTGGTATATATTCGTTGACCAAAGGAATGAGTGCTAGAGAGAAGAATAAGAGACAGGGCTACCAGAGAAAGATAAAAATGACTTACAAGTGGCAGTTGTTATGCGTTTAGAGAACTTCAGATAAATGAGTATACTTTTCTAAATAATATGGTACCTACTCTGGGAAGCTAAGCAAAAGAGACAGTTAAATTCTGCTGGGGTGGCAGGGGGGATCATGAAGTAACAACGGAGTCTTTACCCCATGTTCCCTACCTTAAAATCCAGCTGTCCGGTGGCTTTCCCTTCATCCCAAGATCTCAGGTTTTTCCAGTTCTCATGATACGGACCTAGTCCAGTTACAATTAATATGCTTTTCCTTCTCTTCACTTATAAGACCTTTGCACTTTCCTGGAGGTGATTAACTCCAAAAAGACAAGCTAGAAACTTGGAGCGAGAGATTAATTACCGAAACGAATGCACTTCCAAGTTTGGCTTCAGAACTAGGCCCACCTTGCAAAGTATACACACAGACTATGCCTCCCAATGGAGATATCTGGACTTTGATTCTAAATGTAACTAGGTTTTACTTCCCTTACTTTTAATTGCCTGAAGTTTAGCCTGAAATTCAATCAGTAGACTATTGTTTTCTGCTTCCTGGGAAGCAAGTCACAGCTGAAAGGACTGCTGGGGGAGAACTGGGTGGGGTTATAAATCTGAATCTTGGCGTGACTTTTATGAATTTTCTTTCTTGCCCATTTTACTCACCTCTTTCTGGCTCTGATGTTATCAGTAATTTCCCGAGACAGAGAAAACCCAGACTTCCTCAAAGAGTTCAACTACCTGCTTCAGCAAAATCCGAAATGGGGGGGAGACTAGCTGCTCCATAGAAACCCCCCTCCTGTGTTTGTGTCCAAGGAGAGGCACACAAAGAAAACACACTGGCAGGCCGCTTTCATTTCTGCCTTCCTCTAGTTGGCTAAGAAGCGAAGCCCGTGGTGATTCTGGTCAGGCCACCCAAAAGCCAGAATGGACAGGACACTCTTACAGCCAATGACGACACATTAAGATAGAATATTAAGCTTCTTCTGATGTAGTCAAAGGCATGGGCTATCCAGCACCAACAAAACAGATGAGGAGCTGTGCAAAGCGCAGACTAGAAAGCAGCCTTATTTTAATTTTCTCATCAAGTCCAGAGTTTTGCCTGCTCAGCGTTAGTTTCCAAACGGCACACATGTTAAAAGATCAAACCTGGCTTTTTCTACCTACCAGTGAACTCGGAGTTAAGAAACCTGGGCTCTAGTCCTGCCTATGCTGTTGACAGACTCTGTTTTTCCAGACCAGCCCCTTCCCCTCTCCGGGGGCGTAAGTTCCCTCAGCTGCAAAACAAAGAGCGTGGACAGACAGTGTTTAAGGACTGGAAGTGACAAATGCAGTCAAATGTTCGTTATCCAAGAGCAGATTCTCTGTGGGTCGCTTTGCCTTCAACCTTATGGGTAGTGCCACTTCTGATGAGTACCTTCCCCACATAATTAAGGCTCTGCTGCCATTTCAATATCTTCTTTACTTTGTATTCGGAAATGTCCTTTGAAATCCACACACTTAATGACTCCTATGTTGTAAAGGAAGTCTTAGAGAGCAATGCTTATCTCATTCTAAGAGACCTAACAGATGAGGAGCATATATTCAAATGTAAGCACAAGGGGGCTTCCCTGGTGGCGCAGTGGTTGAGAACTTGCCTGCCAATGCAGGGGACACGGGTTCGAACCCTGGTCTGGGAAGATCCCACATGCCGCGGAGCAACTAGGCCCGTGAGCCACAACTGCTGAGCCTGCGCGTCTGGAGCCTGTGCTCCACAACAAGAGAGGCCGCGATAGTGAGAGGCCCGCGCACCGCGATGAAGAGTGGCCCCCGCTCGCCGCAACTAGAGAAAGCCCTCGCACAGAAACAAAGACCCAACACAGCCAAAAATAATAAATAAATAAATAATTTTTTAAAAAAATGTAAGCACAAAAGCGCAATCACCAAATAATAGGGACTGCATATTAAAATGGCCACTATGTGCCAAGACTTTCCATGGAGCATTCTAATGCTTACAACAGCAATAAAGGTTCCAGCGACAGTTGTTGATGAGGGCCACATGCTGTGCTGGACACTCTGAAATATATACTTTCTGACAGCAAACACTACATAGCACGTACTGCCTGCCAGGCCCTGTTCTAAGTCCTCCATGTATACTAATTTCTTCAATACACACACCAACTCCACACGGGAGGAGCTATGCTTAACCTTGTGCTACAGATGAGGAAACCAAGGCACAGAAAGTTTAAGTAACTTGACCAAGGTCACAGAGGTTAATAAATAACAGAGCTAGGAACCAAATCCAGAAAGTCTAATTCATACAACCCTTTGAGGAAGATAATGTCCTATGCCCATAGGGAGGCTTTCAGCTGTCCATTAACTGACAAATTAACCTCAAAACTCCACTGGCTTAACATGACAACAGTTCGTTCTCACTAATGCTACATGTTCATTGCAAGTTGATGAGGCTCTATGCTCTTCATGGTCACTTAGGGACTCTGACTGATGAAGGCTCTACCACGAGTAGTGCCGCCAGCTGCCACAGCAGGGAGAAGAGAGCACACAGAGATGGCACACGTGCTCTTCTCTGCTTCAGCCGAGAAGTGACACAGGCCGTTTTCCCTCATGGTCATTAAGTATGTGGATTTCAAAGGACATTTCTGAATACAAGGTAAAGAAGATATTGAAATGGTAGCAAGGCCTTAATTAAGCAGGGAAGGTACTTACACAGTCCCACCTAACTACAAGAGGACTTGGAAGTTAGTCTTTCACACTCCCAGAAGGGAAGAAACAGATGTTAGTAAACACTAGTAGTGTCCACCACAAGCTGCAAGTATCACAACACCCAACTAAAAGTTCCACTCCATACCTTATGGAAACCAGCATTCTTGTAACAGAGAAGAAGAAAATGGCTATTGGACAGGTAACCAACAGTGTTCATCATACACCCTCATCTTAAGATGAAGAACCCAAGACTTAGAGACGTTTAGTAATGTACACAAGGTCATTCAACAAGGAAGTAACAGTCTGAATTTGAACCCTGGTTTGACTCCAAAAGTCTGTATTGTTTTTACTCCAGCAAACTGCCTCACAAAGGAAGAAAGAAAATGTTTCGTGATCATCTACCACTCAGGGTTATCCACAGTGGTCCACAAAGTCAGGAGAGAGAACTGGAGCTCATGCTGGCTATGGACCACCACTGCATCATACAGAAGTGCAGATGTCAGCACTGGAAGGGGCTCTCAGGCAAGAGACCAGACCACCTTTCACCACATCAGCACTTTTTCACACACAGAAACTGTGACCCATCAGGTAAAGTACTCTGTCCAAAAGTACCTGGACTATAATGAGATAGCTCTATTATAGCATTTGTGTCAGCCAGGGTCCTGGCAGCAACCAGAGGACACATTCACAAAGTATAACTGAAGGTGTGGGTGGGGTAAAGGGGACCAGGGGATTGGGCAGCAGGCCCGAACCAGCAGCAGGGAAAAGCTGTTACCATCCTAGTCCTGAAGTGGGAAGGAGAACAGTCTGGTAAAAACTGAGGCTGTTGGAAAGGGACAACCCAACAGAAGGTGTGGCACAAAATAGAGGAACACCATCATTGCCAAATGTGACCTGGCAGAGAGGGAGCTGGAGAAATAAATATCCAGACCTCTCTTTCCTCCCAACTCTCTAATCCTCCTCCCTCCCCCACTGATACCTCCCATTGGCCAAATCCACTGGAAGCCAAGGGTCAAGGAAGCCTGGGTGATACAGTCCATAGAAGTCTATCTCCAGGGGCCCAGAGCAGGGGAGAAAGGGTAAAAAGGGGATCTGAAGTGTTAAACTGAGACTATACATTATAGCAAATTTCTTTTTATTTATCGATTCATTTGTTTACTTATTTACCATGTTCAGTGTCAGAAAGTGCTAAATACATTTAAATCCCCATCAAAATTCAAGTCTGTCTTTGAAATCTGGTAGTGAAAGCATGTCACCTATCCAAGTATAATGCTATTTTTATTTAGAAGATCAAGGGTATATTTTAAGGCCATGTTTAGTTCAGCATGAGGTAAAGAAAACTACATTTTAACCACAGCTTGACTTCTCGTTAAACATGGCAGATTGACCACATGTGATTATCTCTCTCTCTCTCTCTCTCTCTGTCGAAGCCCCATTAAAACAACAGTAAAGAAATTAAAACAAAACAATGAGAGAGAGAGAAAAGAGAAGAGAGAGAAGTGTACAAGTCCACACAAACTAAGAAAATAGGAAAGGAGACCTTAGTGGATGAGAGCTGTCAACACATTTTTTGAAGATGGGAAGTCAGTGGAGGAGTGTGTGTCAATTTAGAAGAGTGAAGGAAATGCCAAAGAAAAGTGAGCCAGTTAGCCCCAAGAGAATTCTGGGAAGGCTTAGGACTTAAAAATACCAGGTACCACAGACGTTAGGGGGTAAGATACAGGAAAACAGGAATTGAAAGTATGTACGTGGAGGAGTAGGTTCCCACATTTCCTTCATCCCATGCAGCTAGCCAGGCAACCGTTCCATCCACCCTTTCTGTGCCCAGGAAACAAAAGCTGTAGTCTCTGAAGACACTGGATCAGACACACTCGGGGCACTAGGAACACTGGGTATAGTAGAGGGTGGGATGAGGCACATGACAGAAAATGGAGGGATCAAGTGAAAGTCTATATATGGAATGGCAGGAACCCAGCCAGCCTACCCCCAATCCCAAAATATGTGCAGGCAGGCTAAGGGATTCTATCCTTGAATAAGTAAAGGTCACTAGAGGAAATTCCCCTGTATACTGACATTTGGATGTCCTCCCACAAAAAGGCAGTCGCTGCCCAATCACTCTACAGTGAAGCCACTAGTTGGCAAGCTCTGCCTTTCCATCCAACGCTTCCACTCAGCTTTTGAGGGCTCAACTCTTAAACACGAATTGACAGCCAAGGATCACAAGACATTTAGGGAGAGCCTCTAAAATGAGAGAATAGAAGAAAAGTTTATATGTATTTATATATATTTATATATATAAATGTGTATTTTTATGTATTTCATATATATATATATACACAAACCATGAAAGGACGCTATGAGAAAGATAGAAAACAAGGCATTGATGGATATTGAAAATATGATAATCAAAATGAAAAAAAGAGTAGGAAGATTAAAATAGGGAAATCTCTCCAAAAGTAGAACATAATAAAGACCAAGAGAGTAAAAGATAAGAAAAGTAGAGGAATAATCACGGAGGTCTAACATTCAAATAATTGAAATTTCAGAAAGAAGAAAGAGGGAAGAAAATTATTAAAGTAATAATACAGGAAAATTTCTCAGATACTAAGGACGTGAATTTCCACATTGAAAGGGCAAAAGGAAGGGCCAGAAAAGATGAATGCATAAAGATCTACACCAATTCACATCATCATAAAATTTCTGAATAATATGGGTTAAAAGAAAATCCTAAAAGCTTCTAGAGCTGTATAAGAAAAAAAAAATCCTATACAGAAGATTAGGAGACAGACTGGCAGCAGACTTTTAAGTAACAACATTGAAAACTAGGAGACAATATCTTTAAAATTCTGGGAGAAAAAAATCAACCTATAATTTTATATGTAGCTAAACTATCTACTTCATATGATGAGTTATATAATTTTGCCTTTAGGAGAGTTGCATTTCCATGCTCATTGACACCTGGCTTGGCCATAAGATTTGCTTTGGCCAATGAAATGTGAACAGAAGTGACATGTGCCAATTCTGAGCAGCAGCACTGAGAGTCATCACTGGTTTTGTCAGTGCTCCTTTTCTTTTGCTGTGAGAACTGCTTTTCCCAGAAAGAGGTTTCTTCCTCAGCCTGGGTCCAAGAATGAAAAATACCAAGAGAGAGCTGTGGCTGACCCATGAAGAACAGAAGACATGAGTAAGAAAGAACTTGTTGTGTAAACCATTGAGGTTTTAGAATAATTTACCACCACAGCATAACCATTAGTCAGTAAAAAGCTGACTAATACACTTCCCATACGCCTTTACTTAGGAATCTACTAGAGCATGTGCCTCAACAGAACAAGTGAGTAAACCAAAACAGAGGGAGACTTTGGACCCAGAAAACTAGGACTCTAACACATGAAACTGGTGACAGAAAGTCCTAGGATGATACCTGTGCAGCAAGCCTAGAGAGCAACTAGCCCAGACTGAAGCAGGAGGCTGGAACACTCCAGGAAAAAATAAAATTGATATAGTATCTGATAGTTTTTAGTATTTAGAAAATAATACTGAGAACTATTTGACAAATCTGATGGATGTTGTAGAGAAACTAAGGAATAAATACAAAGAAAACCAGGCAAATACAAATTAAACAATTATTGACCCTAGGGAAAATAAAATATTATTTAAAAAAGGACATGTAAGCTTAATGCATTGGCTTACCAGTGGCCAATATTTACAAAGCTATAATAATATAAACATTGAATACCGATTTTGAAGAAATATGCAATTTACTTATATTAGGGCAAGAGGGGAGGGAAGATGGAGGGATTCTGTTCACAAATATTCCAGGGCATCTCCTTCCAGGCATGTGGTAGGACTGCCCTTTTCTGGCCTTCTTTAAAATTAACTGTGGTCCTATGGTTTCCTTCAATCAATAAAACATGAGGGAAACTGCCTTGTGACATAACTGGGCAGAAGCTTTGAGAGCCAGGATGTATTCACCCTGTTATTTGCAGAGATCATGGAATCAGGTGTTGTGATGGGGACTCCATCAGCCTAGAGGACCAGCGTAAGCCAGAGGTTCCCTAACCACCTAGGGTGAACATGTAGCAGGAGCAAGAAATAAACTTTTGTTGTATCAAGCCACCAGTAATTAGGAGCGGTTTGTTTGCAGCATACACTAGCCAAGCATGACTACGAGACAGCTAGAGTCTCATCTACCATTACAGGAAGTCAACAAGCAACATCTAAAATAATGAACCAAGGAATAGCAGTAAAAACATGTAAAATATGAAGGTAAATACCACAGGCAATAACTAAAATGGTTAAAAGGTGGTTGCTCCAAAGGAGCAGGCTTAAGAGGGAGCAGTGCTGGCCTGTTTTTGTTGTCTGTGTTGTTACAAGCCTGATGTTTTAAAAGAATATTTGTACTATTACCTTGATAAAAATAATTTTAAACCATTCTATATGTGCACACTCTAGTGGGGATCCAGTATAAGGAACAAGATGCTGGTAGCAGCAGGGTTGTATGTGAATTTCCTCTCCAGTGCTTAGAATTCCTAACGAAGAAAAGAGGGTCTAGCCTACATTGTTTTTAATAGAGAAACTCAATTACCATGAGACCTTTAAGACAGGTCCCTCTAGATTGAACACTGACTCCAGATATTTGTAGGACTTTTATCTCCAGGATCATAATTCCAAAAGAAGCAATGATAAAAACAGTAGATATGGATGAATGAAGAGTTTTGATTCTAAGTAATCAGGGATACTTAGAATAAGTCGTCAGAAGGACTTGGAGATTGTATTATAAAATCCTCATGAAAGTACATGTTTCTCCAAGGGCTGAGGAGAAAAGGGCTCCCTAGGAGCATCTCTGTCACAATAGGACAGCTGCCCAAGTGGACCCTGATACCTCGTTCTAGAGATATTTCTTCCTCAGAGAGTTTCTCTGCTCACGTTTAGAGGAATTTGTACTGTGCTTCTGTAAAGGAGCAATACCTCTTACACTCCCATAGTGAATAAGGCAGAGCAGCCTAGGAAAGACCTGTGCATCTCACAGCAAAGTAACACAGAGATGAAGCAAGATGAATGATGGCTTATGGTGAAGCCCATTTCATCACCCAGAAGAGTCAGGAGACTCACCCAAAATACCCAACTCATCCAAAACATCAGGAGAGAGAAGCCTCTAGTGAAAGCTGTGTTTCTGTGTGTACTGCCACATCAATCCAACCATACTGCCTGTTATAACACGGCACCCATTTGGAAGATGGTGTGTTGGGAACAGGGATAGTACTTGTAGCTTTGGACCACAGAGTAAGTTATATATGCCTGGATCAGGGTGCACTGTCAACAACAGCTCCCATCATATGCCCAATGCATTCCTAAATGGCTCCATCTTTGGCTGCTCTTGCAAGCCTAGTCATTTGATCATGTCATGGCTGCTTGTGAACTGGAATCACATAAATGAACCAAATTGGTCCTTTATATCTGAATTGGATGTGAGGTGTTCACACTGACTTTTAAATATGGACTTCCATATGTTCTGGGACATGAAAAGATGATAATGAAATCAAACTATAAATTTCTGACTGGGGAGTAGGTGCAGCTCTACTATCCTTCCTTCCCAATCCTTCTTCCAAGACCAAATCTTCTCTCCCCTCCCTAAACTAAAGACACATCACATGCATCTCTGACTGATGCAGAGCTGCAGCTCCAAGCCATACTGGATGCTCTAACCTCTGACTCACATGGTCCCTAGGGCCTAGGACCAGTTTTTCAGCGTTAATAGCTTTCTCTTCCACCTCCTGCTAAACTAAACAAAAGTTCTAAGAATGTCGACCAAATTGTCACTTTGATCCAACATCTTGAGTTCAAGGGATTCTAACATGTTCTGAACGCTAAAAATCTCAACTCTTCAAAATCTGACCCAAATCTACCTTACCTTCCAGTCTTTTCTCCAGTAGCTTCCTGCAACATCCACACCTCATTCCACTATGCTAGATTACTTGTGGCTCGGCGAACAACCCATGTATTTCCCTGCTGTCAACCTCTGCTCATGCCAGCGCCTTGACCAGGAATTTTCTACCCCACTCAGAGTGCTACAGCCATTTGTTGATGTATGTTTTTCTCTCCCACTAGACTATGAGACAACCTGAGAGTAGGGACTGCGCCCTTCTCATCTGTGCATTCCTGGCACCCAGCATAGCACGCAGCCCATAAGAGGTACTCGATAAATATGTGTTAAACAAATCTTAAAAGGCACCACAAACCATTCGCTGATTTCTTAAAGTAACAAATGTACCAACTGAAGCATACTACTCCACATGATGCTTCAGAACAGCCGATATCAAGGCTTACATAGCTAAAGAGCCTAAACAAACTAACAAACAAACAGTGATCTCAGATCTCAAGAGAAAAAAAAAAAAGGAAAACCTCACTTCTCAAAATACTACTTCAGTGTGGCCAGAAGACGGGAGGAGCCTCATGGAAGCCTTTCAACTCCAAAAAAAAAAAAAAACAGGTGCAGTGTATGTTCCTGGGCCCTCCGTGTGCTCTGAGCTTGCAGCAAATGACTACTCCAGATAGGATTCTGTTTCTCACCTGGGCACTGAGAAATCAGAAGTCTGGCAGGAGAACAGAGCCACAGTTTTCTTAGTTAATAGATCTCTGATGCTCATGGTGTTGAAACAAATGCAGAACAAGAGGAAACAAAACATCCCCTCTCGCCTCAACACAAAAGAGCTGCCCAGAGGTCCAGGTGGTCCATGACAACAGCGAAGGTTAGTCCAGGAGCCACAACTAAAAGACCAAACACCAACATTCACTACATGCGCGAGGCAGAAATGCTACAACGGTTCCCTCTTAACCCCATGAACTGGTTTGAGGGCTTAAGCACAATGCATGTCATTAAGGACTTTTAAAGTAGATATGCTGTGGATAATCTGCATATGATGGAGATCTGGTTACTGTATAGAGCAAATGCCACCCGATTTCAGACGTCACCAAAAAGTTTGCTAACATGTACATGTAGCATAATTTTTAACCAAAAACCTGGAGTTCTGAAAGAAAAATGACACCTCCAAGCCTATATGGAAAGCGGCGGGAGGCAGGGGTAGAAAAAGACAGTACAGGAGAGAGGGGCAGCGTGTTGGTAGCAGTCGACAACGGTTTGTGTAATTGAACTTGTCTGGCCTTCCTAAAGACCTTGACGTAAACCCAGGCACCAGCTGACAGAAGCAGTAGCAATTTGAGTCCATTTGCCAGAAATTCTATGGGCAAAGCAAAAACATCACCTTTGGGCTGTAAAGAGGGACTTGGGCACAGTCGCTATTAAGAAAACAAAAAAGAGAAAATTATTTTTAAAAAGCTACATGACAGTACCTCTTTAATGATCATAATGTCCTCTGATGAAGGTGGAAGGTATTTGGAAAATAATCAATAACCTTCCCTAATAGTTTTTTCGGGGGGAAATGGTGGTCATCCTTTCGTTGCCTTCTCTTCAGCCATGCACCAGTGACACACGGCAGTTTCAAATTCCTCCCAATGACAAGGCACCCTGGAGAGTCTATTTCACGCTGGACCACAGAGGAAAGAGAAAGTTGTCAAAAAGCTAGGGCAGCCAGATTTTTCTAATAAATCTGGACAGTTAGCTGTTTGGTATCGCATAGCATTTTATTTCATAGGAGGCTGGCAGATCCCCCTGTGGCTTCTTCGGTTAATGCTTCCTGGAGAGAAGAGGCAAGAACTGTGAGTGGGTTCACCCCAAGTGAACTGTGAGATGCCCAGAGTGTCCCATGGATGTATAACCGGACTATGGGATAAGATAGACTACTGCCCATATTTTGCAGCAAAGCTTTTATAGCAATAGTGGGGACTGCAAAGATTTCAATGCCAGGAGAGCAGGAAAAGGACAAGCACAGGTCAAATGGAGGCAGAACTTGGAGAGCCACAGAGTTGTCCCCAAGGGGGCTGACCGGCCCTCCAAGTTACAAAGATCAGAAAACTACGACAAATGCAAGCTAGCTATTTCAGATGGCAATCCGGTTAGGAAAGACTGGGCAGCAGTGGCAGTACTAGGCATCAGGCAGGTAGAAACACTGTGTTCCCACAAGAGTTTACTTGAACTGGACCCTAGCTGGCAGCCAGGTAGCGAGACAGAGCCCAGCACCCCAGAAAAAGGCCTAGCAAAGCCTAGGAGGGATGTCAGAGCCCCAACGAAGCAGGACAGCCTTCAGTGGGTTCCGGGAGCTTGTCCCAGCTTCACCCACACCCTAATGTAAAAAGGGTGACTGCAGGGCTTCCCTGGTGGCGCAGGGGTCGAGAGCCTGCCTGCCAATGCAGGAGACACGGGTTCGTGCCCTGGTCCGGGAAGATCCCACATGCCGCGGAGCGGCTGGGCCCGTGAGCCATGGCCGCTGACCCTGCGCGTCCGGAGCCTGTGCCCCGCAACGGGAGAGGCCACAACAGTGAGAGGCCCGTGTAACGCAAAAAAAAAAAAAAAAAAAGGGTGACTGCAGACTAATTAGCGCCCACGGGCCTCAGGGGCTCTTCCCAGGGGCACTTAGTACTGAGTCATCAGACTACTTCCAGATGTTATCTACTGAGCAGCAGCGGGGGGTGGGGTGGATTACTACTCGCCTGCCAAGGTCAGTCCTTAATGCTTCAGGCACTGAACGTCACTGAGTCTTCCGGCTGAGACCTTTAGCACCTATCCGTGATCGGGGGGCCGGGGCAACTAGAGTCTGACAATCAGATGGCAGGTCTGGAATGCAAGGTCTATTTCACCCCTGTGCTCTGCCAAGGTCATCAATCCACTGTGCAGGGCATCCAGTGCCATGTAAGGGAATGGAATTCAGCCTTTGATTCAGCAATCCAAGGCACTAGCTCGCATTATATCAATGTCTAAGTGATACCAGTAGATAAAAATCTAGCATTAGCATTTCAGTGTCAGTGGCCTCAGAGAGAGCTTCAACATACGTACCAGATGGATTCACTCTTTTAGATTTAGTTCCCTTCTCTCGGCAAACTCCTGCAACAGCAAAGGAATAATTACTGCTCAGTGGAATACTGTACAGCGCTAGCCAACAAATAAAGTGACATCAATTTAAACCAGTAAATATGAATATTTGGAAGGGAAAAGAATTCTCTTTCCAGAGCAATTATTTGTCTTTTCAGAAATGTTTGCCAATACAAAACCCTCCTCCCCCGCCTGTGGAACTGCAAAGACAAGAACCACAGCAGGGCATCTTCACCACTGGAAGGGGCTGGAAGGCATTGGGCAGAGGGGCAGAGATGGCTTTGTACGGAGCCTTGTGCATTGCTAAGGGGAACACAACTTAAATCTAAAACTCATATGCAATGGAAAGCACACTCACAAAGGAAAGATAGCAAATGGTAGGGTGACCACCATTTTTGTTTGTTTTGTTTTTGCGGTACGCGGGCCTCTCACTGCTGTGGCCTCTCCCGTTGCGGAGCACAGGCTCCGGACGCGCAGGCTCAGCGGCCATGGCTCACGGGCCCAGCCGCTCCGCGGCATGTGGGATCTTCCCGGCGGACCAGGGCACGAACCCGCGTCCCCTGCATCGGCAGGCGGACTCCCAGCCACTGCGCCACCAGGGAAGCCCCCAGGATGACCATCATTTTTTTCACGTGGACTCCACTTGACAGACAAAAGATCATTTTCGCGTTCATTATCTCACTAGAGGCACCCAACATCTCTGCAAGGCAGGCAGGGAAAGGACTGTTAGACCCATTTTACAGATGAAGAAGCTGAGATGTGATAGCGATTTAATGGACTTCATTCAGACCTGCTTCTGTCCCACAACCGTGGCATCACCTAGGTGGCAGTGGATACAAAATGGCATCCTCATCCCTCCACTGGCCACCTCACCCCAACCACACCAGCTACTGCTCTTAATTCACTGAGGAAACTGCCTGCATCCTAGGTGTGGAGGCAGCTGTTCAAAGCTCTTTACACCCACATCCAACTGGCTCCCACTAGAGGCCGACAGCTGGTCTAATTGAATTGTCATTAGGCACTAGAGGCAGCACCTCCATGGTTTACCTTCGACAGAGAAGTCAACAGATGTATCTCCCTAGCTACTCAAGAGTGTGCTTGGAACAGTTCGCTTTGATTCCCTTTTAAAGCAATAATGGCCCCACCACTACTACTCCGCCACACCACAAAGAGCCAGCAAGGCTCGGCAGCGGCTCAGTACCCTGAGGACTCATGAACCGCTCCCACCCTACCCCCATCCACATGGACATTTAGGAAAACCTCCAACAGCATCGCTCTTACACTGGGGCAACAAGGTCCCCGCCCGAGACCTCACACTTTACAGGGCCTTGCTCTGGCCCCACTCCAGCCTCACCACTGCCCATAGAGCAAGGAATCTATGGGGCCAAGGGGACTTGCCCACCCAACGTCTATGCTTCCCTCTTCTATGCCACTCGCAAACTACCCAAGACCTTGAAATTCCCTGCCCATGTGCCCCAAGCCTGTGTTCATGGCCTGGCAATCCTCTGCCCTAGTTTTGCTTTCCTGAGGATGGACCAAACCACAGATGGACACAACCCTAGGCCTGAGTGGTGAACGACGGGTGTCCACTGAGCAGCTGTTACCCTTCTACCCGGTGATGATGAAGCTTGACCATGTGGGCTACAACAGTACCTCTCAAACTTTAATGTGCTTGTGAATCATCTGGGATCTTATTAAAGTCCACACCTTGGTTAAGTAGGCCTAGAGTAGGCCCTGAGAGTTGACAGTTCCAATGAGTGTTTGGGTAATGCTGATGCTCTGGGCTGGGGTCCACAATTTGAGGAGCAAGGTTGGTGTCTATAGGCTTGTGTGGAGGGCCCCTCAGGGTAAGGGACAGAGCCAAGAGCTTGGAGAGAAAGGGGAGTTTGCAGTGAGCCTGTATTTTGCGCCCTTGCCCCAGGCCCACCAAAGTTAGGGGTGGCCTTGCCTTTCATCATGTCAAGAAGTATCAAGAGTATGTCAACATCTCTGAGCACCAAAGGAAAACAGTGAAGTGAGACATACCATTTGTCCCTCCTCCAAAGCCCCTACATCCTTCCCACCATCCCCTCCCATGCCAGAAACTGGGAGGCCATCTCCTGGGACCTGTCACAGTGAACACATTCCATCAATTTTCAATATCAACCTCCCCCTTCCATGGATGGCCACGTCGTGTTTTACTATGCCACCATAATGTCTGGCTCTCAGAAGTCCGACCTTCCACTTTGCTTACCAGTGGTCGGTGTCAAAGACTGAAGATGTGGAATTCAAGTAAGCTGGAAAAAAAATACTAGACTCTTAAAGACAACACATCTTCTACCAAGCAGTCCCACGTACTCCCTGGCCTGAGAGGAAGGGCAGGACCCTTTAGGTAGACCGGACCCATCCACACTAACACGTAGCCAAGACATCATAAAACCCCAGCCTCAGGCACTGGTCCACCAGCAAGTTACAGACAATCTATACTCACATTACTGCACCCACATGAGCAAGCCTGGAGTTTTTCCTGTCCTTTATCATTGTAAAGAGATAGGTAAAAACAAAAATAAACACAAAACCACAGAAATATTGTTTAATTGGAATACGCAAATGGGGGAGCAAACCACCAATGCATTCCTGAGGCAGTTTTCAAAACTTCTTCAACGCGAAGTCACTCCAATCCAAGGGTAGCGGTAGCCCGTACAAAACAGATGAAAACAAAACTTCATATGGAGTATGAAATGGGGATGGGCAGCCCAGAGCCCTGTTTACTTGGGACCCATTGACTGATACACATGGAGGCACCCAGGGCAGCTCCTAGAAACCTCTAGTGCTCCCAAGTGCTCCCTTTGGAAATGATCACTGAAGCGTAAGTCACTTTATTAAGACCAGATCAGACTTTCTAATCTCACCGATTAGCACTCAGGCACAAGAGAAGCAAAAAAAAAAAAAAAAAAGTTCAGATGCAAAAGTTACAGCACAGTACAGTGGTCCGGGGAGTGGATCACAGAGCTGCGGAATGTTTTGATAACACATCCAAATGAAGCCTCATGCTCACTTGAGGAATACAGAGAGCTGGGTTTGAGTCCTAATTCTGCAGTTAAATCACTTTGTGACCTTAAATAAGGCCCTTCCCTTCTCTGAGCCTCAAGACATAGGACGCAGATGGCCTTTGTCCAGCTCTGACACTCTGGGATTTTATGATTATTTCAGCATTCCATATTTAAGTGAAGATTCACGGTCATATCGTCCATCACAGACAGATGCTAGCAGAAGATAAAGGAAGCCTCTATGGTGTTCTGCTGGTACAGCTCTGTGCTTTCGTTCAGAAGCTCAAAGCATTTTAATAGCTTATTCTGTTGGAACCATAGCAGAAAAACAAAAAGGAAATTAATCTTGAAGAAATCATATATCTGCAATCTTTTACTATCTCTTAGTAAGGCTCCAGCTACTTCTGCACGTTGCCAGTCCTTCCTGAATTCTGGAAAGAGGGACAGAAGATAGTGTTTGAGTCTTTGCAGGGACGGAGGTGGTCTTTAGGGTATAAGACCAGGGAGGCAGCGAGCCCATCAGGAAGCATTTGCAGGAGTCTAAATAAGCGATAGAGAGGACCCGAACCAAAAAGTCACGTCAATGGAGGTGGAAAGGACAGGACAGGTCCAAGTGGCATTCAGGAGGATACACTCACAGGACTGGGGGCTGGGGTTGAGGAGAGAGAGGGAGAATGAATGCCAAGCATTTTACTTGGGTGATGACACGCATGACAGTGCCATTATCCAAGCTACGACGCTGAGAAGGAAAAAGAGATTTGAGACGCAAGCTGATGAGTTAAAGGTTGGAACGTTGACTGTGAAATGTCTGTGGGTCATCAGGTGGAAACGTCCAGTATGCCCGTGAGTATACTGTTGTAAAGTCCTACAGGTCTCCGCAGGACCGAACGCAACCACGAGATTGTTCTGGAAGTCCTCAGCATACGGGGTCCCTGCCTCCTTGTAATTTTGCCACATTGTCTCGTTTATTCAGTAAACCGTTTAGAGTCCCCTCCCCCAAATGTCCGGAGTCCCTCCTTACTTCGCTAGGCAAGGGGACATATGGGTGAACAAAAACAGACGTGCTCTCTGCTCTCATCTAGCTTGTAGTCTCGCAGGAGAGACAATTAACAAGAAAAAATATATAGGTATCATTTTAAGTTATGATAAATATTATGAAGGAAACAAATGGGTACAGTGATCAAGAGTACCAGAGGGAAGAGGGGGGACCTCTCGAGAAGGCCTTTAAACCAACACTTGAAGGACATTCCTGGCCAAGGTAATAGCACATGCCAAGACCTAGAAGCAGCAAGAATTTAGTCACAAAGCTAGGACACCCCTAGCTTGGGTTCTGTGCTGTGCTCATAAAATTATAGCAAAGCCAAAGCACTTGATGCCTGTGACATGGTGGTTAACGATTTTATGTTGTCACTGATGGGACTGGCTGGATACAGATGGTTACATTAGTCAGATGTAATATTAACTTAAACAAAACTTTAAATAAAATTGCCACGGAACTCTGCATTCCATTACTAATAGCTCTGATTGCCTCAAATCATGCCAGAATGTGGAAGTCGCGCTCTGGGCAAAGTCACCATTCTGTACGATTTCAGTCAAACGCTGTCATTGAGGAAGCAACACTTAAAATAACGTTCCTTTTAATGATTGAATAGAGGGTTGGCACAAACTACAGAACAGAAAAAAAAAAAGATTCGATATAGCCACTGGGGAAGGGATAAGTAGGTTGTGTTTTGCAATTCCTTCCTGGTGGGTTTACAATTATTCCACAGCATGACAGCTAAAATGCCTAAGAAATCGCTTACCTGAACCTCAGTAATAATTAGTTTTCTATCCTTTGTATGTTCACCGTGAGTTCTGTTGACCTCGCCATATGGAAAGTCTGAGTTTACCCATTTACAGTTCAAGTATTCATTCCTTGCAGGCAAGCAAAAGTCTGCTGGGGGGTGAACAGTGCCTGGCCAGCAGTGTGTGTTTTAACTAGGATGTTTAAGATGCATCAGTTGAATAACTAATGTATAAATCTTAGCTGGCTGGGTAAGAAAATGAAAACAAGCTTTATTGGGTATAGACACAGATTTAGCTCAAGTCTTTTTGCTTTTAAGATGAGACGTCAAAAAAGGCAAAAGACAGACTCCTCTTTGTAGCGCAATTAAAAGGGAAACGAATTGTGTTAATGTGTTTTGCTTGTGATTTGGCTGAAAACCGCGGTGCTTCAGTATCACAATTTAGGTGCGGACCAGCAGCCAGTGAAGAACTCACCGGTGCTGTCAACTACTCGCCATTCCCTCGTTTGTAAAACCATTCAGGAATGTGTGGTCTGCCTGCAGCAAGCTATAACTAAAGCTATTCTTTGTAATTAAGGGCTATTTTTAAA
Organism: Lagenorhynchus albirostris; assembly: GCF_949774975.1. Lineage (NCBI taxonomy): Eukaryota > Metazoa > Chordata > Mammalia > Artiodactyla > Delphinidae > Lagenorhynchus > Lagenorhynchus albirostris. Next base: position 4,674,111 of record NC_083116.1, read on the forward strand.
TTTACATTTTAAAGTCCACTGGCAGCCCTTATGTCTTTTGTCTCACGAGGGTGGAACCGACAGGGTGGGCCGTTCAGAAAAGCCCTCAATCTAACCCCAGCCCTCAGCAAAGGAGCCATGTGTGATTCTGGCAAAGGACTAAAGGGCTCCAGCTTGCTGGTGGTGTTTGCGTCACTAGGGGGCTATCAGCCCCATCGGAGTCCCTGGAACACAGCGGCCCTCTGCTGTAACACAGTACATAAGCTATTGCATCTGCAGAACTCTGTGCAGCTTGCTTTGTGCTATTTCCACAAATGCTAAATAGCCCAACAGAACACAGACTTTCTTCAACACTCCTGGCTCCGGCAAACAAGCTGGGGAAAGGATTTGACTATATAGAGTTCAATTTTGACTCTTGGGGTTTCCAGAGGTTCAGCTCAAATGTAGTGCTGAGGGTGTGTTTCTTTCCCTCAAGTCAAACAAGCTGAATGCCGAAGGCCACAGAATTGTCTTCCGTGCTTCAGAACTCACAAGTGACGGATGAGCTGTACGTCTCTACCTCCTCGAGCCTCACTTTATACACAGGGAAACTGAGGCTCTGAAAGATTAGATGACTCGCCTAAGGTTTCCTGGCCAGTTAGTGGCAGAGGACTGGCTAAAACCTGAGTTTTGTCCTCTCCCGGCGGGCCTCTTTCCAACACACTTCATCACCCGCTAAAGCCAGCCCGCTAGAAAATGTCCAGGCAGTGTGTCACGTGGAGTAATTTACTGGTATAGAGGGCTATCTGTGAGGGGTAAGCGAATGTAAACTCTAAAGCTCTTACAGAACAGCCTGGTTATTGAGCTGCCCAGCTTCCATCTGTGGTCAGGCCAAAGCTTAACGCCTTGCTGGGTCACCATGGCCCAAGCAGGGTTTGACTGGCTTAGACTTGAACTATGCTCCACCGTTCCTCATATCTGTTACCCCTAACTCTGACCCATCTTCTTGCGGCTTGGCTTGTGACCTAATACTGCCTTCCCCCCAACTTCCATCCCACCATATTCCGTTCCTCAGTCTTCCACCCCTACTGCTGCCCCACCTGGCCCTATAAGGATTTGAAGTCCAGGCCATCGTAGACAGAGTCCTCCCTCCCTCTTGGCCCACCAGTCCCCATGGATGAGCAGTGGGGGCAGGGAGTGAGGTGGCGGAGGCAAGGGTTATTTGAACACTCGCTTTTTCAAAAGATCAGCTAGAAGCTTCTCTCCACCACCCCTTGGCATAGCTACAGGGCAACGAAAAAGGATAATCGAAAGCTGACCCAGGGCCTTGCAAAGGTCATGAAGGCCCTGCCGAATGAAAAGATGAAATTAGGATCCACCCACAATTAGGACTGAATGCATTTTCTTACATTCCTGGCTTTTTAAAACTGTTCACCTCTATATGGTTTATAGTAGCATTTTCCTAGCTAGAATATTTGCTAGGTATGAAATGACTATTATTTGGGACAATTGTTTTGGTGATGTTTTTAAAAGAGCCAGGAAGTCACCTAAACTATCAGAAAGATAACTCCTCATCAAACAGCTTGGGTGGAGACCTTTCATTTAGAGCAATAATCGCTGTGTAGAGAAAGTTAGCAAGAAAATTCGGCCTCATTAGCAAATGTGCGTTACACTAGTGACTGGCAATAAAATAAATACATAAAACTATAATTCAATTCAAACTACTACTAAACTTGTGATAATCTAATCATGGGTTGGCATATTTTACCTTTCCTCTATCTATTAAAAAAAACAGCAGCAATGGGTTTCTGAGTAAATTAGGAGTATAAACATGAGCTCTTAGGGGATGTTTAACCCGGTTCAGAGAACAACTTGTTTCCAAGCTCTCTGACAACATTCATTTGCATAGAAATAATTAGTGTGCTGATTTCAAATGATCTTTACCTATTCATTGGAACATACTCCATCATGACCTCTACTTGGCAATATTTGGCTTGCTGTTTATAATATCATTTCTGCTTGCAAGTAATAAAGATCAATCATTTTAAAGGAACGTCTAATTCGGAATTGTCTCGACATCAGAATGCCCACCCCTCCCCCCTCCTCCCTCCACCCCTCGCCCGCCCTGTCTATGTTAGGGAGGCTCAGCTACACTACACAGACACACTTCAGCGTCCACCAAACACTCATTAAAGAGCATTAGAATAAAAATGCCTATAAATGCCCCCATGCGATAAGACCTGAAGCAGTTTACCTGGTTATTAGGGATATAAACCAAGACTCCAGTTAGGAGCCAAAGCACCCAGGGCTTTAAGAGATTTTAAAGAAAAAGAAACAACCATGTACCTGTGTTACTCTTACAATTAGAAAACAATCTAGTCATGTAAAAGTTTTCAGAGGAAGGATAAAGAAGTATATTCGTAACTCAAACACTATCTGAGCAACAGCACCCCTGGCGACAAAACTCTCAAGGGAAGCCCTAGGAACCCAGCTTCTCTTTAAAGACCTCCAGAGCCTCAGAGCTTCCCACCTCCCAAAGCTCTTCGCATCAGCCAAAGGCTCAAGGCATTAGACCGCCTTTCTTTACATGGGGCCAAAATCTGCCTCCCTGTAATTCCTACACATTGGTCCAGGTATCTTGGGGGGGGACGACTAATGTTTTCTATGGTTCTTTACATGGCATTTTTCACATACATGTTCTCAGTGGACCTTCTCAATAATCCTGTGAGGCAGACATTCCTACGACTTTTATCTTTTTTTCTAAACTATGTGATGCATAGCAGTGTTTTGGGTTTTTTTGTTTGTTTTTCGTGTTTTTTTAAAAAATATTTATTCATTTATTTTTTTGGCTGCGCTGGGTCTTCATTGCGGCGTGCGGGATCTTCGTTGTGGCATGCGGGATCTAGTTCCCCAACCAGGGATCGAACCTGGGCCCCCTGTGCTGGGAGCATGGAGTCTTAACCACTGGACCATCAGGGAAGTCCCTACGACTCTTGTCTTATAGGTGAAGACCTAGAGGCTAAGAGAGACTCAATTCTGCACAAAGTGGCGAAGTGGCAGGGGCAGGGCTTCAACTCAGCTTCCCTAAATCCACCTTTTATGCCACTTTTATTACTCTGCCTTGTCTTGCTGAAACAGTTAAAAAAAAAAAAAGCTTCTGCTTCCCCATGAGAACAACCCTTGAAGGCAGAAAGGGGTAGAATAATTGAAGGTGTACTCTCCATGCAGTCTCCCTGAGAGATCTCTGCTACTCACGTGGCTTTAAATCCCCCATACAGAGGGGCCCGTATCTGTTTCTAGCCCTGAGTTCCAGGACACAGTAGCGGCCCTCCCTTCTGGAAGTCTCACAGTACCTCAAATTCAGCAGGTTCCAGGCTGAACTGATCAATTGCTCCTCATTGTCTCTCTACCCTCCACTCCTGATCTTGGTCAGAAATAGCACACTCTACCCAGGCAGCCATGCCAGAAACCTGGAGAATTATACTAGACACTTCTTTCTCCCTCGCCAGCACCCTTGCCCCAACATCATAAGGATTCCAAGACTTTGAAATCTCTTTTGATCTGCCTCTTCCTCTCTATCCCCACTGCTACTGCCCTATTCCATTCACCATGAAATTTCACTTCGACAAATTCAACAGACTCCTAACGGTCTCTGTGCTTCCAGTAGCAGCCCTCTCAAATCCACCCGCCTCCAGGTAGATCACCACCAGAGGGATCCAATATGACGATCTATGTCCCTCCCCTGCTACCAACCTGCCAATGGCTTCCTGTTGCTTCCAGAAGGGACTGTCAAACCCAGCTGATCAAGAAGATCACTGGGAATGTAGATGGAATACCTTTATATTTTTTAAGTTCCCCAGGTGATTTGAATGAGTCAGCAAAGTTGGGAAGTAATGGCGTGAGAGGCAAAGTTGACACCCTCAGTGATCTGATTCCTGCCTACCTCTCTAGTCATCATTCCTGCCACTTTACCCTCAGCAATGAACATTCCAGTGATCTCAGAAACATACCATGCTGGCTCACACCTCTGTCCCCCATTAAACTGATCTCTCAGCCTATGATGTTCTTTCTACCTTTGGCCAACCTCTACTGAACCTTCAAAACTGAACTGAGGTGTCAATTCTTCAAGAAGTCTTTCGTGACCGCATCAGAGTGGATCAGCCGTGCCTCCTCTGTAACCCCCATCACACTGCACAGAGTTCTCTATCATAGCACTTAGCACACTGTGTTGAAATTATTTCCTATGTGTCTGACTCCCTGGCAAGCCTAAAAGCTCCTCAAAACCAAGGACCACGTTTATCCATCACTGGCAAATGCCTGTAATGTGAGAGGTACTCAGTAAATGTCAACCTGAAATGAACTTGATTTCAAGCGAGGCTCTACACTGACTAACTGGAGATTTGGATTTTGGGAAACTCAGTTCACCTGCTTGGGCCTCAGTTCCCACATCCATAAAATAAGATAATAAATCCCCAGTTTCATTCATACGCCAAACATGTGAATGTCCACTAAGTGCCAGGTACTGGGTTATGTGAAGGTTGAACCAATCAGTTAGATTTTTGTAAACTGTTACACAGTATTGCAAAAATTTTTCTGCAATTTTAGCTTTTGCTTAGTCTCTCTGGACCAGAAATAACAATTTCATTCCATAAAACCAAAGTCTACTAAGCTGTAGTTTCCATTAGGCTCACCAAGGTGTCAGGGTAAAGTCACTCTGCCCAGAGGGAAGGGCACTGGCCTAACTGGGATTGGAGGTGCAGCCCGGGAAAGCATAACATACAGAGAACCTGCTCTGGCAGGGGCGGTGCTAATCCTCCAGGGACACAGGAGTCACAGCTGAGCACCACTGAAGAAAGGTCACTGAGCCCCAATCCTTCTCCCTATTGACCTCTGCCTGACCTGTGCTCAGGTTTCCATGGGAAAGGGTGTGGAGCCTGATGCAGCAGTTTACACTGGGCTCAACAACCTGACTTCCTGAGGCTTATCCAGGACTTCCTGAAGCTTGTCTACTCAGATGAGTACTGGGTCCCCTGAGATATTTCTGGCGATGTCACTGCCAGAGGCAACAGTCTTAAAGTTCAGTCCCACAAAGCCCAGGGAAACCAAATTGATTTGCTGGACCTGAAGAATTTGATCCTGCATGCCCAGAGGCGATCACAAACTCACTAAAATCCTTGGACTAAAGATTCTTGGACCTGTTCTAATCTCCCACTCTCTCCCATACAGTTGTTCATCCTCTACGGGGAAATTCCAGTCAACAATTGCTTCTTAGAACCCAAAACTCTGCAGGCATCTAGCAATGACAGCATGTGATATAATGCCCAATCCCTTAATGCAATCTGATGTCTCATTGGCTCAGAAGTAACTCCTAGCATGGGGGAGCTATCAGAAGTTATGCCAAGAGCATAAGGCAAAGAGGAGACAGAAGCATTTCCTTTATGTACAGACCCCTGGAAAGCATAAGTCCACTTTCACTGAAGCAGGTTCTTATCAAGCATTCCTTCTGGATACCAGCCAGGTGATCATGCCTACCTCCAAGAAAGTGCAAGTTTTGAGCTCTTTGACTAAGAGAAAATAAAAGATGAGACCTGTGCTATCATGTTACTGCACACTAGACATATGGAGTTAGACTTCCAGGATAACATTCGGCCCATGGACCGTCTCAATCACTCATTCAATAAATATTTACTGAGCATCTACTCCATAGCTGGAAAATCAGCCAAAATCTGTCCCTGCAGAGCTCACAGCCTAGTAGGAAAGACAGACATATAAACAAAAGAGTTGCAATATGACACTGTATGAAGTCCAGAAGAATCCCAGAGCTGGAAGCCTCAGAAAAGGCTCTCCAGAAGAGGGGACACCCAGACAGGGCTTTTGAAGGATGAAGAAGGCAGACAAGGCAGGAAGAAGAGTCTGAGCAGAGGGAACTTGTTAAACATCCCAGAAGAATATTGCTGGAGCCTGAGCTAAGATGGGGGAGGGGCATCGTGAGAAATGAAGCTAAAGAAGTAGGCAGGAGGCATATCAATGCGCCCGGCTGAGAGCTTGAACGATCTGCTTCAGGAGACTGAGGAGCCACCAGGGCGACTCTAAATATTTTCATGTTTTTATTTTGTTGTTACTAGTGGTGTTCTTGTTTCTGTTTGTTCTTTGCAGTGAAATGGCCATGACTAAATTTTCAGTTTGGAAAATAACTTCGCGTTGGTGGAAGGGGTTGTGGAGCATGGTGAGAGACCAGATTACAGGTCACTGAAACCGTCTACATGAGAGCCGATAAAAGCTAGAACAAAGAAGCAGCATGGGGGTACAAACAGCGGATTCAGGGCAATTTTCCAATAGAATAGATTTGGTAAATGTGTGGTTTTTGGGGAGAGGGAGAGAAAAGGAATGATGGCCAGATTTCTATCCTAAAGGACCCCAGATCAATGGCATTGCCATCGACTGAGAGGCAGAGCAAGTTTGGGGGCAGCTGGGATGGGACTAGTTCAGTTTAACCATACAGCTGGCAGAGCCACAGGTTCCACAGCCACGGATTCAACAAAGTACATGTCAACAATATTTGAAAAATAAATTTCAGAAAGTTCCCCAAAGCAAAACTTGAATTTTCCATGCTTCGGTAAACATTTACATAGCATTTACATGGTATTTACAAGTATTTACATAGCGTTTACAGTGTATTAGGTATTATAAGTAATCTAGAGATTGAAGTACACAGGAGGATGTGCGTAGGTTATACGCAAATACTGTGTCATTTTATATAAGGTACTTCAGCATCCTCCGATTTTGGTATCCACGGGAGTGCAGGAACCAATCCCCCGTGGATACCAAAGGATTACTGTTCTGAGTTTGAGAAGTCTGTGAAATAGAGATGTCCTGCAGATGGTTGGATACATGTGTCTGAAGTTCTCAAGATATTTCAGAGCTAGAAATATATATTTGGGAGTTATAAGTGTGTAAATGATAGTTCACATCTTGGGATTACGTAAAAATAACCAAGGCAGAAGATTTATAATGATCACAGAAGATGGTCAAGAAACGGGCAGATCATTTAAGGTAAAAATAACATTTAAGGTAAAAATTAAGGTCATTTAAGGTAAAAATAACCTGAGATAAAATAATCAGACGTAAGAGAACCAGGAGAATAAGAGACTGAGAAAGTCAAAAGAGGTTAGAGATCAAGAAGGAGAGAATAAAGAGAAAACAGATGCAAAACATTATGAAAGTAACATAGAACTTGGTAATGAATCGACTCTTCCCTATCCCATTTCTCTTACATCCAGATATGATGACAAGTTTCAAGTTCGGGTGATTAGAAGAATAATGGTATAAATAACAGAATTAGAAACGCAGAAAGAATAAATAGCTTGGGAGGAAAGCTGATGAGTTTCAGTTGGGATATACTAATTCTGAGATGCAATCGGGACATTAATCTCTAGTAAGCAGATGGGAATCCGAGACAATCTCAGGAGAAAGCTCAGATGTGGAAGTTAATATTTGAAAAACACGTGTATGAAGGTATCAGTGGAATCAGGGAAATTCTCATGGAAGAGAATATCAAAGTGAAGAGGAAAAGAAAGTATGCAAATGGCCAAGAAGCACATGAAAATATGCTCAGCATCGAGTCATTAGGGAAATGCAAATCAAAACACAAAGAGATACTACTTCATACCCACTACTATGGCTGTAATCAAAAAGACTGACAATAACAAGTGTTGGTGAGGATATGGAGAAAATGGAACCCCTCCTACATTGCTAGTGGGAATGTAAAGTGGTGCAGTTGCTTTGGAGAAGTCAGGCAGTTTCTATGGAAAAGTCTGGCAGTTCCTCAAAAAGCTAAACATAGAGTAGCCATATGATCCAGCAATTCCACTCCTAGATATCTACCCAAGAGAAATGAAAAATGTTATGCCCAAACAAAATTTTGTACACAAATATTCATAGTAGCACTATTTATAATAGCCAAAAGGGAACAACCCAAGTGTCCACCAACTAGTAAATGCATAAAGAAAATCTGGTATATCCATACAATGGAATATCATTTAGCTGTAAAAAAAGAATTATACTTTACTTTAAAAAATTATGCTTTGGGGGCTTCCCTGGTGGTGCAGTGGTTGAGAGTCCGCCTGCTGATGCAGGGGACACGGGTTCGTGCCCCGGTCTGGGAAGATCCCACATGCCGCGGAGTGGCTGGGCCCGTGAGCCACAACTACTGAGCCTGTGCGTCTGGAGCCTGTGCTCCGCAACGGGAGAGGCCACAACAGTGAGAGGCTCACGTACCACACACACACACACACAAAAATTATGCTTTGTGAAGGACATTGTTAAAAGAATGAAAAGAGAAATCACAGATTGGGAGAAATATTTGCAAAATATGTAGGATAAAGGACTTGTACCTAAAATATACAAAGAATCCTTAAAACTCAACAGTAAGAAAACAAACAATCCAATTTAAAAATGGGCAAAGGATCTGGACACTTCACAAAAAAAGACATATGGATGGCAAATAAGCATATGAAAAGATGCTCCACATCAAATATAATTAAGGAATAACAAATTAAAACAATAATGAAATATTACCATGCACTACTAGGATGGCTAAAATCTAAACAGCTGACAACACCAAATGTTAGGAAGGCTGGAGAGCAGCTAGAGCTCTTGTTCATCACTGATGGGAACGCAAAACGGTACAGCCAATTTGGAGGACAGTTTGGCACTTTCTTACAAAACCAAGCATACTCCTACTATTTGATCCAGCAATCATGCTCCTTGGTATTTACCCAAACATGTTGAAAACTTAAGTCCACACAAAAACCTCTATACAGATATGTACAGCAGCTTTATTCATAATTGCCAAGACTTGGAAGCAAGCAAAATGTCCTTTGGTTAGTGTATGGATAAATAAACTGTTGTCCATCCAGACAAAGGAATATTATTCAGCGCTAAAAAGAAATGAACTATCAAACCTTGAAAAGACATGGAGGAACCTCAGATGCATATTACTAAGAGAAGACAATCTGAAAAGGCTACATACTGTATGATTCCAACTACATGACATTCTGGAAAAGATGAAGCCATAGAAGCAGTGGTTTGCTAGCGGTTCTGGGGGAGGGAAGGACTGCACTGCACCAAAAAGCCCCTGTGCTCCAACTATTCATCAAAACTATTCTACACGATACTGCAATGGCGGCTACATGACATTACGCATTTGTCAAAACCCACAGAACTGTACAACACAACGAGCGAACCCTAATGTCAATTATGAACTTTAGTTAATAATAATGTTTCAATATTGGTTCATCACTTGTAACAAATGAACCACACCAATGCAAGATGTTGGTGGGAAAAACTATGGTCAGAGGAGTGGGAAGAGGGGAGTATGTGGGAACTCTGTAATATCTGCTCACTGTCTGTAAAACTAAAACTTCTAAAAATAAAAGTCTATTAATTTAAAAAAATTAAAGAAAGAACGAAGTACTAGTCCATGTTAATACATGGGTGAGCCTTGGAAACATTACCTTAAGTGAGAGAACCCAGTCACACAAAAGACTACAGATTACAATATATGATTCCATTTATATGAAAGGTCTAGAGGAGGCAAATCTATGGAGACGGAAAGCAGATTAGTAGTTGCCTAGGGCTAGGGAGAATTAAGGGGAAACAGAGTGAGTGCTAATGGCTATAGGGTTTCTTTCGGGGGTTTTAAAACTGTTATAAAATTTATTGTGATGATTGTGGTGATGGTTGTGAATCTACAGCTCTGTGAATACACTAAAAACCACTTTAAATGGATGAATTGTATGGTATGTGCATTATATCTCAATAAATCTTGATATTGCTAATGAATTTGAAAATCTCAAAAATGGATGATTTTCTAGGAAACTTAGCCAATTAGAATCACAAAGATGTACAAAATATGGGGGAAAAAACCTGTGCTGTTTAAAAATATTTCCTCCAATGAATATAATAGTGTCCAGACAGTTTTAAAAGTTCTTTATAATTTACAAGGAACAGATAATTTCCATCCTCTAAATATAGCTTCCAGTATAGAGGAAAAGAAGGAACTAAGCCCCATTATGTTATAAAACTAAAGTTATCCTACCCACAAAACCTGGTAAACACATGGGCAAAACACTGAGAGAGAGAAGACTGAAGATTAATGTCATTTACGAACATAGATGCAAAAATCCTAAATAAAATACCAGCAAACCAAACTCAGCAAGACAAAAAGAATACTACACCAGGACTTCTCTGGTGGCACAGTGGTTAGGAGTCCGCCTGCAAATGCAGGAGACACAGGTTCGAACCCTGGTCTGGGAAGATCCCACATGCCATGGAGCAACAGAGCTCGTTCGCCACAACTACTGAGCCTGCGCTCTAGAGTCCGTGAGCCACAACTACTGAGCCCCTGTGCCATAACTACTGAAGCCTGCGTGCCTAGAGCCCGTGCTCTGCAACAAGAGAAGCCACCACAATGAGAAACCCGCACACCGCAACGAAGAGTAGCCCCCACTCGCCACAGCTAGAGAAAGCCCACGTGCAGCAATGAAGACCCAACGCAGCCAAAAATAAATAAATAAAATTAATTAATTAATTTTTAAAAAAGAATACTACACCATAAGGAAAGAGGAATTATTTCAGGAGTACAAGTTAATATTAGTAAATCTAGGCACACAGTATATCACAATAACTAGCCAAAGGAGAAAACCTGCATGAATGACAAAGAAGTTCTTAAATTTCTTAAGAAAAAATATCTACAGCAGAACAGAAAATTGGGCAAAAGAGTAAAGAATAGAAAAAAAAAAAAGCAGCTTCACTGGTAACCAAATAAATGTAAATTTTAAAATAGGATATTAGGGGACCTTCAAGATGGCGGAGGAGTAAAATGTGGAGATTACCTTCCCCCCACAGATACATCAAAAATACATCTACACGTGGAACAACTCTTACAGAACACCCACTGAACGCTGACAGAAGACCTCAGACCTCCCAAATGGCAAGAAACTCCCCACACACCTGGGTAGGGCAAAACAAAAAAGAAAAAACAGAGACAAAGGAATAGAGACGGGACCTGCACCAGTGGGAGGGAGCTGTGAAGGAGGAAAAGTTTCCACACACTAGGAAGCCCCTTCGCGGGCGGAGACTGCGGGAGGCAGAGGGGGGAGCTTCGAAGCCGCGGAGGAGAGCACAGCCACAGGGGTGCGGAGGGCAAAGCGGAGAGATTCCCGCACAGAGGATCGGTGCCGACCGGCACTCACCAGCCCGAGAGGCTTGTCTGCTCACCCGCCGGGGTTGAGGCTTGGGCTTTGGAGGTGATATCCCAGGGAGAGGACTGGGGTTGGCTGCATGAACACAGCCTGAAGGGGGCTAGTGCGCCACGGCTAGCTGGGAGGGAGTCCGGGGAAAAGTCTGCACCTGCCTAAGAGGCAAGAGACCGTTGTTTCTGGGTGCGCGAGGAGAGGGGATTAAGAGCACCGCCTAAACAAGCTCCAGAGACGAGCGCGAGCCACGGCTAAAAGCGCGGACCCCAGAGACGGGCATGAAGTGCTTCTGTAGCCCCCAAGAAGCCTGTGTGCGAGCACAGGTCACTGTCCACACCCCCTCCAGGGAGCCTGTGCAGCCCGCCACTGCCAGGGTCCCGGGATCCAGGGACAACTTCCCCGGGAGAACGCACGGCGCCCCTCAAGCTGGTGCAACGTCATGCCAGTGTCTGCCACCGCAGGCTCGCTCCACTTTCCACACCCCTCCCTCCCTCCCCCCCGGCCTGAGCGAGCCAGAGCCCCCTAATCAGCTGCTCCATTAACCCCCTCCTGTCTGGGCGAAGAACAGACACCAGAGGGCGACCTACATGCAGAGGCTGGGCCAAATCCAAAGCTGAACCCCAGGAGCTGTGCGAATAAAGAAGAGAAAGGGAAATTCCTCTGTGCGGCCTCAGGAGCAGCGGATTAAATCTCCACAATCAACTTGATGTACCCTGCATCTGTGGAATACCTGAATAGACAACCAATCATCCCAAATTGAGGAGGTGGACTTTGGGAGCAACTGTAGACTTGGGGTTTGCTTTCTGGATTGAATTTGTTTCCCGTTTTATGTTTAGCTTAGTTTAGTATTTAGAGCTTATTATCATTGGTAGATTTGTTTATTGATTTGGTTGCTCTTCCTTTTTATATATATATTTTTCCTTTTTCTCTTTTTGTGAGTGTGTATGTGTATGCTTCTTTGTGTGATTTTGTCTGTGTAGGTTTGCTTTTACCATTTGTCATAGGGTTCTCTCTGTCCATTTTTTTGGTTTTTTTAGTATAATTTTTAGCGCATGTTATCATGGGTGGATTTGTTTATTGGTTTGGTTGCTCTCTTCTTTCTTATTTTTAACATTTTCATTTTAATAATTATTTAAATTTTTTATTTTAATAACTTGTATTTTATTTCATTTCTTTTTTTTTCTCCCTTTTCTTCTGAGCCGTGTGGCTGACAGGGTCTTGGTGCTCCGGCCAGGTGTCAGGCCTGAACTTCTGAGGTGGGAGAGCCGAGTTCAGGACATGGGTCCACCAGACACCTCCCGGCACCATGCAATATCAATCGGCGAAAGCTCTCCCAGAGATCTCCGTCTCAATGCTAAGACCCAGCTCCATACAACGACCAGCAAGCCACAGTGCTGGACACCCCATGCCAAACAACTATCAAGACAGGAACATAACCCCACCCATTTTCAGAGAGGCTGCCTACAATCCTAATAAGTTCACAGACACCCCAAAACACACCACCAGACATGGTCCTACTCACCAGAAAGACAAGATCCAGCCTCATCTACCAGAACACAGGCACCAGTCCCCTCCACCAGGAAGCCTACACAACACACTGAACCAACCTTACCCATGGGGGGCAGACGCCAATAACAATGGGAACGACGAACCTGCAGTCTGTGAAAAGGACACCCCAAACACAATAAGTTAAGCAAAATGAGAAGGCAGAGAAAGACACAGCAGATGAAGGAGCAAGGTAAAAACCCACCAGACCAAACAAATGAGGAGGAAATAGGCAGTCTACCTGAAAAAGAATTCAGAATAATGATAGTAAAGATGATCCAAAATCTTAGAAACAGAATGGAGAAAACGCAAGAAAGGTTTAACAAGGACCTAGAAGAACTAAAGAGCAAACAAACAGTGATGAACAACACAATAAATGAAATTAAAAATTCTCTAGAAGGAATCAATAGCAGAATAACTGAGGCAGAAGAACAGACAAAATCAACAGAATACACTTTCTTCTCAGGTGCTCATGAAACATTCTCCAGGATAGATCATATCTTGGGTCACAAATGAAGCCTTGGTAAATTTAAGAAAACTGAAATCATATCATGTATCTTTTCCAACCACAACCCTATGAGACTAGATATCAATTACAGGAAAAAATCTGTAAAAAATACAAACACATGGAGACTAAACAATACTTTACTAAATAACCAAGAGATCACTGAAGAAATCAAAGAGGAAATCAAAAAATACCTAGAAACAAATGACAATGAAAACGCAATGACCCAAAACCTATGGGATGCAGCAAAAGCAGTTCTAAGAGGAAAGGTTATAGCAATACAATCCTACCTCAAGAAACAAAAAACTCTCAAATAAACAACCTAACTTAACACCTAAAGCAATTAGACAAAGAAGAACAAAACAAAACAAAAATACCCCAAAGTTAGCAGGAGAGAAATCATAAAGATCAGATCAGAAATAAATGAAAAAGAAATGAAGGAAACAATACCAAAGATCAATAAAACTAAAAGCTGGTTCTTTGAGAAGATAAACAAAATTGATAAACCATTAGCCAGACTCATCAAGAAAAAAAGGGAGAAAACTCAAATCAATAGAATTAGAAATGAAAAAGGAGATGTTAACAATTGACACTGCAGAAATACAAAGGATCATGAGAGATTACTACAAGTAACTCTATGCCAATAAAGTGGACAACCTGGAAGAAGTGTACAAATTCTTAGAAAAGCACAACCTTCCGAGACTGAACCAGGAAGAAATAGAAAGTATAAACAGACCAAACACAAGCACTGAAATTGAAACTGTGATTAAAAATCTTCCAACAAACAAAAGCCCAGGACCAGATGGCTTCACAGGTGAATTGTATCAAACATTTAGAGAAGAGCTAACACCTATCCTTCTCAAACTCTTCCAAAATATAGCAGAAGGATGAACACCCCCAAACTCATTCTACGAGGCCACCATCACCCTGATACCAAAACCAGACGTCACAAAAAAAGAAAACTACAGGCCGATATCACTGATGAACATAGATACAAAAATCCTCAACAAAAATACTAGCAAACAGAATCCAACAGCACATTAAAAGGATCATACACCATGATCAAGTGGGGTTCATCCCAGAAATGCAGGGATTCTTCAATATATGCAAATCAATCAATGTGATACACCATATTAACAAATTGAAGGATAAAAACCATATGGTCATCATAATAGATGCAGAAAAAGCTTTTGACAAAATTCAACACCCATTTATGATAAAAACCCTACAGAAAGTAGGCACAGAGGGAACTTACCTCAATATAATAAAGGCCATATATGACAAACCCACAGCCAACATCGTTCTCAATGGTGAAAAACTGAAAGCATTTCCACTAAGATCAGAAACAAGACAAGGTTGCCCACTCTCACCACTCTTTTTTTTTTTTTTTTTTTTTTTGCAGTACACGGGCCTCTCACTGCTGTGGCCTCTCCCATTGCAGAGCACAGGCTCCAGATGTGCAGGCTCAGCGGCCATGGCTCACGGGCCTAGCCGCTCTGCGGCATGTGGGATCTTCCCAGACCGGGGCACAAACCCGTGTCCCCTGCATCAGCAGGCGGACTCTCAACCACTGTGCCACCAGGGAAGCCCTCACCACTCTTATTCAACATAGTTTTGGAAGTTTTCGCCACAGCAATCAGAGAAGAAAAAAAAAATAAAAGGAATCCAAATTGGAAAAGAAGAAGTAAAACTGTCACTGCTTGCAGATGACATGATACTATACATAGAGAATCCTAAATATGCCACCAGAAAACTACAAGAGCTAATCAATGAATCTGGTAAAGTAGCAGGATACAAAATTAATGCACAGAAATCTCTCGCATTCCTATAAACTAATGATGAAAAATCTGAAAGAGAAATTAAGAAAACACTCCCATTAACCACTGCAACAAAAAGAATAAAATACCTAGGAATAAACCTACCCAAGGAGACAAAAGATCTGTATGCAGAAAACTATGAGACACTGATGAAAGAAATTAAAGTTGATACAAACAGATGGAGAGATAGACCATGTTCTTGGATTGGAAGAATCAACATTGTGAAAATGACTATACTACCCAAAACAATCTATAGATTCAACACAATCCCTATCAGACTACCAATGGAATTTTTCACAGAACTAGAACAGAAAATTTCATAGTTCGTATGGAAACACAAAAGACCGCGAATAGCCAAAGCAGTCTTGAGAAAGAAAAACGGAGCTGGAGGAATCAGGCTCCCTGACTTCAGACTATACTATAAAGCTACAGTAATCAAGACAGTATGGTCCTGGCACAAAAACAGAAATATAGATCAATGGAACAGGATAGAAAGCCCAGAGATAAACCCACGCACATATCTTTGATAAAGGAGGCAAGAATATACAATGGAGAAAAGACAGCCTCTTCAATAAGTGTTGCTGGGAAAACTGGACAGCTACATGTAAAAGAATGAAATTAGAACACTCCCTAACACCATACACAAAAATAAACTCAAAATGGATTAAAGATATTATAAAACTCTCAGAGGAAAACCTAGCCAGAACACTCTATGATATAAACCACAGCAAGATCCTTTTTGACACACCTCCTAGAGAAATAGAAATAAAAACAAAAATAAACAAATGGAACCTAATTAAACTTAAAAGCTTTTGCACAGCAAAGGAAACTATAAAGAAGGCGAAAAGACAACCCTCAGAATGGGAGAAAATATTTGCAAATGAAACAACAGACAAAGGATTGATCTCCAAAATATACAAGCAGCTCATGTAGCTCAATATCAAAAAAACAAACAACCCAATCAAAAAATAGGCAATAGCCCTAAATAGACATTTCTCCGATGAAATTATACAGATTTCCAATGAACACATGAAAGGATGCTCAACATCCCTAATAATTAGAAAAATGCAAATCAAAACTACAATGAGGTATCACTTCACACCATCAGCATGGCCATCATCAAAAAATCTACAAACAATAAATGCTGGAGAGGGTGTGGAGAAAATGGAAGCTTCTTGCACTGTTGGTGGGAATGTAAATTGATACAGCCACTAGGGAGAACAGTATGGAGGTTCCTTAAAAAACTAAAAATAGAACTACCATATGACCCAGCAATCCCACTACTGGGCATATACACTGAGAAAACCATAATTCAAAAAGAGTCATGTACCACAATGTTCACTGCAGCTGTATTTACAAGAGCCAGGACATGGAAGCAACCTAAGTGTCCATCAACAGATGAATGGATAAAGAAGATGTGGCACATACATACAACGGAATATTACTCAGCCTTAAAAAGAAACGAAATTGAGTTATTCGTAGTGACGTAGATGGACATAGAGTCTGCCATACAGAGTGAAGTAAGTCAGAAAGAGAAAAACAAATACCGTACACTAACACATATATATGGAATGTAAAAATAAATAAATAAATAAAGGTTCTGAAGAACCTAGGGAGCAGGACAGGAAGAAAGAGGCAGACGTAGAGAATGGACTTCAGGATATGCGGAGGGGGAAGGGTAAGCTGGGACGAAGTGAGAGAGTGGCATGGACATATATACACTACCAAATATAAAATAGCTAGCTAGTAGGAAGCAGCCGCATAGCACAGGGAGGTCAGCTCAGTGCTTTGTGACCACCTAGAGGGGTGGGATAGGGAGGGTGGGAGGGAGATGCAAGAGGGAGGGGATATGGGGATATATGTATACATATAGCTGATTCACTTTGTTATACAGCAGAAACTAACACACCATTGTAAAGCAATTATACTCCAATGAAGATGTTAAAAAAATAAAAGTAAAAAAAAATAGTATATTAATTCTTTGCAGTCAAATCGGCCAAAAATTCAGTGATTTCAAGAATTCAGACAAAAGGGGCATGCCCATACTCTACCTCTAACATGACAATTATTATAGGGTGGTTTAGCAATACTCATTGAAAGCCTGAAAAATGTGCCTACATGTGGAACCAATAATTGCACATCTAAGAATTTATTTAAAAGAAGCAATCGGGGTTTTTGCAAAGACTTAGCAACAGAATACTCATCTCTACATTGTTTGCAGTAGGGAAAAAAAATAACCTAAATGTCTAACAGTAGCGAGTTGGTCAAATAAATTGTACTTTCATACAATGAAATGCTAGTTAACCACTGAAAGTGTAGAATAATGAACTTGAAAGAATGTTCAGAATATATTAAGTAAAAAGCTCATGAAAGAGGGCGCAGAATATAGAGAAAAGAAGACTGAAGGATTATAATAAGATGTTAATAGTGATTACCTCTGAGTGGTAAAAATACGGGTGACGTTTACATCCTTTTTCATTCTCTTTTTTGTATATGTGTGATTTCTACAGGGTCTATAGTAAACATATATTACTTTGATAAAGAAAAATTCAATAAAAGAGTTCCTTTTAATGTTCATACTCTTTGAGAAGTTCTACTTCTAGAAATTTATTCTGATAGTCATACATTCACACAAGAACATACATTACTACAATAACCAAAAAGGGAGACCAATTTAATGTCTAGCAATAGTAATTATAAAGTATGACATAACTCTAGCTATAGCTATAGGATGGAATACTGGGCAACTATTAAAAATCATGAGGTAGAAGAACATTTAAATCATAAAACATTCAGTGAAAAGGTAGATTATAAAATATTAAATACAATGCAAAGCTAATTTTTTAAAACTATGTATAAATAGAAAAAAGAATGGAAGGAAATACACCAAAATGAACATCAACTCTGGTTCTCTCCAAGTGGTAGGACTACAGGTAATTTATTTTCATCTTTTTGCATTTCACACTTTTTCTACAATGTAATTTTAAACTCCAGAAAAAATTTAAGTTTGCATTTGAGGAGCAACTCTCTGCTGCCATCATGCTGTGAGGCATTTATATCTAAGCATGTTGGCATTCCGTAACTGAATCCAAGAACTGGTCCTGTTATGAATGGGAAGAATATAGATTAAAATAAGTGAGAATAGGGGCAATATATTAATATCACGGATAAACAGAAAACTTCGGAAACCAATATATCAAGATGATAAGAATGATTAATTCTTGTTGGTAGGAACATAGGTGGTGGTTACTTTCGTGGGTGTGATTTTCTATATTTTTTTAAAATTTTCCAAAAATAAAAAATAAGATAAATAAAACCAAATGAGAGAGCTATAGATATTTCCAGTCATTGGTTCAGGAACAGTGGGGAAACCTCTGATCTTCTGTCTCTGAGACTTGGGAGAGCCTAGTTAGTTCTGGGATGGGAGGAAGCAGCCACAGCCATTGCTTTCCTCTATGGCCTCCAGGGTTGAACCCAGAGGCACTACCAGTGAAATAATGCAATGATGCTAGTCTCTCCATTCCACTGCATGCCAGGGAGCCCCTCACCCTATGCCAACAGCCGCCCAATTCAGAGTCTCGGACCTCCAGGCCTTCACAACCTCTAGTCATGCAGAGCTTCCAGTCAAAAGCATTTCCTTCCCTGCCATGGCCCCCTTCTCTAGCTCTTCAGCAATCTGCCCCCTGCCACTACACTGCGAGCTTCTGGAGGGCTGGGACCGTGGTTTAGCTCAAATCTTGCCCCTGTGCCTACCATAGCACCAATTAACATTTACGAGACTTTGCAGGCAGGTATGAAACAGAATCTTGATGCCTAGTTCAGGAGTAGAGAGCAAGGATACCAGCAACCCAGAAGTGTTTCATCCTCACAGAAAAGCACAACGCAGTCCACTACTGGTGATGACATGACTAAAGTCGTTTCATGGGTAAGAGTGTCACCTAGTGGAATGGGGCAGACCTGGGCAGTGATTAAAGTAGGTCAAAATAGAAATAAAATAATTCAAACAGATCTTCTCTGAAATAAAAATACACAACTCATCACAATAACTGGAGCAGTGGGGACCAGATGAACTGTCTGTGTAAGGACATGGTAGCAACAAAGTCAATATAGCATCAATATACAAACTTACTTGTTACACGATAGGTTTCCTTTGCTTCACAGTGAAAAAACACATCTCATCTCACTGCCAAGGACTTACAAATTAATCATAAGGGTCAAGGTTCATGGTACTTACTCAAGGTTTCTGTGGATACTATGTTACTCCCATAACTTTAGAATTATTCTACTATTTTCAGCATTGTTTCTCTTAGTGGAGAGATGATGGAATTTGTCTATTATAAGAAGTATGTAAAGTGAGAAATTTCCTTTGCCAAAAGTTCATATAATGAAAGGTATGGAAAAATAACTTTTTTTCATTGAAACAAATTAATCCTGTAAATATTTGCTGGGTATCCCAAGCCACTGACTAGTGTTCTTAGAAAAAAGCTTTCAGGGGTAGAAAAACTGAGGTCAAAATTAGTATATTTTCCAAAAAAATTATTTTATTTTCCTCTTCAAATATAAGCCAAATAGTGGCTGTCAAACATCACAGGGAAATGCTCCATTTCCCGCGTCAGAATGGACTGAGGCCCCGCTGTTCAAGCTCACACACAGCACATCTGAGAGCATGCATGGGTGAAACTGATCAGAGTTGGTCTGTGTGAAGTGATGCCCTCTCTTCCAATGCAGTAAACTGGAGATGGTCAAACTGGATGCGGAGCTCCACGGAACTACATACACTTCATGATGCCAAGAGTACTATACACAGCTTGAGAAGCACATTCTGAACAAGTAAGTGCCTTTGAACCTCTGAAAGGCAAGGCAAAGCTTTTTTTTTTTTAGTTTTTTTTTTAAGATTTTAGGCAAAATCTTAGCCAGCATAATAAGAAAGTCTGTGGAATTCAAGAGGTGACACCTCACCTGTTTTTATTTATTTATTTATTTATTTAGGCCGTGCCACAGGGCTTACAGGATCTTAGTTCCCTGACCAGGGATTGAACCTGGGCCCGGCAGTGAAAGTGTGGAGTCCTAACCACTGGACCACCATGGAATTCCCACCACCTGCTTTTAAACACCAGCACAGTGACAAAGCTCATAATAAAGGTGGACAACCTCCATAACACCTTTCATCCAGATCACTGCAAGTTTCTGAGGGATCTCTCCATCTTCACTGTCTCAATTTGGCCAAACCTACACATTCTAGCCATATTAATAGCCTTGGAGTCTAACTCTGGCCATTTCATACGGCCTTTTCTCCTCCAACCCGTGCTTAATAATCTTCACTGCTTCCAAAGTGCCTATCAAAAATGTTGCAACACCTCAGTTTAGTATTCAAGGTCCCTCAAAATGTGGCCCCAACCTACCTTTCCAAGCATATTTGACATAATTGCCCCATAATGAGCCTGTGGTCCAGCCAAATTAAAATTCTCACTGTTCAAGTGTACATATATTTTCTCACCTCTCTAGCAGTGAAAAAAATCAGGTCATCACAAAAGGCCATTAGGATCCTTCCCAAGTGCTGTGCAAAGCTTGCCCAGAAGAGAAGCATCTTTAGCTGTGCCATCACATAACGCACTGCCTTTGGAAATACAGATCCATGGAGGATGAGTCACGAGTTTATACATCTCAGTACCTGACCTGGATTATTTTAATGCTTGTTCTGGTACTCACTAGTCCACTGCTTCCCAAACGTTTTTGTAATTTTGACGTTTCATTGGTCTTACTTAAAAAAATTTTTTTTGTAAAACTCACTGACCCTACCCTAAAATGCTGGAAATTTTTTCTAAAAAATTAAAGCCAATTAAGATGAATTTGGTTTTGAGAATTTTAGAGCAATTTTGTGAGATCCTATGAGACACCCTGGAATGCCCCCAAAATGGAGTTGAGAATCACTGTCTCGGCAAATATGTTTGCCTCTCCATGCTTTATTATTTCCACCTACAGAATGAGAAGTAATGATGCTGGGAGGGTGAGAGGGAGGGAGATGCAACAGGGAAGAGATATGGGAGCATATGTATATGTATAACTGATTAACTTTGTTATAAAGTAGAAACTAACACACCATTGTAAAGCAATTATATTCTAATAAAGATGTTAAAAAAAAAAAGATTAACTGAAGGCATTCTCAGGAAAATGCAAATGGGATGAGAGAAGGTTAGAAATGATAGTTTAGGAACACAGATATATCCAAGTAATGAATAAACTTGTAAATAACATTCTTTGCAGGTAATAATAATAAGCCACCAACCAAACAAACTAATCAAAATCTCAACATGGGGCTTCCCTGGTGGTGCAGTGGTTGAGAGTCCGCCTGCCGATGCAGGGGACACGGGTTCGTGCCCCGGTCCGGGAGGATCCCACATGCCGCGGAGCAGCTGGGCCCGTGAGCCATGGCCGCTGAGCCTGCGCTTCCGGAGCCTGTGCTCCACAACGGGAGAGGCCACAACAGTGAGAGGCCCGCATACCGCAAAAAAAAAAAAAAAAAAAAATGGCCAGCATAAATTAGTCAGTTAGCTCATCTGATAGGTGCTAAACAGTTCCTCCTGCTTCTTAAGTAGTTCTTCTTCCCCATCCTGTAGAGTGACTACTTAGGTCACTAGATGTTTCCAGTTCTTACCAGAAACACAAGTGATTTTGACCTTTCAGGGGAAGAACCATCCCAAAGACCCACAGAAGCCGTGGAGGGGTGGACGAGCCCTTGCCTTCCCTTAGGAATTGCCATGTGTTTAGAGAAGGGGGTCTAGATTAAACCAAACCCATTTTCAGAGCTGACTAGACATCCCAACAGGAAGCTGCAAGTGTCCCAGATCAGAAGCAGGGCAAAACTCAACACACAGCATAGCTCTGGGCTTCTGAAGTCTTCATTGCTCTTCCCTCCTCAGTCACAGGAGATCAGAAGTTCCAGGTATCCCGGGACTCAGCGTATGGGCTAGCAGACAAGCATAAGGGAAAGCTATCCCATCTCTGAAAGAGCTCTGAATGCAGAAGCTAAAAGCTATCTGTCTGGGACATTGCAAAGATTACTGTATTAGATGAAATGTGGGATTGATCTCTTCCAGCCCCAGGACTCGAGGAATACTAAAGGGGGTGTGAAACAATAGGGCTCACCCCAATCTCTGGTATGCTGCACTTTGAAATCTACAGATGACTTTCCCTCCCACTATTACAGTTGATCTTCACAACAGCTTTATGAAGCCAATGTAGTTAGAATGACTTCAGAGATGAGGAAATTTATGCAGAGGTGAGTCAGTGGCCCAAGGTCATGCAGCTGGTGAATAGTAGAGCTAAGATCCAAACACTCCTTTTATGGAAACACAACACCTGTGAACGGAAGATATTTTTCTGTTTTTCTGAAGCCCTATCACCCTTTCTGGAGAGCCTCCAGGATGAAGACCTTGCAGAAGACACAATCTAATTTTCTCTTGAAACATTCTTCACAGCTGTGGAACATACAGTCAAGGGTATCTGTGGCACTGTGGCAGGAAGCATAATAATTAGCAGAGTAAATTCTATTCTTGAGGGAGTTCCTCTTCCCTGGTAGATTCCTCAGCATGAAGCCCTCTATCTCCAAAGCAGGACATGGCCCCTGTGATATACTGCGAGTGCCTATGTCTGAGTCCTTGAGAAGAAAACCGAGTATTATTTGTGTTTTACTAGAAGAATTAATACACCAAGGGGAAAGAATTTTGAGTAGAAGCACTACTGTGGGCTTCTAATGACCGGAAAGTAGCACTGCCTCATGCATTCAGACCCCAACAGTACGGAAGTTAGGACTGATATCTATGAAAAACTAGTTTCTAACCTAATTAATCTGGTACTAACTTAAATAACTCCTTACCTTTTTCATGCTAAAACAGAGGTCAGGGAAATGATGTACTAATGTAACAGTCTCCCTCAGTCTCAATCATATTTGTTCATCTTTAAGAGTCTTTCTTCTTGAAAAGCAGTGATGAATCTATATGAAAAGGAATCTCCTAAAATGTCTCCCTTCAGCAATTATTGCAGTTCATGAAGAAATTTAGTTTGCAAATACTTAGAAAACAGGTGGACTTCTGATAATGAATGTGATGGAGTAACTTGTAGTAGACTAATACTTTCACCGAGAATAACCAAGAAATCCAGATAAAATTTTAAAATGTCTGTTTGAAGGCACTAGAGCATGACGAGGCAGCCAGGACTTTGGAAAAGAGAGGCAATGACACTCTGCAGCCATTTTTTTCCTCAGAATGTTTGCTGATTCTGGGCATGAGGTAAACGGGTGGGGATATGAGTGAGAACATGAACTGAGGACCTCTACTAAGAGGAGAGAAACCAGCAGAGCACTGGGTAGAAAGAAAGAGGGGAAACTGAGCCCAATATTCTGCCAGTTTTCCCCTCAAGATATTTACCAAACTCTGAAACTGCATTAACTGAAAAACTAAAGAAAAAAAAGAGACTGTCAAACTAGAATTTTAAACCCAGGAGAAGTGTCTTTCCAAAAAGGAAGGCAAGATTTTAAGCAGCGTGGCATCATGGGTCTGAATCTCCCTAAATTTGAATCTCTCACATAAAACAGATAAAGTGCTAGAATAATAGAACAAAAACCCATAAACAACATCTACAACAAAACTAGGTAAAACATACCCCAATGAAACCCAAAATATGACCAGGTAGAGATCATCCACTAACAGCCATGAAACAGTAAAGTGTCAGCATCTGCTGAGAGGAGGAAGGGATAAAAATGGCACCTGCGGGCTTCCCTGGTGGCGCAGTGGTTGAGAGTCCGCCTGCTGATGCAGGGGACGCGGGTTCGTGCCCCGGTCCGGGAAGATGCCACGTGCCGCGGAGCGCCTGGGCCCGTGAGCCATGGCCGCTGAGCCTCCGCGTCCGGAGCCTGTGCTCCACAACGGGAGAGGCCACAGCAGTGAGAGGACCCCACAAAAAAAAAAAGAAAAAAAAAACCTACAATGAGATACCACTACACACCTCAGAATGGCTAAAAACATAATTAGCAATACCAACTGCTGGAGCAACTGGCATCAGCAGGATGTGGAACAACTGGCACTCTCGCGGCCTGCTGGTGGGAATGCAAAATGGTATAGCCACTCTGCAAGAGTTTGGCAGGTTCTTATAAAGGTAAACATCCACTTACCATGTAACCCAGCAATCCTGCTCCTAGATAGTTACTCAAGAGAAATGAAAACAAAAAACCTGTATACAAATATGTATAACAACTTAATTCATAAGAGATAAAAAAAAACTGGAAACAAACCAAATGCCCCTCAACTGGTGAATGGATAAACAAAATGTGGTACATCTATACTGTGGACCACTATCCAACAATTAAAAGGAGTGACCTGCTGATACACACAACCACATGGATGAATCTCAAAGGCATTTTGCTAAGTGACAGAAGCCAGACCCAAAGGACTACATACCACATGATTCCATGTAATTGACAATCTGGAAAAGGTAAAACTATAGGGATAGATATCAGACCAGTGGCTGCCAGGGTTTAGGAATGAGGGGGGGTGGAATACAAAGAGGCAGCACCAGGCAATTTGGGGGGGGGTGATGGAACTTTCTGTACCTTGATTGTGGTGATGGGTACAAGGCTCTGTGCTTCAGTCTGAAGTCATAAAAAAGTATACCATAGAAGTTTGCTCTATATAACTAAATAAACCAAAATAAGATCCCCCTGCACACCCACCTAAGTGAGAGCATGTGCTACCAAGGATGTAACGGGAACTCACACACTGCTGGTGGTAGTGTAAATTGTTACGGCCACTACGGAAAGCTACTTGGCACCATCTGCTGAAATTAAACACGTACATCCTGCAAATCATCAATTCCACCTCTAGACATATATGCAACAGAGGCATATATTTACCAAAGAAACTAAATACCAGGCTATTCATGGCAGCTTTATCTGTATTAGCAAAAACCTGGACACTACGCCAATATCCGCAAACAGTGGAATAGATCAATCAATCATAGTCCAGTCATAAAATGGAATACTGTATGGCAATGAGAAGAAAGGAAAGGCTGCTCACATGACAACCTGAATGGATCTCAAGCAATATTAAGTATGAGAATCCAGACAATAATAAGAGTACGTAATATAGGATTCCATTTATGTAATCAAAGATGTTACAAGTCAGAATAGTGGTTACTCTTGGGCAGAAGTAGTGACTTGGAAGGGATCACAAGGGAGTTCTAGCAATGTTCTATTACTTAATATAAATGCTGCTTATTGGTGTGTTAACTTTGTGAATATTCGTTAATCTGTTCACTTAATATTTGTGCATTTTCCCTGTTTGCAAAGTATACTATACTTCCATTTAAAAAGGTTTAAAAGCAGAGTATGTATATTTCATTTTCTTTCCTTTTTAAAATTTAGGTTTGCTGATCAAACATTCTTTGATTCCAAAGGCAAGGACCAAAAATCAAACAAGAAAACCTTTGTTCCTGATTGGACAGAAGGATGGAAGCAACTTTTCATTACTTGCTCTATCATGAATGGTGCCAGGGGCTTCACAACAACCAGTAGAGGTGGGAATTTTATTTCCATTTTTAGAGATGGAGAAGACCCAAGGACAAGAAGATGAGTGGTTTCAACTATGATTTGTGAGTCAGCATTTCTAGAATGATGATCTTTGGGAACATCAGAGAGAGAAAGGCCTGTAAAGAGCATCTAGTCCAGCCTCTTTATTTTACAAAAGGAGAAAATGTGCTCCAGAAGAGAAAGGGGTCATTCAAGATCATCCATCTACTGAAAGAGAAGGGACTAGAGCTTCAGTCTCCTAAGCGCCATCCAGTGTATGTCCAATGCATCATGGCCATCGTTTACAGACAAATCATCAAAACCCTTTAAGGAATGGAGGGAGAAAAGCATTAAATTGGGAGTTGAAAGATCTGGATCCTATCCCAGTTTTGCCAAGTAAGCTTGACTTCCCCCTTTGGGTTTTAATTTCCCCACCCGTGAAATACGAGGTGACAATACAAAATCAACAAGAGATAGCAAGTCTTGGATCCATGACAGAGGTAGATCCAGGTTTTGTGGGACCTGAAGCTTCATAACACTTGAGGCCCTCGTTAAGGATAAGAATACAAAATTACCAATACAAAATCAGGAACAAAAGTAAATATTTAAAATGAGAAAAGAAATACAATAGAGTACACATTTGAAAAAGTCGACGAATGCTAGACATATCTCAAAATTCAGGAAAAATGACAATAAACTAAAGCATATTTTTATTAATTGCCTGATAAGCCTCTGCAATACATTATTACCACTTTTCTGTTATAGTCGGAGACTCACAGGACTCAGCACGTAGTTTTCCTCACAGCTAAGATTTAGTACAGCAATGCAGCAAGGACACAAAGGTGGATCACAAGGGGGAAAGATACAGGCAGAGCCTGGAAGAATCCACATGCAGACTTCCTTATGCTCTCTCCTTCCCACGTGGAACCACACAGAGGACACTCTTCCCTCAGCAGAGAAAATACGGCGACGTGTGTGATGTTGCTGCCCAGGGCAGCCCAGATTCAGTGCCCACGGCTTTTCTTCGAGGCTGTCCACATAGACAGCGTCTGCCTAGCATGCACCTTCTGGGAGAATTCCAGACTGCCAGAGGGAAAGCAGGGGTCCGGCGTAAAGCACACTGTATGTATAAACAGTCTAAGCGCAGTGAGCCATTCTCATCAGTTCTCCATTAACTGGGGACACTCTGAGAGCCACGATGCCAGATGCCAGCAGAAGGCCACCCTCACAAGCAGGTCTTCCTAAGCACAGCAGTCTCAGGCCTGCTACATTAACTTCTGCACACCACTCAATGTTTGGACTCTTGTTTCGTGTCTGTGCTCACAACCTCAGGAATTCTGAAGAACGCCATTTCACACAACCCCCATCCAAACAGGAATATAAACATATCTTGTGTTTCTAATTGCATACACTGCACACTGCGTATATTCCTGACAGGACAGAACTTGTGTTCGTTGAGTTTACATATCTGATTCATGACTGGAAAACTTTCCCACAGACTAGCTTCTGGCTCCATATATTGTGAACCTTGATGCTCTTCCACTGTCAACATACTTCTGGTACCGAGTGCTGTAAAGCACAGTGACATCACAACGTTCCCTCCAGCCTCACACCTCTTGTCCTGGTACCGTGGGCATTGGCACGGTAAGCAGAAGTATTCCTGGAAGCAAGTTCAATACAAGATGGCTAGCAATAACTTGGAACATGTACAGAATTGGTTGGGAGCCCCTTAAATATGTCTCTCCAAATCCAAACTAAGTGTATCCCAATTTAATGTCCCCTTAGCCAGATTCCCAATATGCCCATGGCCACTGTATTGTCACCCAACATAAGAGCAGGAGTGATGGAGACAGCAGAATGGAAACAGAGATGCTCTGAACCAACTGTGGCTAAAATACCTTTTGTAGATTTTACAAACCATACGACTAGCACATACCACAATGCTAGGGCCCCTTCCAGGCCTGTCAATGCCAGTGACTCTGAAGCTTGATCTTGAACTTCATTAGCTTCGCTGTGCATCTCTGGTCCAGAGAGTTACAGAAGGGGAACCAACACTGAGAAAAGGCTTGGGAACCAGATAATAAGGCAGAAGGGAGGAGGGTACCTAACCAGAGGCAAAGATAAGGCAATCAGGATGAATTCCAGATAAACAGAGTGCAAAAGCACCTGGGAACGAGTGATTAGCATGTGACCTAAGGGATGGAAAGACAGCCTGAACTGGGACACAACACAAGGAACCCAAACTACAGAGCTGTCTTTCCTCCACGGCTGAGGCAAGAAATCTAGCATGAGGTTTGGTAGACACCGAGTGGGCAGGACGAGGAAGCAGTTCAGGGGAGGCAGGCTTCTTGAACCACCAGCAGAGAAAAACTGTGCTGGGCCAGCACACAGTCGAATTGAGCAACGCAGAAACCAACAAGATGGCTGAGAAAGACAACCTTGTGAATAGGTCAAGACTGAATTTCCAGATGGAACAGTCACAGCATCCAATGTTTCCCGAGCTTGAAAGGGCCTTCTAGGTCCCATGTTCCATCCCCCGCCCCCCCCCCCCGTGGGGACAGGGAGCAGGCCAGCGGTGTAGGAGTCAGAAGGACTGGTTGAGTCCTGCCTCGGTCGCTTACTGTACCAGCTGAGGTAAATCACGTCCCCTCTCTGATTCTCAGCTGCCTCATCTCTAAAACGAAGAGAATGATAACGCCTTCCCAGGAGCCCAGGGAGAATCCAGTGTGATACTGGGATGAGGAAAAGGATCTGGAGGCATTTTCCTGAACTGGAACACAAGGACCGGCAGGCAAGCCTGCTGTGCAGTGCAGAGCTTTGCAGGACCGTTAGCTTCGCCATTACCCCAGCGCAGACAGCAGCACAGGAGCTGTGCCCGCCCACCTCTCTGCAGACAGTTGGGTGGCTCAGAACACACCGACTCTCGCTGACCCTTCCCTCTCCTGAACGGATAAGCAATTTAAAACTGCGATCTTGGTGCTATTTAGTGGGAACTTGACAGTACTTCTTTGGGATTAACTTGATATGAATAACAGTCATTTTCCAAATAGGATGTATTCTGAGAAGTAGTTTTGCCAAGAAGGGAGAAAGAAGGAGGGAGAAGCATCGAAATGTCTGAAAGAGAGGGAGGAAAGCAAGGGCAGATTTGCTGTGATAGCAGACGACACTTTCACTCCCTTATGTCCCCACCAACCCTGGTCCAAGCCCTACTCTATCCTGGCAGGAAGATGTATATGGAAGGGATTGGCAGCAAAGTATGCCTTCTTCGAAGTCACACGGCTTTGGACTACACACAGGAACAAGTGACAGACTTGACGAAAACTCTGGTACCCTGGTTATTCTGGAGAATCCATCAGTGGGACCCTCAAGTGTGAGGACACATATAGCCGCTGGATTTGGTAGCACTCAACTGCAGTACCAGGGATTAAAATTTAAGGATGCTGCTTCTGGACAGCTGCGGCACACAGCAGGCCCTTAACCTCCCCTCTGAGTCGGCCTCCCCTTACATTCAAGAGAGCACCAGCCACAGGTGAGTGAGCTGACCCTTTGGGTACCATCAGGAAGTATATATACCCTGTGAAACGCATACTCCTGACTCACGCGCAACAGCTCCCCGCCCCGCAGCCTGAAGGAAGCTGTGGACCTGCTCACGAACAACACGATTCCAAGTTCCTAAGCCACACTGCATGGGAGCTGGAAGGAGGTGAAGTGGTCAAAGCAGTGAGGCTGAGCCCCTTGCCTTGGAGATGTGTAGCAAAGGGGCTTGGCCAAGAACACATGCAGGGCACAGGGACGGCCCCGCACTTCAGAAGCATAACTCAGGGCAGCAGCCAACAGCCTGGGCACCAGGCTCGGAGTGTCTATCCTGTGTCCCCACCCTGCTTGGTGGCCACACAGACCCTGGGTTGGCTGAACCTGTGTTTGAATCCCAACTCTCCCTGGGCCAACTGGGAGAGCTCAGCCGAGTCCCTCGGCATCTGCGCTCTCGGTTTCCTCATCTGCCCGGTGGGTCTAACAGCACTGGTCTTGCCAGGCTGATTCCAGGACTGAAGGAGGTGAGATGTGGGCGGCACCTTGGCCCCAACTCCTCTGCCTGGGCTCTTCTTCCTCACCGCCTCTGATCTCCTGTCCTCCCAACCGAAAGCTCACCTCTCTGGAGTGGACTCCTATATCACCGCCTTCCAAACCCTGCCCACTCCTCGGTGCACAGCTCAGAGCCCGCCTCCCTCTGGAGCCTTCCTCATCTGCCAGGGAGATTCATCCCGGACTCTCCTGAGGCCTCACTGCACTTCAGATGCTTCTGTGGAGAGGGTCTGGTCCTGCCTGCAATGAGATTACTGACACACCCGCCTTGCTGACCCACCTCGCACATGCTGACCCCCAGGGCAGGGCCGATCTCATCACCTGCTGAGTCCAGAGCAGCACAGCAGCGTGTCGTGGCATCAAGCCTACGAGCGCCGCGTGGCGATGAACAGAACTGTTCATCGCCACCATCTGTCAGCATCTAGTCAGTGTCTCCTCGGGCAGGGGCAGGCTCTGGGGACGGTACCAAGGTGACCTGGGTGGGATCATTATCCTCAGAGGGATTGCAGTCCAGCTGGGGTAACAGGGCGCACACACACACACACACACACACACACACACACATAAAACAGAAACCGCCCAAGGTAACCTTGAACAAAAAGAGTACAACAGACAGGGTTCTGGAAGGTTGTAGAGAAGGAACGGTCCTGAAGCCAGCCTCAGAGGCTTCAGGAGGACACAGAAAGTGAGGAGGGAGGGCACCTGCCGTGAGTGAGCAGCGTGGAGGACTGGGGACCGGGAGAGTCAGGCTGCGGGAGTGGACAGTGCGGCCACTACCAAGGATGCAGGAGAGGGCCGCCGTGAGGAAGGCCACGTTAGGGTCACAGCCTCGTGAAGTGTACAGAGCAATGGCTGAGCCCGGGCCCACTGAGGGCTCATCGTCACCCCACGAGTTGAGGACTATTTTTATTGTCCTCATCTGACAGATGGCAAGCTGAGGCCAGATAGGTGCAGGCATTTGAAAGCCAAGCTCTGGGAGCCAGGGGTTGCCCCGGGCAAAGCTGTGTTTTAGGAAGCCTGGTTATGCTACAGGGGAGGCTGGGGTGACAGGGGGCCGGAGAGGGATTAGAAATCTGCTTGTGTCACGTAAGCAAAGGCCCCAGCTTTAAGAGAGCTCAGGAAACACCAGAAGAACAGGATGTTCTTCCAGAAACTTCTTCTCCTTGAGGATTCTATCTGCGGCTCCTCTACTCCTCACTGCTACTTTTGTAACGGGGGTAGGGGTGGGAAACTGAGTGGGAGAGGGGTGACGGGGAAAAGACGTTCTTGTGCTTTGTAAAAGGTGTCCGAGGAAGGCTCAGGCACAGACCCTCCAGAGGTAACCATGGTGAACTGAATATTCTGGGGAAGAGTCCACAGCCGCAGCCTCACCATGCCCGGCCACAAGTTATGCCTCCCTCCTCGGAGATTCCAGACCTATGAGATGCACCTTTCTTAAGGCCCCTTCTGCTTTCCACCTGTCTGTCTGTGGCTTGTCAGCAAGTTCCCTGTCTTCTCCATCTCTGTAGACCCAATGCCTGGCGCCAAGGAGGTGCTCACACATCAGAGAGTGAGGGGAGCAAGGAAGGAAGGAAGGAAGGAATGAGGGTGTCCGATGGCCACTGACAGAGCTATTGATGGACGAGTCACCACACGGTCAGCTTCTGGAGGAGGGGAAGGTGGGCACACTCCCTCTTTGTTTCCCACCCGCCTGATGCTAAAGAAGCTCCTTGACAAGCCCTTGGAACACACATCTACTAGACTGTTCACCTCACCAACTGAGCACAAAAAGAACACCTCTGTGTTGGGATCCAGCCTCCCTGGCGTTCAGTCTCCCCTCGCTTCCTCAGACAGTGCACGTGCCACCTCTGCCCCCATGGGAAAGCTTTCATCCTTCTTAATGAAGGGCTTGGGCAAAGCCACAAAGAACATTCTGGTCTTCTGCCATATTCCACATAGGACATGTGACATTTAAACGCACTGGCTACTCTAGCAGTTGAGCTTTCGTCTCCTTGCTAAAGTGGGTTCCCCACCTTAGCCATGACATTACTGAATTGAAACAAAGGCTGACAAGCAAAGCTCTATAGTCTGGTAAAGCAGCTGGTCTACTGGACACACACAGGAGGAGCCCCAGCAAGGAGTGCCGAAGACAGAGCACTCTACCAACACTGAACCTGGGGCACTCAACACAGCACTGGATAGAAGGGATGGAGGCCGTTTACACGAAGGCTTCTTTCTACGTGCCACGTCATTAAGATTACCAAGAAAGCACATGGATGCCAGACACACCGACAGCTGTCCACAGTTCTAAACCTTCACTTAGACCTGGAGCGTGGAGACAGGCCTCGGCCAGGGTCTGAAAGCAGGTCATTTGTTTCTGCCAGAAGTTCCCTTAGACAAGTGTCCATTAACTCTCAGAATGAGACTTCCTTATGATCCAGACTGCAACCAAACCAAAGTGCAACTCTTCTCAACAAAGTGCGACGGCTTCTTAACCCACACGGTGCTCTTTACAAAATATTTTACAGAGGCTGCCGGCACTCAAAGTTGGGAAACAAATACATTCTGTCTGCTTCATCCTTCTCCTCCTCCATCCCAGGTCAGTTTCCACATCTGTATAATTGAGAATTTTGCCCTCAACGGAAACCACTCATTCTACACAAATTTTCAATTTGTAATATAATCAGAGTATCAGTAAGTAAAGAACTCAGAATCAAAGGATGTGAAACATCAAAGGCATTCTGTGATCAGAGCCTTGCTTTTCAAAATGATATCCATGGACCAACAACTTAGGCATCACCTGGGATCTGCTGAGAAGTGCAGAATCTCAGGTCCACGCCAGAACTTCTGAATCAGAAGCCACATTTGACAAGATCACCGAGGGATTTGAAAGCACACTGAAGTTTGAGATCTAGATCACTGGGTTTCAAACTCGGTTCTGTGGAATGCTTCATGGGCCTTTAAGAGGAGTGGGCCAGGAAGAGATTGGGAAGAAGAAGGGGTGTGGGGAGCAGGCCTTACTTCGGCTGAGCAGCCTGCCTCTGATCTCTTTGGGAGGTTGAACCCCCAGCCAGACTAAGATATTCCATGGGCACAAAGGTTGGAGATCCCTATTCTAGACCAATCATCTCATTTTCTACATGGCACAACTGAGATCTTCCAAAGAGCATAACGGAATTTTACCAAGACACATCATAGTCCCTTGAACACTGTTAGAGAACTCTGAAATTTACCAAGCCTGGGAATCAAGCAAAATCTTCATAGTCATTGTTGCCGGAATAACCTCTAACCTGCAAAAGTAGAAGCAAAGACAGACCCCAAGCCCCAGTGGAAGAGGACATGACGTCCAAGGCTGTGCCCTGGAAAAGCCCTGTGACATTAGTGGCATTTTGCGCGACCTGGTTTTCAGGAGAGGAGAGAGACGCACAGAGATAGTAAGTGCCAAGGCTACACAGGAAAAGAAGAGCTGACACCCCACCGCAGGTCCCCGGGCCCCAAAGCCCAGGCTCTGGATTGCATCATTCACATTGTGAGCACACACTGGCAGCCCCTCTGTGTGCCCCATGCACTGGCCCAGCCTATGAGCTACATGGACACACATCCACTCAAAAAAAGGGCAATCCATCCTCACGGACCCAGAGGATACAAACAATGGGCTCCCTTGCCAATGCCTGGGCTCCCAGCATAAGCCCTACATACGGAAAATGCTAACTCAGTTGCTATATCTTCATGGTAACAAGCATTAAGAATCTGTTTTAATATACATTGTTATGTATCTGACATCTCTATGCCTTGGGAAAGGTAGAAAGATCAAGAAGGCAGAAATGGTCAGAGGGGGAATAGGAGAAGAAATACTTTACAACGTACTGACATATTAGTTTCAGCACCTCGTTTTTACATTCATACCCCCCAAGCACTGCATAGAGCTTTCTGCCATGGAAGCTCTTATTACCGACCATCTTTAATTAAAACTGAAGTTGCAAAAAAAACAAACAACCCAATCAAAAAATGGCCAGAAGACCTGAATAGACATTTCTCCAAAGGAGACATACAGATGGCCAACAGGCACATGAAAAGATGCTCAATGTTGCTAATTATTAGAGAAATGCAAATCAAAACTACAATGAGGTATCACCTCACAAAGGTCAGAATGGCCATCATGAAAAAATCTACAAACAATAAACGCTGGAGAGGGTGTGGAGAAAAGGGAACCCTCTTGCACTGTTAGTAGGAATGTAAATTGCTGCAGCCGCTATGGAGGACAGTATGGAGGGTCCTCAAAAAACTAAAAATAGAACTACCATATGATCCAGCAATCCCACTCCTGAGTATATATCTGTAAAAGACAAAAACTCTATTTTGAAAAGATACATGCACCCCAATGTTCATTGCAGCACTATTTACAATAGCCAAGATATGGAAGCAACCTAAATGTCCATCGACAGATGGATGGATAAAGAAGATGTAGTACATATACACAATGGAATACTACTCAGCCATGAGAAAATAATGAAATAATACCATTTGCAGCAACATGGATGGACCTAGAGATTATCATGCTAAGTGAAGTAAGTCAGAAAGAGAAAGACAAATATTCTAAGATATCACTTAAAAGATGATACAAATGAAATTATTTACAAAACAGAAACAGACTCACAGACATAGAGAACAAACTTACAGTTACCAAAGGGGAAAAGCTTGGGGAGGGATAAATTAGGAGCTTGGGATTAACAGATACACACTACTATGTATAAAATATATAAACGAAGTCCTACCGTATAGCACAGGGAACTATATTCATTATCTTGTAATAAACCACAATGGAAAAGATTCTGAAAAGGAATAGTTGCTGTACACCAAAAACTAACACATTGCAAATCAACTATACTTCAAAAAAAAGGTGAAGTTGGAAGAGCTGGCCAGCAGATGGCACAATGAGCAAGCAGCACGTTACTAGCGTCAAACCCTCCTGTTATTTCAGCCAGAAAGCTGGCCCCTTTCCCAAAGCCTCCTCGGAGTATCATCTGGGAACATTCTAGTTGGGCGATGCAACACACCAAGGCCACCCTCCCACATTGTCTTGTCTTCACCGCCTGCCCTCCTCCTTCAAATGCAGTAGGTCCAGAGGCAGTAAGCGAGGGGCCCACATGGCTACTTCCTCCTGGCACTGGAGGCTGCCACAGCTCAGGCCATCGGTGAGCTGCTCTGGGCAAACCCACACCACGTCTTCTTTCTCTGGGTCATCAGCAGCAGCAACTCCACTCAGCCTGGGCAACTCTGGGTGCCACATGGGGCAAATCAACCTTCTGGTGCGAGCCAGGAGAATCTGGCCCCAAAGCCTGCACCCCCACCCAAGCAATAACCCTCAGAACATAAAGACCTACCGGCGTCTCTCTAATCTTCTTTCTGAAGTCAGGAACAAGAATTGGAAACCTCATCACAAGCCAGGAAAAGGAGGCCGCCTGCAGAGAAAGGCGCACGTGTACAGATCGGCAAGGACAAGCACCTGCACGCGGAGCGACACCTTACTCACCCGCGTGCCGCTCTTCTCTAACTGCTGCCTGGCCTGGGAGGCACACAGAGGTTTGTCAGATCACCGACTAACCAAATGAGTGAATCGATGAATTCTTCTCAGGGAGAGAAACAGTGGTTTGCCTTTAAAAGCGCAAGTGAGGGCATTGATCTACTGTACGCAGCGCACAGGCCTGACTCCTTAGGGTGGCCTCCGAGTTGAACCCAGTCTGGTTTCCCAGCTTCCTCTCCCATGAACTGGCTCCACAAGCACCTGGGCTCAGTCCCCTGAACGTGTCTGGCCCTTCCAGGGGGCCCGTCCCCCATCTCCCAGCTAAGGAGACCCTTCTCACTTCAAGACCCAGCCCAGACGGCCCTCGTCCCTGAAGCCCTCCGCAGCCCCTGGCTCTGAGTCAGGGCTTCCCCGCTCTTCACGTTGCCCTCCTTCCGCCTCGGTTCAGACTCTGTGCTTTACAGGTCTGCCTGGAAGATGCCCCTCCCCCACCAGCCCTGAGTAACCCAAGGGCGAGTGGACACCTGTGTCCCTGCACAGTCCAGGACCCTCTCACAGGACGGACGTCTGCGGACTTAAATGGGCTTTGCCTTCTGACGCCTGGTACCCAGATCTGCCCTCTCCCATCAAGCTGCGCTGACACCGATGACGCTGACAGATGGCCAGTCAGCCAACGCCCTGGAAGCACGTCCCCGGCCCAACCCAGCGGTCGTCTGATGCACAAGAAGCCAAAGCACCTCCCACCAGGCCGGCCGCAGGGCAGAGCAAGGTGCTGCCCGGGCAAAGGCAGCTGGCGCCCCGTGCGCGCACGCAGCCACCCCTCGGGCACCACTTCTGGGTGTTGGTTCTCCCGGTCAGTCGATGTGGATCGCAAGGCCTCGGGCGCTGCGAGGGCCTGACCACGGGGGCCCACTGCGGGGACCTCTAATGCCCGTCCGTGCTCTGCAGCTCCCCGACGGGCTGGCAGAAACCGTCAGGTCGACATCGCAGGTTGAAGGGACACCCTGCCCAACCCTGCTTGCTCCCTGTCCCCTTAGTGGGTGTGAGTCCCCAGCCAGCCTTTGGCACTAACTCTCTCCCGGGATCAGCTTCCCGAGGGACGCAACCCGAGCCGGCCGGCCCTGGAGTGGTCCAAGGAGCAGGTGATGAGATGGGGTCTTGGTACGGGATTGTCATCACCCGCCTCACTGGCAATGAGGACCCCACCCCGGGGATGGGTGGTGTGCGGGCGGACAGCCCCGGCCGCAAGGCCACAGCCCAGTTGCTAGAACTTTCATGCTAGAATTTTCGCTGGGCTGGCAGGGGGAGAGGAACGTCCTGGCAGGTGAGAAGATCCAAGCGTGCGGAACGCGGGGGGCACAGGGGGAGGTGACTTCTTTGCTTTGCCGACCATAGGGGATGAGCAGCTTAGGGTGAAGAGCAAAGTGAGAAAAAAGGGGGCCCCAGGGTCTCCCCAGTACCTTACAAAGGAGCCCCCATCTCAGGCAGCGGACAATCGTCCAACCCAGGATTCGACAGAAGTGGCTGAACCTCAAAGACGCTGAACGTTCAACCAAGGCACGCCCGTCCCGCCAGCATCGGAAGCCCACCTGGGCAAACCTGCATCCTTGACACGAGGACCAGGGAGACCGGGAGGAAGCCCCAGAAGAGCGGGGCTCCCCAGATGTCTCTGAGCTTCTGAGCCTGAGGCAGCGGCACACCCCTCCCCCTAAAGAGCTGGCGTCCCCAACTCACCCCCGAGGGAGCAAACATGACCCGTGTCCTTCCCCACAGGTGCCCTCCGTCCCAGGAGACAGGGTAGCCAGCCGCCCCGATTTGCTGTGGGACCCGAAGCGCTACAAGCAGGAGAGTGCAGGAAAAATGGGGAGAGGTGGTCAGCCCACTGCCAGGCCCCCAAGCAGAGCGAAGTCACCTCACAACACAGGCCGGGCGCGCCAGGCCAGGTGAGGGAGGAAAGGGACGAGCCCCTGCCCTCCCCCGCCGCCCAGGGACCGCAGCAGAGGTCGTGGGGCGCCACTGAGCGGCCAGAAACCAGGGGCTATGACGATGGCCGCCACTGACCAGGAGGCCTGACCCACCGAGCGGGGCAGGTGGTCAGTACCATACGGCTTCCCGGGGGCTCGATGGATGGGCAACCAACCAAGATACAGTCTAAGATGGACACTCAAAAGAGCAAGGACGGACGGCAGGAGGCCGAGGGCAGCCGCCCCAGTGAACAAGTCACGATCCCTCGCCCAGGTTCTGCCCCCGAGCCAGTTCTCAGACGTGGAACCGCGGACCAGGGACGTGGCGGGTCCCCAGCGGGAAGGACGCTGCAGCACCACGGCAAGCAGGCACTGGAATGACCCCCCAGCCCCTCCCAAAGGGACCTCGGGCTCCGCGCTGGGTGACCCAACACCGGGAAGCGGGACAACCAGACAGCTGGAGGCTGGTGGACACCGGGCCCAGCTTGACCCTGATGTGGGAGACGCGATAAACTCTGTCTCTGCGGCCGCTTCAGGAGCACCCCTGGGCCGGGGTTTCTGAGCAGAGGCTGTCACTGGTCCCAGGTACGCAGGGCCATTCCCGAGGGTTTGTCAGTTGGTCTTCAGCAGGGAGAGGCTGCAATCCAGTATCCTCCGGAACCAGGCGCAGGGCTTAGTGAGATGTCTGCCGAGGAATCCTTCAGAACCTGGGATGACCCTTAACGGGAGTGAGAGGATGTAAGGCCCAATGGCAACCCTGCACGCACTCCAGCGAGTAAAGGAGAAACGTGTAGAGAAAGAGCAGGGGAAACACGCCCCAGTCGTGCACTCGCGAACCTTCCTGCCTCCAGGCGATGCCTTATGGGCGTCCCTTGCTCCTGACTCTTCACATCCTCTCTGTCCTTTGTAAAGTCACCACGGAGAGCACAGGGATACTCAGGAGGCGGCTGAATGGGCCCTACAGGCACAGAGCACAGCAGTCCTGTCATCCAAGCCCTGTGACCACGGTTACGGGATGGCAACGCTCGCTCCAGACTCCCACCCCCGCACCCCGGCCCCACTCCTGAATCTCTCAAACAAGGAAGCTGGCCCCATTCACTGGGCCACGGCCTGATGTCGGGAAGGCCCCCTCCAGCTGCGGAGGGCCTGGGGCCCGGGTCGTTGCCCAGAGACTGAGGACGCTGAAGAGCACGTAGACCCAAGAGCTCAGGAGTGCCGCAGACCTGGAGACGAGCATCTCCCGCCCCCAGCCAAAGGCGATATAACCGTCTGTAACGTGAATGCAAGTGGGGGCATCGCCAGAAGCGCACAGGAGGCCCCCTGTGCTGCGCCACGTTCCCTGCGCAGGCGCCAACCCGAGCAGTGGCGGCCAAGTGGCTGCTCACGTCTGCAGGTCCCCTGCGTGCAGCTTCTTCCCGAGGTCCTGCAGCGCCAGTCACTGAGACAGAATCAGAAACACCTGCGGTTCTCAGGCTGGACCCCTCGATCTGGGCCGTGTGGAGAGGGACACGGCCAACAGGAGCTGCCCAGGGGACAGAGGGGAAGGAGGGGGCAGGGGAGCACGTCTTAGAAACAGGCCAGATGTGGGGCGGCAGGAGGTAAACCGGGAGCTGGGGCAGAGAAAACAAGGCCGGCCGTCTTCCTGCAGCTGCACGGCTGCCCCGGGGCTTGCCCTGCGTGAGTCCAGGGCAGGGACTAAAGCCAGGCACTGACCGAGTGACTTACCCAGTCAAGAAGGAGCCCTTTCTCACGGGCAGAGCGCTGGACGCCAGGGCACCGGCTCCTCGGGGACCACCAGCCCCAGGGGGCGGGCCTGGGAGTGGGCCGGCGGGACACGCCCTGACGTGTGGGGCACTTACAGGCCGGAGAGGGTGTAGGCGCATGCCGAGTCCAAAGCTGCCCTTCAGAGAGAGGAGGAAACCAGCCCCCAAGGGGCAGGAGGAGGCATCTGAAACACAAACAACCAGGGCGGGACTAGTACCCGGACCCCGGAAGGAGCTCCCACGACTCGGCACAAAAAGGACACGCAGCTCAGTGGAAAGATGGGCAAAAGGCGTTGCAGAGAGGAAACCAGCCCTACCAAGGAGGACACTAGGGAAACTGAGACTTTGGGTCGAGCCCGTCCCACACCGGTGGTACCCCCAAACGTGCGGCAGGAGCAAACTGGAACCCTCTCCGGGCCTCAAAGACGCAGTTGGGGTGGGGGCTGGAGGCACCCAGGCCCCCGGGGCCGAGAAGGGGACGCAGCCGCCGAGGCAAGTGCCCAGATGGGTCGCAGGGACAGTGAGGTCTGCTGGTGCCATGGGCGGGGGTCAGAAGGGGAAGTGCACTCAGAGCAGGTGCCCCGGGCTCCGAGGGGAGACGATGTCCTGGGGGCACCGCCCCCCAAAGAGCAGTGGCGCAAACGACGAGGACTTCCTAGAAGGAAGATGGGGTGCCTCACGGGGACAGAAGCGTGTCGGGGGAGGAAGCGGAGCTTGGGGAGGAGACTCCCTCCTGGGATGTGGGCTGCGGCCCAGTCACAGGGGCTGGGAGGAAGCAGCAGCCCGAGCAGCGGAAGGCGGGAGCGGCCAGGCTGGAGGCCCGGCTGACCCCCAAGTGAGCAGACAGGAGGGAGAGAAGGCCTGTTCCTGCCGGGACCTTGCTCCTGGAGGGTGTGGGAAGCAGCAGGTGGAGAAAGCGTCACCGGGAAGTCAGAAATCAGATGGTTTGAAGGCTCGGCGCTGACTTAGCTGTACTGAAGATCAAGGCTGAGCTGCAGAGGGGTCCCTCTCCCGGGGGCAGCCACACACCGTCCCACGCCCACCTGCAACACGGCCAGGCCATTCCTCCTGCACCCGCCCATCCGGCAGCGAACTGGCCTGGCAGCCACTACCCCGGACCTCCCCCGCCCCGGGGGACCTGGGGCTCCCCGCCTCTCAGCACACACGGGAGGGTCAGAGAAGGGAGTCCTTACGGAGCGCCGTCACAGCTGTCCCCCAACCAGCAGCCACCGATCACGGGCCTCTAGCTCACTGGGCAAGTTCCAGTTCTTCAAAACCGGGATTCGGGAGGAACGCCAGCAGCCCACCCACCATTCCCGGGACCCTCCCTCATGATTTGAAACCACTCCGACGAGGTTCTGGGGTGTCTGGACGCAGCTCGCAACCACTCCTGGGGCGACGAGCCGAGGAGGGGACACCGGCATGGAGGGAGTTGGACCTGCTGATCGCTCAGGTGCCCCGCAGCCCCGAGGCCTCACATCCACGAAGGCACCCTCTGCTCCTCACCTCGGGGCCGGCATTCCTGTTTCCTCAGGCTTCCGCAAGGAGAGAGGAGGCCAGCTCGCTGGAAGAGAAAGCAGTGCTCTGTTGAGCCAACGTCCCCTCAGCAGCAGCTGTGGCAGGCGCCCGGCTTACAGGAACGAGTAAGAGCTTGTCCTTGTCTTCCCGGCACTCCTGGAGAGCAGCTCCAGCCCGGGAAGAAGAGCCCAGCGAAGGCAGGCAGCAGGAAGGCACAGGGCGCTGCCAGAACCCCAGACGGGAGCTCCTGACGCTCGCGGCGGGCGGAGAAGGGGACGTTACAGCTGTGCCTGGGAGGAGGACAGGAGCTCGCCA
The DNA here is from genome assembly GCF_949774975.1 of Lagenorhynchus albirostris. Classification (NCBI taxonomy): domain Eukaryota; kingdom Metazoa; phylum Chordata; class Mammalia; order Artiodactyla; family Delphinidae; genus Lagenorhynchus; species Lagenorhynchus albirostris. The sequence continues at coordinate 4,714,901 of NC_083116.1, forward strand.
GGACAAGAGGAACCAGGGCTCCAGGAGCGGGAACCGCACGTGCCGAAGTGTAGAGACCCGCAGAGCGCGTGCGCGCAGCGTGCACGGACAGCACAGGCACCCAGGGTGTTGGGCGACAAGGACGGAGAGCTGGGGCCGCCCGAAGGCCCTCCCAGGGCACCAAGGAGGTGTTGGGGCTTAAACAGGAGAGGGCTCGGCAGGGTCTTCAGCCCGGGGTCGATGAGGACAGACGTGCGGTGTGACACGGAACCGATGGCCTGTGGGGCACCCACTGGAGGAGGACAGACAGGAGGCGTCCCGGCCGCTGGGGAGACTCAGGTGACAGCAGCACCGGCCCTAGGTCATGAGGCCTGAAGTCAGCCAGTAGCAGTGGGGACAGAAAGAGGAGCATTTATTCTCATCAGGCACTTGGGAGGCAGGGACACCGGACTTGGTCACCAAGGAAATGGGAGGGAGGGCTGCCTAAGCAAAGCAAGGAGGAGCAGAGCCAGGTGGGCGGCACTGAGTGGGCTGAGGCCCCGCCCCCCGTCCCCCCACTGGGAGGAAGAGGACAGGAAACAGCTCTGAAGGGGAACTTGGCTTTGTTTGGGACATGCCAGGTCCCAGGCGCGACAGGAAACCGACTGAGAAATTTTCTTCTCACCTCAGAAAAGGCCAGATAAAGACTGTCCCTCAGGACTCGGCCAGCAGTCGCAGGGTGGCCTGGACGGGAGGTGGCCTGGGCATTCAGCCCAGAGGTGCAAGACTCAGCCCAGAGGCCCCGCCCTCTCCCCTCCCTCCCCTCCCCCTCCCCTCTGACCCCCCTCCCCCTCCCCCCCCCACCCCGCATCCCTGTCCCCTGGGGTCCATTCTGAGGCTCGGATTCGGTCGCTAAGGACCCTGGGTCGCTTCCACTTTGACCCTTGCCGACTGTTGCGGCGCGGACTGGACGCCTAAGGCAAGGGACTCAAAAGGGCACTGCCTGGCCTCCGCCACTGAGCTGGCCTCGCCCACCCTCCATGGGTTCCCAGGGGCCCAAGCTCCATCCCGGTCAGCTCCGCCCCCGCCCCGCACCTGCCCGGCTTTTTCCCCAGCTCGGCCCCACTCCTCCTCAGTTCCGCCTCCTTCTCCAGAAGCTCCTCCTCACCCAGCTCTTTCCCACACTTCCGCCCCAAATACTCCTCCCCCCCGTTCCTCCCACCTCCGCCCTGCCCCTCCCCCAGCTCCTCCCCAGCTATTCGCCACAGCCCCGCCCCTTCTCTTCCGACCCGCTCCCCCGCCCACTTCCTGGTCCTCCTCTGGGTGCCGCTCCACGCCGCCGGTCTCGAACCTCCGAGCGGCCTGGCCTTCCGCGCGCCGCATGGCCTGGCGGCTCCTACTCTGTCTCCTAGCGGCCGGAGCCTGCGGCAAATGCGCGATTGTTCGTAAGTGCGTGTCTACGTGCCTGCGTGCGTGCGTGCGTGCGTACGTGTGGACGTGCATGCGTTCACCCCGGAAATAAGGAGCGTCAGCGCTTGCGGGCGCGGCTACCTGTCACCGGTCCCGGTTCCCCGAGGCGGACGACCGTCCTTCCCGGTGGCCGCAGCCGGGCCGTCCCACCGCGCCCGCGACTCGCCCCGCCCACAAGGAGCCAGGACCCGCCGCGCCCGCGGACGGTACCTCCGGGCGGGAGTTTCCCGGGATCTGCGTCGGGGAGCGCGCGCGGGGCGGCCGAGGCTGCACCTTCCTGTCCCCTCCACCGCCACCGTCCCCGCCCGCCATCCTTCCACGTGTGTGTCCCGCGATGCGCTGGTCCACACGCACCAGCCGCCCGCAGTCCTGCCACCCCCCGCCTCCCGCGGGCACCGCCCCCACCCCCCAGCCCCCACACCCCACACCCCACCCCCCACAACCCCCACCCCACCCCACACCCCACCCACCTCCCTGCCCTGCGGTGCTCAGCTGCTTGTCCACGGCTCCCCTCTCGGTGGGGCCCAGCCAGGAGTCCATTGAGGGTCACGGACTGTGGGGCTCTCCAGATCCTTCCCGCGTGGCACTGTGAGGAGAGGTGTCGTTTTCTCCTGTTGGATGCGGGAGCTGCTGGGCTGTAAGGTCACCGTCACTCCTGTGGGATGGGCTTCTGTGCTGCGGGCTGAGGCATCGTGGGGTCCCCGACCCAGCCGGGCGGGGACGGAGCCGTTGCCTTGATGAGCAGGACCAACCCTGAGGGAGGCGGCACGTGTGTTTCTCATCGGTTGGGCCCTCCTGGGTCCTGGTGGTCTCCGGTCCCTGCCGAGAAGAAGACCGTTGTGGTTCCTTGGCCGGCATTGCTGTCTTGTGGCTGATGACTTTTCTCCTTGTCCCTCTGGTTCTCGTGCAGGTGAAGACACCCAGACAAGTGGAAGAGTGTTTTCTCCTCTGGCCACCAAGCAGGCACCCTCTGCGTCGAGAGGTAGGCGGGCACTCAGCCGCCTTCTTCCCGAGGGACTCTCCCCAGGGATTCCGCCCGCACGGTTCGGGTCCCGTGGTTGTGATCTGGTGGCGCCCGTGAGGAAGGGGCTGGCTGAGAAGCTGAGTGGCGGAAACCGCGGGCGAGCCTGGGATCCAGTCACACACCCCAGTAGGAGCCGGAGAAACGGCCAGGCCCCAGGGACTGGCCAGCCTCCCTCGTAACTAACCCAAACGCAGTGAGGAGGGCGACCCTTTGTCACCCATCAGGTTGGCAGAGGTTAAGCGGGGTGATGATGCTCGGGGGCCCGCCAGTGCGTGAGGGCACGGCAGCCTCGCCCGTGGCTGGCAGAGTGTACGTGGGGGAGCCTTTGCGGAAGGCCGTTTGCTGGCGTGTGTCAGCATCTCGGGATGTGTGCCGTGTGACGCGGGCCTCCTCCGGCCCGGGGCTTCAGTTAGCGAGTGTGTGGTCGTGTTGAGTGTCTAGAGGGGCAGAAAGTGCCAAGCAGTCTGGGAGTCCCCATCGGCGGGGGAAGAGTCAGTAACCTGTGGGACAGCCGACGACGGGGTACCGTGTGGGCGGTGAAAATAGGACAGATGGAGACGTCCAGACGTGAAGCGGTGTTCCCGAGGTGCTGTGAGCGGAGAAGTCATCCCCCACCCCCGCGTGGAGAGGTGTCCAGGACAGGGCTGACCCTCTGTGATCGCTCGCCCGGGCAGTCGTGTCAGAGTCCCACGGTCTGGGTGGCTTGAACTACAGAACGTATTGCCTTGCGGTTCTGGAGGCCAGAAGCCCGAGATCTAGGTGCCGCCGGTGGTGGCTCTTGTGGGGGCTGTGGAGGGAATCTGTCCCATCCCGCCCCCCTCACTCCCGGGGCTCTGCTGGCTCTCCTGTGTGCCGCTCTGTCTCTAACTGGCCCCTTTTTGTGGGGACATCAGTCCTGTTAGAGGAGGGTCGACCCTAATGAGCTCATCGGACCTTGATCACCCCTGTGAAGACCTTTGCTTTGTAGGTAGGGTCACACTCTGAGGAACTTGGGGTTGAGATTCCAGCACGTGAATTTCAGGGGCACGGTGTGACCCCTACCACTCTCCAAAGGCTCTGAGGTAGGAGCACACGTGGAACGTTCCAGGGATGGAAGGAAGGCCTTCATGGCTGCAGGGAGTGAATCCAGGGGCGAGGAGAGCAGGCAGCCAGGGGGAGGAGCCAGACCATGTGGGGCCTCATGGGCCCTGGAGAGAAATGTGTCTCCGCTCTGCTCGGGGAAGGAAAGCCTTGGAAGGTCCTGGACTGGCTGCCTTTGCGGCCTTGTCCCCCGTCCTCACAGCCACGTGGAAGTGGAGGCTCCGTGCGGTGCCGTGACCCGGCTGACTTTCAGGCCCGCGGCTCCCCTGCTCCTCTGTCCTCAGCGAGCAGGGACCCTCCCCCCACCACCCAGGTACAAGGAAAGCAGGCGAGGACGGGGGCGCGTGGAGTCAGGTCCCCTGGAACCATGCGCTGTCTCTCCTTCGGCGCCTCCTCAGCTGCAGAGCGGGGTGACGGTAACCTCCCGGGTTATTTGAGGATTGAATTCTGTGGTCCCTGGATGGTGCCCGTCCCAGGTCCTGGCGTGGAGACGGAACGCGCACCAGTGCCGGTAGTTCCTGCCGTCACGTATCCTTTCTCGGGCTCCGGGCCGGGGTGGAAGCGGTGGTGCGGGAAGGGGTGGGAGGAGGGTGGCTCCCAAGGCGCGCGGGGAAGAGACACCTGGCAGGGCCATGTGAGAGCCAGGCCGTCCCCAGGGCCGAGCCAAGGTTGGTTGCCAAGGATTTGCACTCAGCAGCCCTGGGTAAGATGGGGGATCCGCAGAGCATGGGCAGCGGCAGGGCCAGGGAGCTGCGGGGCCGGGGGCAGGGGCGAAGCCAGGCCCAGGACTGTCCCTGTCTGTGCCGGGAGAGGGCCAGAGCCCGGCCACTGGGCTGTGAAGCCAAGGGGCCGTCCCTCCCTCCTCTCTGCCGCCCGGGGCCCAGTGCCCTCTGTCGTGGAATTGCCCACACGCCTCTCTCTCGCTGTCCCGGCCTCCCTTGTGAGGTCCCCGCGGACTCCATCTGATGGACGGATCCCCCCGGTCGGCACCCCCTGTCAGCTGACGGGCGCGGAGACGGATGGAAGGGGCTGGCGCCCGGGGGGCCCACGGGGCTGAGGTCAGGCCCACGGGTCATGAGCTCGGAGGCCGGCACGTCAGGCTGCTTGACCGTTCTGGTTCTGTGTTTCCACAGGCGCGTGAGGCCCTGGGAGCTCTGGGAGATGAAGTTCGGCTGCCTGTCCTTCCGGCAGCCTTATGCGGGTTTCGTCTTAAATGGGGTGAAGACCCTGGAGACGCGGTGGCGGCCCGTGCTGAGCGGCCAGCGGCACCGCACCCTGGCCGTCCACATCGCGCACAGGGACTGGGAGGACGCGGCCTGGAGGGAGCTGCTGGCCGGGAGGCTGGGGATGAGCCCCGCGCAGATCCAGGCCTTGCTGCGGGACGGGGAGAAGTTCGGCCGCGGAGTGATAGCCGGCAAGTGACGGTCGCCTCCCGGGGCTGCCCCCCAGGGTCTCACCCGGGGCTTTGGCGTCTCGTTTTCTTTTGAACCGGTCGGTGTGGGGTTAGGGTTCGTTTTCCTGAGGCACCTCGCCTTCGGAGGGGCCGGGAAGGTCCCCTCCCCGCCACTCTGGGCCTCAGTCCCCCTTTGTGCTCTGAGAGGCAGAGGCGGGTCCGGCTCTGCCCGTGGCGCTCGCCTCCGTGTGTGTCCGTGTGCGCGCCGTGGCAGAGCCCGCGGGAGGCAGCACGGCAGCCAGAGCTGCGTGTGAGGGGGACCTGGGGACTCGGGCTGCCCGCCCGGCTTCACGCGCCCGCCTCACCCCCGCTGCCCGCCGCATCCTGAGGAAGTCCCCTAAAGCCCCCGGCGGGGGCAGGTCCCGCATCAACCGCTGGCCCCCGGTGGATCGCTCAGGGACCTGATTGCCCGTAGGCCCCCCGCAGCGGCGGCCCGGGGCCCTCCTGACCTGTACCTGCTGCCTGCAGCGGTCGGGCCTTGGTGGGGTTGTGGGGGACCAGGCCTCTCCTTTTCATTGCTCTCCCTCCCTCCCTCCCTCCCTCCCTCGGCCTCGCCCCCAATTCCCTGAACCGAGGTTGGCGGGTGCGAAGTGCTCGGCCAGAGGGACCCAGCTCACCCCGGGTCCCCTCGATGACGTGGTCTTGGTCTCTAGCGGTCGTGACTTTGAATCACCTTGTTCTCCATCTGTGTGCTTGTGTCTTTGTGCACAGGGCTGGTTGACATTGGGGACACTTCGCTGTGCCCGGAAAACTTAGGTCCCAACGAGGTTGCGGAGCTGGAGAATCAAGCCCTGCTGCCCAACCTGCAGCAGAAGTACCTGACTGCGCTTGCCAACCCCCGCTGGCTGCTGCAGCCTGTCCCCGGGAGAGGCGGGAAGGACGTCTTCCAGGTGGACATCCCCGAGCACCTGATCCCCTTTGGGCAGGAGGCCTGACCAGACTGGGCTCTCGAGAGGAAGGTGACCGAGAGACCGGCTCATTGTGCCACCGTCCACTCGCCTTCACGCCCTGGACGTGCACGTCTGGTTCGGTCTGAATCGGCCCTGCCCCGGGGAGCGCTGCCCGCTCCGTGCTGTTCACGGAAGCAGACGTGCCCACCTGGTGCAGGGACAGGGGTTGGGACTCTCCTCGTGCGATGCCGCTCTGGGCTCAGCGACAGAGTCTCGAGGACTTTGACCTTTAGGAAAAGATGGCAGGGCCACTCGTTTTGGCCCTACTGGTTCTGGGTGGTTGAGAGAGATGTGTTTTGGGGGGACCAGTTAGCGTTTTCCCCTCTTTGGCCTGGTCAGAGCTCCCAGATGTTTGGACCGCGTCTGGGGAACGAACGATGGGGGAAGGCCGGTGGCGGGCCTCGTGCACGCGCGAGAGGACCGCAGGCCCAGAAAGAGGGCGCGGTCTGTCCTTGCAGGTGACCCTGGCCCTGTTGTAAAGCGTCCCTTGGCTCACGAAGCGTGTGTGTTAGACGTGCTGCCCGGCCACTTCACGTCCGAAGACAGGCTCCTAAATACAGCTCTGACGGCAAAGTGAAAAGGGCTGGCGCTCGCTTTGTGGAAACCTCTTTTACTTCTCTGTGGGGTTTGGGGCCATTTGTCAGCAAGCTTTCTAGGGGTTGTCACCTCTGAAGGTGCTGGGCTTTCCCCCAGGTGTCGGCTGGGAAGGGCCCGTCTCTTCTGAGGCAGACGGCAGTGTGCACGCCTACCTTGGTGGGTGGGATGGCCCTCCTTTCCGGCGGGCCTCTTTGGGAGGCCCCTGGATGGTGGGCTGGACACACGCTCAGCTGCGGGTCAGAAACTTCTGGCATCGTAGGGGGACCCAGGAGGAGGCTCCTTCTGCTTCAGGATGCATGACTAATGGAAGGTGACACCCCTGAGGTCAGGAGCCAGGCTGTGCTGCCTCCTGACTAGCAGGCAAGGCCCAGGGACCAGCCTGTCCTGGGCTGGCCTCAGCGCTCCCGAGCCACGTCCGTGGCTGAGCGTGGGAAATGCTGCGGCTTCTAAACGAAAGGGGGCGGCGGGGACCAAAGCCTGCCGGGGCTGTGGGTTTCCAGCCTCGTCGGGCCCGTCCACTGAGATGTGTGACTAGTACGGACAGTTAGAAAGGACACAAGACTCGCACTTCTCGTTCGATTCTTCATTTGCTCCCGTGGACTTTGGCTTTTCTTTATTAGAGACAAAAGTAGGTTCTTGGTTATGAGATGGGGCTTTTTGTGTGTCCCCAGGGGCCTGCGAGCTCAGGGATCGCAGTGGTCCTTGCACTGTTGGTGGAGAGCACGCCTGCAGTCTGAGGAGCCCCCCTACTCCTCGTCCACCTCAGGGACCTTGTTTGGGGACGTAGCTAAAAGGGCCCCCGGCAGGAGGGAGAGACAGCTGTTGTACAGAGACATCTCCGAGCCATAAGCCGGGTAAACCGTGGGGCTGGCGGGCAGTTCCCTGGCGCCATAGCGGGGGCACAGAAGTGACATTCCAGGGAGTGCCCTGCCCGCTCAGGCCGCCCTGCTCACTGGGGGCGTGGTGTTCCCTGGCCCATCCCGCTCCACCGCTCGTAGAGCACGTGCTAGAGGACAGGAGAGGCTGGGTAGCGCTGGGCCCCTGAGCACCTGGGGCTTTCTTCTGGGTGGTGGAATCGTTGTAAGGGATTTGTGGGGAGCGTCTAGTGGCAGCCACCGGCTTCTTTCCCTTCGGGGCTGTTGCGCTGGTCCCGGGCTGATCAGTTGCTCCCAGGTTGCATTTTCTCTGAATGTTCTCGATGAGCAGAGGCTTGTGTCTCTGAAAGTTGGAGTTGCAGAAGATCTGAAATGAAACGAATCACTTTAGCCATTCTGGGAGAAAATACCCACTCCTCCCCGCCCACCCCCGTCCCTCATAATGGTCTTATCTGACTGTGGAGAAAAGGTCTCTTTAAGTTCCTGGCAGGTTATTCCGCCCTGGAGTGTGCGCTCCCTAGAGCTCCCCGAGGCGAGCCTCGGTCGAGGTGTTACTGTCGCTGCCTGACATCTCGTGGCCTCTCGAGAGGGTCTGTAGGCGCACCTGCAGGTCCCCTCTAAGGGGCTGTGGCTGAATACCACAGGCTCTACTTTCTCATCTTTCCTTAACTACCTTCTCACGTGAGGAAACTTATTCTCGGAAATGAAACCCGTTCAGCACGTGGCCCATCTGGCCTCCCCGGGAGGTGTTCGAATAACAAGAGAACGTGGGCAGCGGAAGGGCTTTCTACTTTACCATCAGCCTCTTCTTCCCTGGAGAGCGGCTGCTCAGGCGTATTTTGCTGAATCCCTGCCGGTTCATTTGGCGGATGAAAGTCGTCAAGCTGTCTGTGTTGAAAATCCTGTCTGCGCCTCTGCGGTGAAGAACCTCCCTCTGGAAGAGGTCTTCCTCGACGATCACCATATCTCCCTTGTCATTCCAGCGCACAGAGGTGAAGGCGGGCTCCTCCGCCATCGTCCAGAGCTTTCTTGGGAGGGAGAGCTGAAGAATACTCTGGTTGGCCACACCGTAGTCTGCGCCCTGTGGTGGCGGGTTGTCTTGGGAGCCGGGATCTGGGCTCTCGGCTTGGTCGCCCTGCTTCTCCGAACTCTCCCGTGAATCCACGTTGGGATGCGGGGACGCACGAGAGGGGACCCACGTTGCTGGCTCTGCGTCAGCCGATGGGCCCAGCATGGCTGTACACAGCTCATCGCTGCTCTGACTAGCCATGGAGCCAGTCTGGATTGGGAGCATTCTCCACCCGAGACCGTATGACTGAACTCTCAGGGCAGAAATGCCTTGGACCAGAGCGGGGATGCCCAGTAAATACTGTCCGCAAGACTCTAGAATCTCGGTAGTGGGGCAGCCAGCCGCTCAAGTCGCAGTCTTCTTTATTGTCACGTGGTGTCACCGAGGCGGTCTGGAGAGGGAGCCCTGGCCAAGTGTCTTTTTTTCTAAAAGCCTCGAAAAGTGTGGTTCAAGTTCCCGGGAAAGACTTCCGTCTGCCGCCAGGCACCTTGTTTCAAGGGGCCAGGCCCCGGATGGGTTGAGAAACGTGATCCTGTCTCCACTCCCATCCCTTCATGCTGGCTTCCGATGTGCTCAAGGGCCAGGCCCTGGCGAGGCGTAGCTTGGCTGCCACTGAGACCACAGGGATCACGTGGGCCCCTGGCGACTGTCCCTCCCAGAAGATGGGGCTCCCTAGCGGGCTGGTTGGCCTAGCCTGAGTCGGTGCCCACCCCCCCCACCCCCATCCCCCTTCCGGCTCTGGTCGCTTGCAGCTGTTCCTGCCAGCTGGCCGGTCCCGCTCAGATGGGCCCAAACAAAGGGTCCTGATTTCCTGCCTCCCAGGTCAAGCTGTCCCCAGAGTAGGGCTGTGCGCGACCTCACATTCAACTCGAGTGTTCCCCAAGCACCTCAGACACAGCCCTGCCCACGATGCCGCGTGGGAGGGCATAGCCACGTGCCCTCCGCTGGGCATCGAGCCTCCTTTTGGGCTCTGCCTGCCCCCAGACCCCATCCCTGTGCGGATCACAGAGGGCTTGTCTTCAGCGTCCATTTCTTCCCGTAGAAGCCCTTCTCATGGCCCAAGAGCGCTCACTTTTGGAACACCTGCGTGCGTCCTTTTCCCATCGCCTTCCCAGACCGTCGGATTCAGCCTCCCTGGAGGCTGCCTCGAAAGCCCTGTTTCCTTTCCGCAGTGGGGTGGTTTGGCTTCTGCTCCCCCCCGATCCTGGCCTCCCACGTCCACCTTGGGTCTCCGTGGGTACTTGCCCTTTGAAGGACTTGATCTGGGGCTTCGGCGTGTAGCCTGTCCCATTGAAAGCAGGCATTTCACTGGTGCGCTCCCAGGCCAGCCCTGCTCTCCTTCCCCACGCCCGCCCCTGCCCCCCCTCCCCCCCCACCCCCGGGGCCCTGTCCCCGCTGTTACCTTGAGGATACATGGAATGATTTTGTTTGCTTTCAGCTTCGACGCTTTTGAACGGGCCTGCGTGACACGGACTCAGTCCCAAGGAAATTTCCTACTTGCCGACCTAGACGTGACCGGGGGAAGCCCCCGTCCACGTGCATTTGGAAGTAGATGAGGGTCTGGGTGTCGGACGCGCCGAAACCCGAGTGAGAGTCGTCCGTCTTCACCGCAGGTGGGAGGATAGGACGGTGGGTTTGGTGATGCGCGTTCTCTGGCCGTTGTGGGCGACTTTGTCCTTCATAGTCACTGTGTAGCGGACAGAGTGGCACCTTGGAAAGGCCCGTCTGCGAGGATCCTAGGTCCCTGTCCCAGCTCTGCCACTAAGCAGGGTCATCTGCCCTCTGTGAGCGCCACTGCCCTATTTCTGAAAGGGGAGAGCTAAGAGGGTGTGCAGGAGGATCGCCCGAGGTGCCTTTCAGCCTAAGGACTGGCATCCTGCATGGAGCTCCCGGGCCTAGATTCGGGCCTGCTCCCTGGTCTTTATGCTTCTAAACTGGTTTACAAAGCATTCTTCAGGTCAGGTCCTCCTGTAGGGACATGACCTCGGAGGCTGCGAATTGTGGCGGAGGCCGTCGGTGGCTCCTCAGAAGGGGCCCAAAGGCTGGGGCCTCCTTGGGCCCAGCCTGCCTGTGTGGCCTTGCCTGCTGCCCCCCTCCTCGGGCCCTCCCTCGCCCCCTGGGTCCCGTAGGAACTGCCTCCTTCCTGGTCCCCCTCCCTGCCAGGTGCCAGCCGGGCCCCGGCAGTGGGTTTGTGTGGCACCGTGGGGTCTTCCTCAGCCGGGTCTCGGGACCCTTCAGCTGGGCAGGCACAAGCCCTGGCGACGTCCGAGGCCTGCCTTTGCCAGCCTCGCCCTCCAGCCCCTGCCCTTGGCTTCCGCGCCCTGATGCCCCCAGCCCAGAGGCCCCCCAGCCGCTCCCCTCCCGCGCTGCCGCCAGGGTCTCGGGGTGTCTGCCAGCGTTAACTTCCCTCCAGTATCTGAGGAGGCTCCTGCAGGGGCCTTATCCCAGTAGGCACTGGGGCCTTACAGTCAGTCCCAGGCAGTCTCAGTCCCTCCCTCCCCGTGGCTCAGCCATGAGCAGCTCAGCCGGCCAGGTTCCCGTTGGACAGGAGGGCCCCAGGGCAGGAGCAGGGACAGGGCGCCGTCACACGGGAAGGTGCCGGGACTGGCCAGAAATGCCGGCCCCTGGCGGTGTCAGCTCTCAACAAGCCACAGACGAGCCCCACACTGTCTCTGCTTCTCCTTGGCACCTTCCTTTCTTGGGCCTGCTTTTGTCAACTGAAAGACACCGTGTGACGCTGAGAAGAGCAGTGAATCGCCAGTCAGAAGGTCAGCCACGGGCTGGGGTGGGTGGGAACAGCGTGGGCTCGAGAGGAATTCAGACCAGGGCTCTGGTCCCCACGCCGTCACTTACCAGCACGTGATCCTGGGAAGATTCTCAAGCCCCGTGGCCTCAGGTTCCTCACCCGTGAAGCGAATGGGTGTGATGAGCCCTGTCTCGGGCTGCAGGGATGTGTGTGAGCTGCGTAGAGCAGCTCACAGGGCCTGGCGTCTGTTGGAACTTCGATGATTGGCAGGTATTTCTCATGTTGTTCGGCCTCAGACCCTTCCCCTCTCTCCTCTGGCATTTGGTTGGGCGGTTTCTTGTCCCGGTCGTGTCAGAGAATATGCAGCTCAATAGGATGTGGAAAAGCTAATTAGCCAAACAAGATGTTTCATCAATAAAACTAAGGAAATTTTCCCAGTTAGAGGGTGTGTTAAATTCGGGTGCGGAGGGGTGTTCCCAGCGAGATACGACACGAAGCCCCAGGAAATAGAATCAAGGAACAAGGCTTTGCATCCCTCCCAGATGCTCTTCCATCCAAACCGTTCCTTTGCTTCATTTCAGCCCCACCAGACATCGAGTCCTTGATTACAATTGCCAAAGTACAGTCACGATAATGATTAAAGCTAATTAGCACCTTGGGTTCTGGTTCCCCCAAGAACAGGGAAAAGAGGGCCTGTCCACGGACTCTGGGCATCACGTCAAGGGAGTATGACCGCGTTTCTCCAGCTGTTGCATATATAACACCTACTTCTTCACTATGGTCAACTGCAATGCAACAAGAGCCGGGACCCCTTCCTTCCTGCCCGAGTATGAGATTTCTCTCGGGTTCATCCGTGATCCAGAAGGACACCTCACAGTAATGTCGCATTTCAGACTTTCCCCCCAAACACACCGCCTGCAGGTCTGGCTGCTGCCACCACCCAGCTTCATCACCATCACCTCCCACGGAAGGAAGCCCCGCTTCCCAAAGCCCCAAACTGCCCTGGCTCGGGGCACTTAACACTCCAGGGCTCGCTCCTGGAGCCCCACCGCCTCGTCCCATGTGGACTTGTTCTGTGGGACTTAGGGGACGTCTCACCACCTTCCTCATGTGACAGTGGCTCCTAGACCATCACTCCAGGTGTGGGTGTGTCCTGCTTTTCCTAGCGTTCCCGCTGCTAACACAGGGCCTTCCGGAGAGCAGAGGCTCCGTGGAGGTCTGCCGAATAAATAAGCCGGAGAGCAGGGGCCTTACTTACTCAAATCAGTTTTTTCATACTTTCGTAAATCACCGTGCAAATCCAACTAAACAGAGATAGCTTAGTTTTACAGAATGACAGACAAGCAGGATAAGAAGCAAAAACTCACTACGATTACTTTTATTTTTCTAATTCTTCCCCCATCTACATTACTGCTAAGTACTTTCACATGTCCAGAGCAGTTCTGATTCCAATTCCGTGTTATCTGCTTCAGGGTCACAAAATGAAATGGGAGATTTCCCAGTCTCTTTTACAAAAGAGCAAAACTCTTGTTCTTAAACTGAGTAATTATAAACACATTCTAATCAATGTCATTCACAAAGTTAGACACTGAAGCTTGTTTAGTCTTCCATTAAACGGAATAACATTTAAAAAACTCCTAAAGAAAACACAGATGATATTCCATGTCATCTTACACAAGAGGAACCCAAAGATGCTACACACCATGTTCCCCCCACTCGCAGGGGCCCTCACTACTTGGAAACTCGACCGCTCTCTCTTCAAACTCAGAGTGAAGGACCAGCCTCACTTGCTACCAGTGAACTTGGGCCTGGAAGGAGCCTGGCTGCTGCTCTGGCTCACGCTCCCTCTTCCTCGTCGCTCACACCCCCTGCACACAGGGATGGGAAGGACCTGGGATCCAAGCTACTGACCCTGAGCAGATGCTCCAGGACCTGCCACTTGCTGGTCTCCGCGTAGGCCCGGGCACCCCACAGGAACTCGTAGCGGGCAGGGTCGCTGTGGGGCACCTGCCGGTACTCCAGGTAGCCCTCCTGCACCCACACTTTGGTGAGCAGCTCCCTGGGCTCCCCATAGACGCAGGACTCCTTCCCGGCACACACCCCCATGTTGCCGAGCACTCCCCACACCTCCTCCTCAGGGGCGCGGTCACCGAACAGGGTGATCACGCCCAGGACCGGCACCAGGAGGCCGGCCTTGGGCGTGGGCTGCCCGGCCCTCAGCACTGCATCCCAGGTGAGGCCCAGGGTGGGGACCAGGACGTAGGTGCGCTCGCGGGGGTCCACCTCCTCCACGTCCACGCCAAACACCAGATACAGGCACTCGCAAACGAGGCGGAAGACCACGGGGAAGTGGTCCCGATGCTCCCGGAGGACCGTACTCAGCATCTCCGCCTTGGAGGTCGGCTCCCCGGTACGAAACTTGAGGAGCAGGAACCCCACCAGGTCAGCCATCAGCACAACAAGTGCCTCGCGGGACAAGGGCTCGGCATAGGCGGAGAGGGAAGGGGCACCAGGGGAGGCGGAGGACGAGGGGGATGCGGCCTCCTCCCCCGCAGCCCCCAGCAGCGGCGCCTCCACCGGACCCTGGGCCGGGACTGGGGCCTCAAGGTCGGCCTCAGGCTGGCGGAGCTCACTCATCTCGACCAGGGGCCTGATCACTGGGGTCGAGCCGCCCACGGGAGTGTGGGCACGGGTGACAGGCGTGAACCTCATACCTGGGGAAGAGAGGGGGTGTGAGCGGCCTCGGCGGAGAAAGGCACCCTGGGCAGCTCTGACAAAGGCCACTTACAGGTCTCGTCTTAAGGGCTGCCCTCGGGCCTCACAGGGGCGCTCCTCCTGGGCGGCCTGTCCCCTGCCAACCTGAAGAAGGAAGTGAGGGGGCTCCTCGGGGTGCAGCCAGCACGGCCCCAGGTTCTGGGGCTGACAGGGCGGTGGGGTGACTTGGGTGTTGTGGGGTCCCCTCTGTTCTGGGAGGGGGAGCCCCTGGGTACACACTCAGGGCACGCACCTCCCCTTGGCTCCTGGCGCTGCCTGGGCCTCCTCTGCTCTGTGCCCTGAGGACACGGTCCTCAGACCTGGGCCTTCGCCTCCCGGTTCCTGGAGCCCCTGTAAGAGGAATGGAGGGCGCACCTCTTGTGTACACTGTGGCACAGCTCTGGGCCTCGGTGCTGGTAGGAGGATTGGGCCGGACTCTGTGAGGTCCCCCCAGTGCTGAGTTCTGGGGTGGGTGGTCCCCTCGGGGTCGCTCGTCGTGCTCACTGTTCCCCTTAAGGGCCTGGACCCTCCCCTTTGCAGGCCGGAGGGGAAACTCAGAACAGGACCCCGAATCTGAACAGAAAGCAGTGAGGGGGCCCCACAGGTGGCCGCACCTGCCCAGGGCCTCCCGAGGGTCCTAGGAAGGGGAGATGCTGGGTCCTCACCTCCTCCTCACATCCTGCCTGGCCTCCCAGCGCTGACCACAGGGGCAGGTTTCTGTCGAGGCCCCTGTTCCAGGGCTGGGGGTCTGCTCAGTCCTCCCTCGGGGTCCTGGGAGTCCACCCTCTGCGGACCTGAAGGCTCACCCCTCACACCAAACACCTGACCTCCTGAGGACCCCGACCCAGAGGTCAGGAAACATCTCATCTGCTGACCGCGCTCTGGCGCCTCCAAGGCCCCCGCGGAAGGGCAAAGGATCCCTCCCTGTGTCGGGGTCTAACGTCCTCAGTCCTTCCTTCCTCGCGTGCAGGCTGGACTCTGGGCAGGACCTGGGATTGTCCCGTCTGCCAGTGTGAGTCCCTGCTCCTTATACCAGGTCTCCAGTCTCTCCGAGACCCTGACGTCAGGACGTCAGGACAGGCCTACCGTGCTCATCCCGCCCCGGGGCCTCCCACGGCCACCTGCAAGGGCGGTGATCTGGTGGGTCCCTTTTGTCCTCCCTCAGGGTCCCCTCAGTCCTGCCTAAGGGCCCTAACCTTAGTCCACCAGGGACCTGACATTTTACCCTCTGCCCTCATGCGACCCCACCCCTTATCCCAGGTCCCCAGCTTCTCTGAGACCCGGAAGTCAGGAAGTGCTGATGTGCTCATCCCGTCCTATGACCTCAAGGGGCCAACTCTGTTCTGGGGTCCACGTTTTCCTCAGTCCTCCCTCAGGGCCCTCACCTTGACTCCACACAGGACCTGGGATTCTAGCCATAGCACACCTGAGAGCGGACGCTTATACCTGTTCCGAAGCCTCTCTGAGACCCGGATACATAAGTGAGGACTCGCTGCCAAGTGCTCATTCCGCCCCAGGGCCTCCCAGGGCTGAAGGCAGGGAAGGGTATAAGGGTGAGGGTCTGACAGAGACTGTGGAGCGGGTATAAGGGGCGGGGTCTCAGGCGGGCACAGGAGAGAATCCAGGTCCTGCGTGGAGCCAAGGTGAGAGCCCTAAGGGAGGACTAAGGGGAGCCTGAACCCCAGAACAGTGTTGGCCCTGGGAGGCCATAGGGCGGGATGAACAAGTGTGGCACTTCCAGACATCCGGGTTTTAGAGACGCTGGGGAGGGCGTATAAGGGTCGGGGTGTCTGGTGGGCACGGGAGAGAATCCCACGTCTTGCGTTGAGTCAAGGTGAGCGCCCTGAGGGAGGACTGAGGGGAGCTTGGACCCCAGAACAGAGTTGGCCCTGGGAGGACATAGGGCATAATGAGCACGTACAGCACTTCCTGACATCCGGGTCTCAGAGACGCTGAGGAGGGGGAGTACGGGGCGGGGTCTCAGAGAGGCTGGGGAGGCAGTATAAGGGTCGGGGTGTCTCGTGGGCACGGGAGAGAATCCCAGGTCCTTCGCTGAGTCAAGGTGAGTGCACTGAGGGAGGACTGAGGGGAGCCTGGACCCCAGAACAGAGTTGGTCCTGGGAGGCCATAGGGCGGAATGAGCACGTGCACTTCCTGACATCCGGGTCTCAGAGACGCAGGGGAGGGGAGTATGGGGCGGGGTCTCAGAGAGGCTAGGGAGGGGGTATAAGGGTCGGGGTGTCTGGTGGGCACGGGAGAGAATCCCAGGTCCTCCGTGGAGTCAAGGTGAGGGCCCTGAGGGAGGACTGAGGGGAACCTGGACCCCAGAACACAGTTGGCCCTGGGAGGCCATAGGGCGGGATGAGCACGTGCAGCACTTCCTGACATCCGGGTCTCAGAGACGCTGCGGAGGGGGAGCACGGGGCGGGGTCTCAGGCTGGGGAGGCAGTATAAGGGTCGGGGTGTGTCGTGGGCATGGGAGAGAATCCCAGGTCCTTCGTTGAGACAAGGTGAGTGCCCTGAGGGAGGACTGAGGGGAGCCTGGACCCCAGAACAGAGTTGGCCCTGGGAGGCCATAGGGCAGAATGAGCACGTGCAGCACTTCCTGACATCCGGGTCTCAGAGACGCTGGGGGGGGAGTACGGGGCGGGGTCTCAGAGAGGCTAGGGAGGGGGTATAAGGGTCGGGGTGTCTGGTGGGCACGGGAGAGAATCCCAGGTCCTCCGTGGAGTCAAGGTGAGGGCCCTGAGGGAGGACTGAGGGGAGCCTGGACCCCAGAACCGAGTTGGCCCTGGGAGGCCATAGGGCATAATGAGCACGTGCAGCACTTCCTGACATCCGGGTCTCAGAGACGCTGAGGAGGGGGAGTACGGGGCGGGGTCTCAGAGAGGCTGGGGAGGCAGTATAAGGGTCGGGGTGTCTCCTGGGCACGGGAGAGAATCCCAGGTCCTTCGCTGAGTCAAGGTGAGTGCCCTGAGGGAGGACTGAGGGGAGCCTGGACCCCAGAACAGAGTTGGTCCTGGGAGGCCATAGGGCGGAATGAGCACGTGCACTTCCTGACATCCGGGTCTCAGAGACGCTGGGGAGGGGAGCACGGGGCGGGGTCTCAGAGAGGCTAGGGAGGGGGAATAAGGGTCGGGTGTCTGGTGGGCACGGGAGAGAATCCCAGGTCCTCCGTGGAGTCAAGGTGAGGGCCCTGAGGGAGGACTGAGGGGAGCCTGGACCCCAGAACCGAGTTGGCCCTGGGAGGCCATAGGGCGGGATGAACAGATGCAGCACTTCCTAACATCCGGGTCTCAGACACCCTGGAGAGGGGGAGCACGGGGCGGGGTCTCAGAGAGGCTGCAGAGGGGGTATAAGGGGCGGGGTGTCTGGTGGGCACTGCGGAGAATCCCAGGTTCTGTGTGGAGTCAAGGTGAGGGCCCTGAGGGAGGACTGAGGGGAGCCTGGACCCCAGAACAGAGTTGGACCTGGTAGGTCAAAGGGCGGGATGAGCACGTGCAGCACTTCCTGACATCCGGGTCTCAGAGACGCTGCAGAGGGGGAGCACGGGGCGGGGTCTCAGAGAGGCTAGGGAGGGGGTATAAGGGTCGGGGTGTCTGGTGGGCACGGGAGAGAATCCCAGGTCCTCCGTGGAGTCAAGGTGAGGGCCCTGAGGGAGGACTGAGGGGAGCCTGGACCCCAGAACCGAGTTGGACCTGGGAGGCCAAAGGGCGGGATGAGCACGTGCAGCACTTCCTGACATCCGGGTCTCAGAGACGCTGCGGGGGGGGGAGCACGGGGCGGGGTCTCAGAGAGCCTAGGGAGGGGGTATAAGTGTCGGGGTGTCTGGTGGGCACGGGAGAGAATCCCAGGTCCTCCGTGGAGTCAAGGTGAGGGCCCTGAGGGAGGACTGAGGGGAGCCTGGACCCCAGAACAGAGTTGGCCCTGGGAGGCCATAGGGCAGAACGAGCACGTGCAGCACTTCCTGACATCTGGGTCTCAGAGACGCTGGGGAGGGGGAGGACGGGGCGGGGTCTCAGAGAGGCTAGGAAGGGGGTATAAGGGGCGGGATCCTAGGCGGGCACAGGAGAGAATCCCAGGTCTTATGTAGAGTCAGGGTGAGAGCCCTGAGTGTGGACTGAGGGGAACCTGGATCCCAGGACCGAGTCGGCCCTTAGAGCCATAGGGCGGGATGAACAGGTGCAGCACTTCCTAACATCCGGGTCTGAGACACCCTGGAGAGGGGGAGCACGGGGCGGGGTCTCAGAGAGGCTGCAGAGGGGGTATAAGGGGCGGGGTGTCTGGTGGGCACTGCGGAGAATCCCAGGTTCTGTGTGGAGTCAAGGTGAGGGCCCTGAGGGAGGACTGAGGGGAGCCTGGACCCCAGAACAGAGTTGGACCTGGTAGGTCAAAGGGCGGGATGAGCACGTGCAGCACTTCCTGACATCCGGGTCTCAGAGACGCTGCAGAGGGGGAGCACGGGGCGGGGTCTCAGAGAGGCTAGGGAGGGGGTATAAGGGTCGGGGTGTCTGGTGGGCACGGGAGAGAATCCCAGGTCCTCCGTGGAGTCAAGGTGAGGGCCCTGAGGGAGGACTGAGGGGAGCCTGGACCCCAGAACAGAGTTGGACCTGGGAGGCCAAAGGGCGGGATGAGCACGTGCAGCACTTCCTGACATCCGGGTCTCAGAGACGCTGCGGGGGGGGGGGGAGCACGGGGCGGGGTCTCAGAGAGGCTAGGGAGGGGGTATAAGGGTCGGGGTGTCTGGTGGGCACGGGAGAGAATCCCAGGTCCTCCGTGGAGTCAAGGTGAGGGCCCTGAGGGAGGACTGAGGGGAGCCTGGACCCCAGAACAGAGTTGGCCCTGGGAGGCCATAGGGTAGAACGAGCACGTGCAGCACTTCCTGACATCTGGGTCTCAGAGACGCTGGGGAGGGGGAGGACGGGGCGGGGTCTCAGAGAGGCTAGGAAGGGGGTATAAGGGGCGGGATCCTAGGCGGGCACAGGAGAGAATCCCAGGTCTTATGTAGAGTCAGGGTGAGAGCCCTGAGTGTGGACTGAGGGGAACCTGGATCCCAGGACCGAGTCGGCCCTTAGAGCCATAGGGCGGGATGAACAGGTGCAGCACTTCCTAACATCCGGGTCTCAGACACCCTGGAGAGGGGGAGCACGGGGCGGGGTCTCAGAGAGGCTGCAGAGGGGGTATAAGGGGCGGGGTGTCTGGTGGGCACTGCGGAGAATCCCAGGTTCTGTGTGGAGTCAAGGTGAGGGCCCTGAGGGAGCACTGAGGGCAGCCTGCAACCCAGAACTGAGTTGGCCCTGGGAGGCCGCCACGTGCAGCACTTCCTGACTTCCGGGTCTCAGAGAAGCTGGGGACCTGGGATAAGGGGTGGGGTCGCATGAGGGCAGAGGGTAAAATGTCAGGTCCCTGGTGGACTAAGGTTAGGGCCCTTAGGCAGGACTGAGGGGACCCTGAGGGAGGACAAAAGGGACCCACCAGATCACCGCCCTTGCAGGTGGCCGTGGGAGGCCCCGGGGCGGGATGAGCACGGTAGGCCTGTCCTGACGTCCTGACGTCAGGGTCTCGGAGAGACTGGAGACCTGGTATAAGGAGCAGGGACTCACACTGGCAGACGGGACAATCCCAGGTCCTGCCCAGAGTCCAGCCTGCACGCGAGGAAGGAAGGACTGAGGACGTTAGACCCCGACACAGGGAGGGATCCTTTGCCCTTCCGCGGGGGCCTTGGAGGCGCCAGAGCGCGGTCAGCAGATGAGATGTTTCCTGACCTCTGGGTCGGGGTCCTCAGGAGGTCAGGTGTTTGGTGTGAGGGGTGAGCCTTCAGGTCCAGAGGGTGGACTCCCAGGACCCCGAGGGAGGACTGAGCAGACCCCCAGCCCTGGAACAGGGGCCTCGACAGAAACCTGCCCCTGTGGTCAGCGCTGGGAGGCCAGGCAGGATGTGAGGAGGAGGTGAGGACCCAGCATCTCCCCTTCCTAGGACCCTCGGGAGGCCCTGGGCAGGTGCGGCCACCTGTGGGGCCCCCTCACTGCTTTCTGTTCAGATTCGGGGTCCTGTTCTGAGTTTCCCCTCCGGCCTGCAAAGGGGAGGGTCCAGGCCCTTAAGGGGAACAGTGAGCACGACGAGCGACCCCGAGGGGACCACCCACCCCAGAACTCAGCACTGGGGGGACCTCACAGAGTCCGGCCCAATCCTCCTACCAGCACCGAGGCCCAGAGCTGTGCCACAGTGTACACAAGAGGTGCGCCCTCCATTCCTCTTACAGGGGCTCCAGGAACCGGGAGGCGAAGGCCCAGGTCTGAGGACCGTGTCCTCAGGGCACAGAGCAGAGGAGGCCCAGGCAGCGCCAGGAGCCAAGGGGAGGTGCGTGCCCTGAGTGTGTACCCAGGGGCTCCCCCTCCCAGAACAGAGGGGACCCCACAACACCCAAGTCACCCCACCGCCCTGTCAGCCCCAGAACCTGGGGCCGTGCTGGCTGCACCCCGAGGAGCCCCCTCACTTCCTTCTTCAGGTTGGCAGGGGACAGGCCGCCCAGGAGGAGCGCCCCTGTGAGGCCCGAGGGCAGCCCTTAAGACGAGACCTGTAAGTGGCCTTTGTCAGAGCTGCCCAGGGTGCCTTTCTCCGCCGAGGCCGCTCACACCCCCTCTCTTCCCCAGGTACGAGGTCCCCTGCCCACACTCCCGTGGGCGGACCGACCCCAGTGATCAGGCCCCCGGTCGAGATGAGTGAGCTCCGCCAGCCTGAGGCCGACCTTGAGGCCCCAGTCCCGGCCCAGGGTCCGGTGGAGGCGCCGCTGCTGGGGGCTGCGGGGGAGGAGGCCGCATCCCCCTCGTCCTCCGCCTCCCCTGGCGCCCCCTCCTTCTCCGCCTATGCCGAGCCCTTGTCCCGCGAGGCACTTGTTGCGCTGATGGCTGACCTGGTGGGGTTCCTGCTCCTCAAGTTTCGTACCGGGGAGCCGACCTCCGAGGCGGAGATGCTGAGTACGGTCGTCCGGGAGCATCGGGACCACTTCCCCGTGGTCCTCCGCCTCGTTTGCGAGTGCATGCAGCTGCTGTTTGGCGTGGCCGTGAAGGAGGTGGACCCCCGCGAGCGCACCTACGTCCTGGTCCCCACCCTGGGCCTCACCTGGGATGCAGTGCTGAGCGACTGGCAGCGCACGCCCGAGGCCGGCCTCCCTCTGCTGGTCCTGACCATGGTCCCCCTGTTCGGTGACCGCGTCCCTGAGGAGGAGGTGTGGGGAAAGCTAGGCACCCTGGGGTTTTGTGGCGGGAGGCAGCTGCTCACCGAAGTGTGGGTGCAGACGGGCTACCTGAAGTACCGGCAGGTGCCCCACAGCGACCCTGCCCGCTACGAGTTCCTGTGGGGTCCCCGGGCCTACGCGGAGGCCAGCAAGTGGCAGGTCCTGCAGCATCTGCTCAGGAGCAATAGCATGGCTCCCAGGTTCTTCCCATCCGTGTCTGCAGGGAGTGTGAGCGATGAGGAAGAGGGAGCCTGAGCCAGAGCAGCAGCCAGTCCCACGTCCAGCAGCTTCTCCCGTGGGGCAGGAAGGGGGGCTGCTCCTTCGCTCTGAGTTTGAAGAGGGAGCGGTCAGCCTTCTAAGCAGTGAGAGCCGGGCGAGTTGGGGGAAGCCGGTGTGCAGCATTTTGGGTTCCTGTTGTGTATGTTGACATGGACTTCCATGTCTGTTTTCTTTAGGAATTTTTCAAATGTTGGTTCTTTGAATAGAAGACTAAACAAGCTTCAGTGTCTAACTTTGTGTATGACGTTAATCCCACAGGTATTTGCACTAATTCAGTTCAAGAACAAGAGTTTTGCTATTTTGTAAGAGAGGTTGGGAAATCTCCCAGTTCGTTTTGTGACCGTGTACAAGATAACAGGGAATTGGAATCAGAACTGCTCTGGAAATGTGGAAGTACTTAGCAGTGATATAGATGGGGGAAGAAATAGAAAAATAAAAGCCATTGTTGTTCCAATTCTTGCTTCCCTGTCTTGTCTGTCATTCTGTAAATAAAACGAACTATCTCTGTTGAGTTGGATTTGCACAGGTATTTTAAGAAAGTAGGAGAAGGTTCATCTGCGTCAATAAGCCCCCTGCCCACTGGCTTGTTTATTCCGCAGACCTCCACGGAGCCTCTGCTCTCCGGAAGGGCCTGTGTTAGTAGCGGGAACGCTAGGAAAAGCAGGACACACCCACACCTGGAGTGATGGTCTAGGAGCCACTGTCACATGAGGAAGGTGGTGAGACGTCCCCTAAGTCCCACAGAATAAGACAACATGGGACGAGGCGGTGGGGCTCCAGGAGCGAGCCCTGGAGTGTTAAGTGCCCCGAGCCAGGGCACTTCGGGCCTTTGGGAAGTGGGGGTTCCTTCTGTGGGAGGTGATGGTGATGAAGCTGGGTGGTGGCAGCAGCCAGACATGCAGAGGGTGTGTCTTGGGTTGCAGGGGAAAGTCTGAAATGGGACATTGCTGTGAGATGTCCTTCTGGGTCGTGGATAAAGCCGAGAGAAATCTCGCCCTGGGGCAGGAAGGAAGGGGTGCTGGCTCTTGTTGCAGTGCAGTGGGCCACAGTGAAGAGGTAGGTGTTTCATAGCCGCCATCTGCAAGGATTTCCAGAGAAATGAGGGTCTTGCTCTTTGAAGCCCTGCTCGGTATTCCCGGGGCTGGCCCTCCTCTCCCTGCCCTGGGAGAGCCAATTACCAACTGTGTGGAAACGACCATTTTAGTCACCTGGAGTTTACTTTGGCCACTTGTGAGCAAGGTCTAGATATCAGTGGGATGAAATGAATGAAAATAGGGGGTTTGAAAGAAGAGAGGCTGCCGAAGTGGAAAGGAGTCGCCGTGTGACTGGAATCCTGGGAGCTTTGCGTGAGCTGCACCCAGCTGGGGAAATCACCACCCTTCCCTCCATGCCGACAGACACACACACACACATCCAAATTGAATAATATATCCTCCAGGAGTAAAACACACAGAACAGCAATTTTGACTGGTTTTCTATTCCGTTTCCTATGGAGCTGCAAATTCTCTGAGATGTCATGAAAAGAAAGCAATTTCCAGAGGGGAGAAGGACAGAGTCTGGGATCAGAATAATACTAGAAATAAGTCCTAGCCACTAAGAAGCAACGTCCGCCAGTGTCCCCGCGTTCAGGCAGGTGCAGAAATATGGCGGCATCAGAGACCCACAGGTTTGGGCTGTGACCTGGCATCGAAAGGAAGAGGCAACTCCTGGGCCTAATGGGATTGGGAGGTCACTGCAGTGGGAGGTGCAGACGGCGCCGGGGGCTAAAGAGGCAGCCCTCCCTGCTGAGCGCCGTACGACAACGTGAATATTACGTGGGATCCTGGATTTGAAGCACCTGCCATATAGCAGGTGGGCACTTGGAAAAGGTGGAGAATTTCAGGGCCAATGGAACCTGCTCAGACACTCCTGCCGGAAAAGAAGGGGATTTTGTCATCACAAATGGTAAGCACTCCCGGGGGAAAGCAGGGATTCCTAGTGCCCGTTCGTGCAGTGAACTGACTGATGGGGGGCAGTGCTAGCCCAGGGACGGCCGTGGCAGGCAGCGCAGCAGCGGCCGGGACACGCCAAGAGCGCCCCAGGGACATTCAGGGAGACACTTTTCAGGGGGGCAGCAGCGCCCTCCCCAGTAGACTCTGGACGAGCACACACCACCCCGGCACACAGCCAGTCCTGACCAGGGCGGCGCAGGGCACACGGGAGCTGCCGCCCATCAGCGGGAAGCTCTGACGTTCTCTACGTGCGCTGAGCCTGCCCCCTGAGGGGCTGGTGTGGGTTGTCTCAGCCGTGGCCCTGTTTCCCGAGAAGCCCCCATTCCCCAGCCCCAGCTAAAGTCTGCTCTGAGCTCCAGCCTCCTTGGCAAAGGGCTGACCTCCCGCCTGGCTCTCGCCTACCCTCCTCTGTGGCAAATATCGCCGGCTGCTGCTTTAGGGGGCTTTGTGAGCAAGTGCGGGGCCCGGGCCTGTGCCTGTCCGTGGTCCCTGAGCTGGGGCTGGGCACAGGGATAGGGCTGGGTTTTTGGCGGGATGCAGGGTGTGAAGCCAAGTGACATTCACAAGACAGCAGCAGGGTGTAAAGCCACGTGTGAGCAAGCATCCAGGAGGAGGGGCATCCGCAGGGCCCTGAAGGGCACAGACACTCACGCCCCGTGGGGATGCGGAGAGTCCTCCAGCCCGGCGGTCCCCGTGCTTTGAATGCAGGCTTGCCGCCTGCCTGACAGCCAGTGTGCCCGGGAAAGTGAGCCTGCAGGAGAACGTGGGGCCACCATGCCGCTGGGACAGAAGGGAGCAGAGTGGGCAGTGGAAGGAGAGAGCAGGGCCCAAGCCTGAGCATAGGAGCCGCCTTCAGAGGGCTGTGCCTCGGACCCCCACGTCCGGGACCCTTCTCCATCCTCACGCCCTCAGTCCTAGACCCTCACCCTCCTCCCTGGCCCTCGTGTCCATTTCACGAGAGATGGTGACCTGATGGGGCTGGGCAGGCCACGTGGGCAGAATCCAGTGTCAGGCTCTCATGGGCACTAATGCCTGGCTTCCCTGTGTTTTCTCCATTATGTGGCCTGAGGCGTCAGGTAGTAGGACCCCGTGGAGGACAGCTGAATCCCCCTTGACTGTTGGGGAGACAGGTCAGGCCAGTGCGGGGATGGGTCTTTGCACGCATATGATGCTTAGCTTGAATAAGAGTCTTTCTAGTGACAAGCTGATCAAATCATGGAGACTCCCTACGCCTCGATTTCTCCATCTGTAAAATGGGCCTCCTAACAGTACAAGGCAAAAGCATTGGTGTGGGTTTCCCCATGATGTGACCTACTTGTAGAAAGCCTGGGCCAAATGAAGTGGTCGGTGGCTGTAGCTCTTGTTACTGAGTGTGTAAGAAGGATGCGCCCTCCCCCATGTTGTGAGGATTCCCGACCAGTGCACGTCTTGGGATCCCCGCGTACGTGGATTAGCGCAGTTTTTCTTTTCTCGTGAACATTTGTTGTCAGAATGCTTGGGCTCGCCTTCCTCGTCTTCTCGCTTGTCCCCGTTCAAGATGAGGCGGTTGATCTGAGGTGTCGCCTCCATTGGAACACGGGTGTCTGCAGCTTTAGGTCCCAAGTGCCTCTTTGGCCGTGTGCCATAAGTCCTGGGGCCTTTGGTATGTGTTTTCTTCATTTCAAAGTATTTTCTAGTTTCCCTTGTGATGTCTTGTACGTTCCCTGGGCTATTGTTATGGACTGAACTGCGTCCCCCAAAAATTTGCATGTTGAAGCCCCAATCCCCTAGAACCTCAGAATGTCACTGTGGCTGGAGTTAGTGGTTCTTAGGTTGAAATGAGGCCATTAGGATGAGGTCTAATCCAAGATGGCTGGTGCCCTTGAGGGAAGAGCGGATCAGCACACGCAAGGAGAGAAGGCAGGGGCTGGGGGTGCGTGCACAGAGGGTGACCACGTGAGGGGTGGTAAGAGCACGGCCACCTGCAACCAAGGAGACCGGCCACAGTACAAGCCACCCCTGCTGGACCCTCCCTCTCGGCCTCCTGGTCGGAACCACCGTGAGAATCTGTGTCTGCTGTTTCAGCCCCTCATCCTGTGCTGTGGGATTTGGCATCGTCCCAGACTAATGCGGTTATTTGGGGACGCACGGCTCAATTTCCCTCTCTTTGCAGATTTCCCACATTTCCTTCTGTTATTGAGGTCTAATTTCACTCTATTTTGGCCAGAGGACATACTTTGTATGATTTCAGCCCTTTTGTTTGTATCCCCTTAAGTTTACTGAGGGATGCTGTGTGGCCTGACGCGTGGAGTACCCTGGAGAACGTTCTAGGTACGCTTGACGAGCACGTGTCTACTCTGTTCTTGGGGCTAATAGTCTACACATGTCATGAGACCTAGTCTTTGTACAGTGCTGTTCAAATCTGTGATTCCCGTACTGCGGTGCTGTCTGGTCGCTGTACCCATAATGAAAGCAGGCTGTGTTAGTCTGCTTAGAGCTGCCATAGCAAAGTCCCACAGAGGAGGTGGCTAAAACTACAGAAATGTACTGGGTCCCAGTCCTGGTGGCTAGAAGTCCAACGTCAACTGGCTGGAAAGTGCAGTCTCAGGTGAGGGAAGGCGTCTCTTCCTGGCTCGCAGACAGCTGGTTTTCTCTTGGTCCCTCACTTGGCTGCTTCTCTGAACAGGTTGGGGGGGGTAGGGAGGGAGGGAGGGAGAGCGAGAGAGAAAGAGGGAGGGAGGGAGGGAAAGGGGGAGAGACAAAGGGAGGGAAGGAGGGAGGGTAGGAGAGAGGTGGAGGGAGGGAGAGAGAGGGAGGGAGGGAGAGAGAGAAAGAGGGAGGGAGGGAGAGAGAGAGAGAGAGAGAGCAAGAGAGAAAGAGGGAGGGAGGGAGGGAAAGGGGGAGAGACAAAGGGAGGGAAGGAGGGAGGGAGGGAGGGAGAGAGAGAGAAAGAGGGAGGGAGGGAGAGAAAGGGGCAGAGACAAAGGGAGGAAAGGAGGGAGGGAGGGAGAGAGAGGGATGGACAGGGCCATAGAAGGGGAGGAGGGAGAAAGAGAGAGAGAAAGAGGGAGGGAGGGAGAGAGGGGGAGGGAGGGAGAGAGTGAAAGGGAGAGAGGGAGGGAGGGAGAGAGAGGAAGGGAGGGGGCGAGGGAGGGAAAGAGAGAGGGGCAGAAAGGTAGGGGGAGAGAGAGAGAGAGAGGGAGGATGGGAGGGTGGAAGAGAGGCTGAGGGAGGGAGGGAGGGAGGGAGGGAGCTCTTCGGTGTCTCTTCCTCTTTTCCAAAGGACACCGCTCTTGTCAGACGGGGGTTCCACCCTTGTGACCTCATTTAACCTTACTGACTTCCCCAAGGGTGCTATCTCCAAATACATGCACCTTGGGATTAGCACTGCAACAGGTGGACTTAATGGTTGGGGTGGGAGCCGGGGGATCCATTTGAATCCATCACAGGGGGGACCGAAGTCTCCCACTTCTACTGTAGACCGGTTTCTCTGTCCCCTCTGTCCATTTTTGCATCGTTCATTTGGGGCACTGCTGTTGGGCTGCTCAAGAGACCCCCCTGACGTGCACTAGCTGTTGCATTGTGACAGACGGGAGCGGCAGATGGGACCACCCCTCACCCGGGCAGACCCGGGGCTCCTCTGGCTGCTGGTGCTTGGATCATTCCTGGTACCTTGGGTCTACTTCCCCTCCTCCCCCAACCCACCTTTTTTTTTCTTTTCTGTGTTTCTGGCCACCCCACAAGGCTTGGGGGATCTTAGATCCCCGACCAGGGATTGAACCCGGGCCACCGCAGTGAAAGCATGGAGTCCTAACCCCTGGATCTCTAGGAAATTCCCGCTCCCCGCCCCCTCCTTAGCAGTGTTTGGGAGGGGATGTCGCCCTATCGCTGTGACAGCCACAGAGTCCTGGCCAGGTCCCCCGGCCCATCCCCCACACGTGGAGGCAGCAACTGTGAGCTGGGGGTGCGCCCTGGCCTTCAGTGCTCTGTACACACCACTGGGCGCTGACCACAAGGACTCGTGGTATAAGCTCGACACCCCAGCCCCCAGAGGGTGGTGGAGCACGGCGCCCTTGAAGTGTTTAGCTCGAAAGGCAAGGAAAAGAGAACCAGGAAAATGTCTCCAGACGCAGGACCCACAGTGAAAAGCAAACCTCAATCCTGCTGTCCAGACACCAGAGAGCACCCCCAAACTGAACACCCGCAGGCCCCTGCCAGGGACCGTCACCTCCACACCTGTGCGTCGCAGGACAGTAAGGGCTCTTTTCAGGCCTCTGACCAGGGGAGGCCTGAGCTCTTCTCATCTGTCAAATCGAGACTCTGCTGGACACGGTGTCCCCGCAACCATGAACCCGTGGATGCCAGGCCCTTCCTTGTGCTTGTCCAGCCCTTCAAGGGTCTTTCTAGTGGGTGGGCACAGGGCGTCTGAGGGGCTTCTCCAGGTGTCTGCTAGGTGCCCGCACTGGGCCGGGGGTGGGCTGTCACCTGTCATCGTTTCCTGCTGAGGGGACTCAACTGCTCAGCCACGCCCAGGACGGAGGCGCCAGACACGTGTTGGGTGGAACATCGCTCTCATGTCCCCGTGCTCTTTACTGCCCTGCAAGGTTCTGGCCGCGTTACCACCTCCGTGTGTCTGCAGGGTCTGCCTGGTCAGGGTCCTCTGTGGGCCTGCCTGGAGGGGTCGGGTATTCCAGGAAAGAGCGAGAGCCCATGCAGCAGCAGCAAAGGGGCTCAGGGGCCGACGGATCAAGGTCAGGGAGGCGGCAGGCCTGGCGGCCACCTCGGGCATCCAGGGTGCGCAAGAGGCAGCAGCGCGGCCCCCGGGAGCTGCGCGGGGGGGGAAGGCTGAGGACTTGGGGGGGTGCGGCGGCCAGGCCCGGCACGGGCCAGGGAGGACTCATCTGGGCGGGAGGCCAGGAGCAGCAGAGCCAGGGGACCTCAGCTGGCTGGGCCACCTCTGCCAGGACAGGGACTAGAGGGACCAGAACCTGTGCGTTGGGATCCGGCGTGGGGGGCTCGGCTGCTGTCCAAGGAGGGGCCGGAGCGACAGAGTCAGTCCTGGCCAGGGCGGAGGCATGGTCGAGTTGCGGGTAGCTCGGGGTCCCCTGGATGTGCTCAGGAGACGGTGGGAGGCCGTCCTGCGGCTCCGCGGCGCTGGGCGCCGGGAGGTGCCCCGGGGCTGCCGGCTCGCCGTCCACCTGCCCGGATGCTGGTTTAGTGTGCACTCTTGGCTTCATCCTCACCAGGAGGTGCGGGCAGTCTCTCTGAAACAGGGGACTGTGGTAGAAGTGTAACTGAGGTCGCAGTTGAGAGAGAAAAGGAAACCCCGAGTCACAAAAGAGTTGCTCGCAAGCAGCAGCCGCCTGGCTGGGCCCCTGGGCGCCCTCCCCCAGCCGACCCAAGGCCTCTTTGGAGAAAGTGGGACCCGGTCCCAGCAGGACGCTGTGCCCCAGCGTTGACATCCCCGAGACTCGCTCACTCACCATCACCTTTCGCCCTTGGAAAATGACTGAAAATGGCCCCTTAGTATGAGTACAAGGCCCACGAAAGGGGACTTGGCGTTTGCAGGTACGAGACTGCAACAAGGTTCGGTAGCTTTCTAAGGAAGTGTCCGAATCGCCCCCTGGCCAGCACCTCCAGGGGCCAGACCGGGGACGCTGACTGCTTCCCAGGAAAGGACCTGCGCCCCCACTCAAGTGATGCTCTGGAGCTATGGGAGTCAAGGGGGCACACAGACCTCCCCCTCCCCCCGGCGGGCCACTGTCCCCGAGCAGGACGGGAAAGGCCAGCGTTGCAGCAGTGTCCTCTTGTCTCCCGCTGTGACTGCGTGTCAGGCACGAGCGGCACTGCCCACGTGTCAGGAGTACAGGATGACGCCTTGCCCGCGTGTGCTGTGAAATGATCACCACAGGGGGTCCAGTTCACACGCATCACCTCACACAGACACACCAAAGGGAAGAGGAGGAGGGAGAGAAGTGACGTCCTTGTGCTGAGAACGCTTCGGGTCCCCCCATAACAACGTCCCAACACAGCGCGCGGCACTGCCAGCTCCGGCCGTCACGCCGGTCCCCAAGTACCATCTTTAAAGGAAGCTCTCCCGACACGCCTGCCGCCGTCCCAGGCGGTCTGGGGTTGGCACCTGCCCCCCACCCCACCCCCACTCCCGGGCCCATCGGCTCAGCCCCTGGAGAGGGCTCCTCCCCCGCCGTCCCCCGCCCTCCTTACCTCGCTCAGGACGTGGGCGGGCCGCTCCTTCGTGGACAGGTTGGTCACGCAGAGGGACGTGTGCATGTCCTGGTACACTTTGCTGAATCCATAGCGGTTAAGCTGGCGGATGAAGCTCTTCATACATTCTGTCTTGAACACCTTGTCTAGGCCGTCCCTGTCCAAAACCTCCTTTTGAAACAGCGGCCTGTTGACGCCTATGCAAGTCCCGTCTTCATTCCACCCAATGGATGCAAAGCGACTGCTGTGGACGATCGTCCACAGCTTCCTGGGAAAGGGGTGGAAGAGCAGGCTGCCTTCCCACACGGCCTCGCAGGCGGTGCGAGGCCTTTTCAACAAAGGCTCTTCCGTCAAATCCTGGAAAGCGGCTTCTCCAGGCAGCAGCCTGAGGTCGGGGTGCCCCGCGGGCACGGGCTGGTCCAGGGCGAGGGACTGGGGGGTGCAGCTCCCTGAGCCGAGGGCCGGAGCCGCTGTGTCGGGAGGAAGAGGCGCCTCGCCGAAGCCGGGCGCCCTGCCCGCGGCGGGGCCCTTCTCGTCCGCAGCCATGCGGAGCGCGGCGTGTCCCTCCGCCACGTAAACGGGACAGTGCAGCGCGGCCGGCAGCACCCGGGGCTCACACTCCCGCTCAGCCCCTCACAGAAGTGCTCCGGTTGCTCGGGGGTGACAGCACAGCCCAGCCAGGAAGTGACATCCTAAAGGGCAGGCCCGTCAGCATGTCAGCCTCCTGCTTCACGCCCGTCATCGCAGGGGGCACGAAGACACTCGTGCACGGGTGCAGAGCCACAGGCCGAGCGCTCGTGCAAACCGGGCACGGCCTTCTGGTCCCGGAGCCCCCGGGCCAGGCAGATGTGCACGGACCCACGTGTGACCCACGAGGTCAGAAGTCCTCCTGTGTGTCCCCTGGCCTTCCGGGCCGTGCACAGCACCCATGATTTCAAGCACGAGCAACGTCCGGGACGCGGCCCACGGTCAAGGGCGCAGGCACCCTGCCGTATCGGCACCATCACAGGCCGTGCAGCTGGTCCTGCACAGAGACCCTCTCCAGGCCCTGCCGTCGGTCCACAGGAGGTGCAGGGAGGGGCTGCAGCAGTGATGGGTGAGCTCCTGGGCACAGAGGAGGTCAGGCCGCTGTCCCCTGCAGCTCCTCAGCCTGCACGTGTCCACCCCAGGCTGGTCCCACTCTGCACACCTAGTTTCCCATCACCCGGGACAGAGCGGTCGCCCTGAGCCTTCACCCACGGTGCGGCTCACTTTCTGCCGACCGCTGTCCACGGGACCCCCGTCTGGGTTTGCCCAGGCCGTGAGTGCTGCCATCCTGCTCTGGGACCTGCTGCTCGGACATCAGACAGGCGGCCATGCACAACCGCCCATCTGGCCCGTTCTCCCCACGTGCGCAGCCACCTCCACTGATGCCCCCCACCCTACTCTGGTCACGGGCTCGAGGATCTTCCTGAGATTTCCACGACCCAGAAACGCCTCCAAACCCAATACGTCACCTTCCCACGGCCCAGGCGCCCAGCCCAGTGGGTGAGAGCGAGGGCTCGGCCAGAAGATGCCAAGGCCGGCACCACAGACCTGCTGATCCCCAGCTGCCTGGCTCACGCCCTCAGAGCCTCTGCTTCCCCACGAGGATACTCGTAGGAGCACGTGCTTCGTGGGGTCCTGAGGACTCAGGGGGACATACAGCAGGAGGCAAGGTACCTGCCACTTAACTCACAGCTACCATGGTTACGGAGAAGCGTGCTGTCTCACAGCAAGTTTGAATCTAAGGAGCTTAAGCAATGGTCCATCGGTGGCCCTTGGCTACCTGCAGGAAGCCTTCCATCACCAGCAAAAGGTGGCCTTCCTTGTCGATTCTTGCAAACCGTGGGCTGAAACGCCACCTGAGTTAACTGTCTCTAGAGACAGCTAGGGTGAGCTACCCAGAAGTCACAGTGCATTTTGCATAGATGTAAGTGGTACTCGGTGCC
The DNA here is from genome assembly GCF_949774975.1 of Lagenorhynchus albirostris. NCBI lineage: Eukaryota > Metazoa > Chordata > Mammalia > Artiodactyla > Delphinidae > Lagenorhynchus > Lagenorhynchus albirostris. The sequence goes on from NC_083116.1 coordinate 4,746,558, forward strand.
CACGTGACTGGGCAATGCCTCAGGACCACTGAAAAGCCGAGTTCCACTTTAGAATGTCTGGGAACTCGCCAACACTCTCGGGCCCCTCCTCAGCTGTCAGCATTGTGGCCGTGTGCTCCCCCGCCAACAGCGAATCCCTGGGCCTCCCGCTTTCCTCTCTGTAGTGCATATTCCGGCTGTCCCTGGAGACTCCTGAGAGATGCTCACCCACCCCTGCTCCCCTCGGCTGCTGGTGGCAGCTCAAGGTTCCCTTTTGTGCTCGCTGACAGGACTTCCAGCATCCTGGACTATATCCAAATTAAGACCCGCACAGTGCACGTGGAAAATGATGAACCAGTTTATTGAACAGCTAAAGGGGAAAAACAGAGTGGATTGGGCTACATTTGCTATACAGCAAGCAGGAAAGTTGGCACCATTCCAAGTGTCCCCTTCAGACAGCACAGGCTTCCTACAGGCTGGCACCAGGGTGGAGCGGTGGGCGCGGTAGACGTCAGCGGAGCCCGGTTTAGACAAAGTAGCAGCTGCCCCCTCTCCCCCTCTCCCCTGCTCCCAGGTGACAATGCCAGGGCTCCTTTTACCTTCTTTTACTCACGGCCTGCTTGTTCCCATCGCATCTGCTTTCTTCCCTCTGACTTGTGGCTGTACCCCCAGCTCCTGGAGCCGTGGTCCTCCTAGCTAAAAGCACGGGCCCAGCTTGTGGGCAGACACAAAGCCCCAGACCTCAACGCGCACACTCTGGTGGCCACGTTTAGTCTCAGCACCCTTCTGCAGTGCTCCAGCTTCCAGTCGTGCTGTATGGCTTTCTGCAAGTCAGTGTTCCCAGCATGTTAGCAAAAAGCACAGTTTCTTGCTTATTGCGGCCGTTCTGGCAGTAGCAGCTGCTGTGTTTGTGGAGAAATTGAAGGGGAAATGGCAATGTCCCATGAAGGGGTGGCACCCCGATAGGCAGGACGGGGGTGCCACTGGCCTCTACTTCTGCAACAGAACACGTATGTCTTCAGTACAAGCTTGTAAAAAAATACTTTAACAGAATATACTGTACAGAACTAGGATTTAACACGGTATATCACAACGCTAAAATATTTGTATAAATACTATACAGGCACGGAGTCACTCCATTAGAAAGGGCTCACCAATGGGGCCAGTAAAAACCCAGAGAGAAACGACGTCCACGGCAGGAGCAAGGCCAGCTGAGGCAGCATGGGTGCACACGGGGCCCGAGGCCCATTCACAGTCCCCTAACTACGCCACAACAGGGGCATCTGAGCTACGCGGCCAGGCCGGCCTGGTTCAAAAATACAGTTTTCAATAACAATTTTGATGGGAATTTTCACACTTTGAAAACCAGCTGTGTAGCCATTCCTGCTCAGGCCTAATCAGCCACCCAGGATGGCTCCAAGCCAGCTCCACAGGCACCTTCCCGGGGGGAAATCACTTCTTCCCTCTCCACAGCCTCCCTCCATCAGATCCACAGCCGCTGACACGCACCCCACACCATGCTGCGTGTTCCAGGCCCCTGTCACCTGCGTGTCCTGTCACGGTGAGTCATTGGTAGGCATTGAGTGCAAACAAGGCATGAGATGAAGTCCCCGGAGACCCAGCTCCAGCTCCAGTTCTGGGGGTGGGGGAGGTGAACGGAGAGGCAGAGGAAGGCGGAAGAGAGTGCAGGCCAGGTCCTCTCACGATCTGCCCTGGAAAGGGCTGTCTAATCTGGCATTTCGATATTTAATTTGGGAGGTGGGAGGACATACTTCCCAGGGCTCTGGGTGATAACCACCCTGGTCTTCTTTCGAAACATAGGAGCGATCTTAGGAGGCTCTGGAACTGGCGTTTCTTCAGTTTCCTCATTACCTTCACGGTGGAGGTCGTAGGAAATGTTTCCGTATTCTCTCAAAAATGGGCAGATTTCAAGCAGAAACTGACAGAAATCCTTGCGAATCCCAAACCACCCTGAAAAGGAAGAAATGTACTTTCTCAAACACTAGTCTCCATTGAATTTCAGGTTACTTTTCTTTCCTGAATGAGAACTTTTCCTTGTACGCTGTAGTGCTTTATCCTGATGTCTTGGGAATGAAGCCTGAGCAAGGCCTCAATACCGACTAAGGGTAAGAAGGAAGCCCTGCAGCTCTGCAGCTCTGCAGGTGGCATTCCTGGACTGGCAGCTACCAGATGATGTGATCTTGGGCCCCAGCCCACACCTCCTGAACCAGAAACTGTGGCGGGGTGGCGGGGGGCAGTCCTGGGATTCTGATGGGTCCTCCAGTATGCGAACTATTGCTCTCACGAGCCTCAAATATCTGCGGTGTCTGGACTATGTCAACATCCTCCAGTCTTCCCGGCCCAGAAGAAACACATGCGTGACAAAGAATGTCACCCAAGAAAAGGATCTCCATCACCCTCTGGAGTCCGGGAAGATGGCAGGCGTGTGTTGGTCCAGGCCTCAAAGCTCCTTCTCCAAGGCCCGTTCTTCTGGTCTGGGTACCACTAAACCGTCAGCTCAGTGCTGGCTCTCCTGGGGCAAAACCCCCGGTGGCATTAGTTTCCAGAAGGGCGTGCTCTGGGCCTACATGCAAAGGAGCTCAACGTCTAGTGAGGAGGGGGCCCTCATCAAAGAGCACTTCAGAAAGGGCTATCACAGCACACAGGTGGAGGGGGAGAGAGAGAAGCCGGGCACCACTGACAAGACTTGGAGACCTCAGGAATGATGCTGGCAAGAGCGAGGACAAAACAGACACTGGGAGGACGCTCAGGGTTTGGTCGATGATGTGGATTTTCATCTCATCCTCAGGAGCCCCTGGGAAAAAGGAATCTTGGTCCCGGTGTTGCAGCAGAGGGGATGGGCCCAGAGAGGCTGCCTGCCGCGCTCAGGCCCCCCTCCGGTCGTAGGGCCACGAAAGCAAGGCTGATGGCACGCCCTTCCCCTGGAAGATTCCAGGCCTTCTTCAGTCCTACCTTTCCCAGGGAAACTCCCTGATTGGGATCCTTAGGTTCGTCTTTTCATAAAGCGGGGCCACATACACACACACACACACACAGCCACGCATCAGGCACACAGACACACACGCACACACACAGTTCAAGCGCTTCGGAAATGCTGCGTACATACAGTGGTTTCCGCCTTTCTGCCCGAATGTGGTTGCCATGAGAGTGATCAAGGAAAGCCAGAGTGGGACAAATATCGGGACACAAGAGAACGCGTTGTGGCCGTCTAGCTTGTGAACCAGCAGGATCTAAAGAAAGAGAAACAGTTGAGGTTCTGTCGATGGAGCATCTGAAAACAGACCCTCTCTGAAGCCAGACTGCACTGCCCCTCCCTCGTCAGGTCTCATAAGGGGGACGTTCGCTCCACAGGAGGCAACGGTAACCCTCCATTCTGGGGGAAAGGACAAGAAGAGCTTTCATATGGCTCTTCAGGACTAAGCAAAATCCATCCACCTACAACATTTCCAACATCAGGACTGTTCTGGGAAACTCTTGCAGCTGTTTGGTTGGAGGAGTCAACAGTGCCCACTCTATAATTCTCCACAGGGCTCAAATACAAAAATATCACATCCAACTTTCTCTTTCTAGAAGACGACAAATCGGGGCTTCCCTGGTGGCGCAGTGGTTGAGAGTCTGCCTGCTGACGCAGGGGACACGGGTTCGTGCCCTGGTCTGGGAGGATCCCACATGCCACGGAGCAACTAGGCCCGTGGGCCACAACTGCTGAGCCTGCGCGTCTGGAGCCTGTGCTCCGCAACAAGAGAGGCCGCGATAGTGAGAGGCCCGTGCACAGCAATGAAGAGTGGTCCCCGCTTGCCACAACTAGAGAAAGCCCTCGCACAGAAATGAAGACCCAACACAGCCCAAAATAAATAAATAAATAAATTAATTAATTCAAAAAAAAAAGACGACAAATCAATACATTCAGATGCGTGGTGGCTAGAAAGGTATACTTCTCACTGCCAGCCCCCAGGTCCCCAAAGAAAGGCCGCTCTGACTGTCCTGTGGTCCTCTGTTGGCAGGCTCGCCCGGGGAGCTGCTGTGCTGGGGAAGCGCAGGCTGCTGGGCCTCAAGAGTTCTGCCGAAAGCTTACCTCAAAAGTAAGGAGTGGCACGACAATGGTCATCCAGCTCAGCGCCATGGTGATGTGTGTCCTCCGCTGCTCCGCGATCACATCCATGGAGCGTAGGAACAGCACGGACCACACGATGTAGTAGAGGACCACCAGGCACAGAAAAGACATGAGAATCCACAGGGGGACACACACGACCTGAAGGGAGGAGGAGAGAAGAAAGGTCTTTAGGGTAGGCAGAGCCAACTCCTTCCTGGATCTCTGCACTTAAGACGGTGCCAGGCCTGGATGGGGCCAGCGTGGGAAGAGGACCCGCTGCTCACTGTTGGGGTTGCTGCTGCCCCGGCAGCCCTCAGGGTGACGGGACTCACAGCCACTGCCCTGAGGCGTGAGCTCGCTCAGCGGGCCCCGGGCTCTGTCCGCCTCCCCTCCACCTGCGCCCTGGCTCACCCGGACATCCCCTCTTCCCAGTCATTTCCCATCCTGCCAGAGGCACTGTGGCCAAAGGCTCCTTGGCAACCCGGGCTGCGCAGGGGGCCCAGGCCCTCCATGAACTTGCAAGTCAAGGCTGGGAGGCTTCCGCCACTCGGTCTCCGCTGCCTCGCCCAGGTGTGTTCTGTGTCAGTTGCTGTCATACTAGAAAGAGCTTGTTTCACCCTCACACACAAGCCCACACGATGAGTCCTGGGGGCCTCAGCAGGCTCCTCCCGTGTGACCTTTTCTCCCTTCTGCATGGCCCCCTTGGGTACATCTGTTGTCCCTTTGTCTTCTCTTACAAAACAGTAAAATTGACTGTTATCCTTTGGTGTCCAGTTCTATGACTTTTCACGCACACACGTATAGATCTGTGGAGCCTCGGGCAGGACACAGGACAGCTCCTTCACCCTGCCAGACTCCCTCGTGCTCTCCCATCACTGTGTCACCCCCTCGCCCCACCCATAACCCCCGGCAGCTGCTGCTCTGTCCTCTATCACGACACTTTTGTCTCTTCAAGAACGTGATGGAGACGGACTCATACAGCATGTAACCTGAGGCTCCCTTCTCCCAATCAGCACATCTCTGAGATGCCTGCAGGTCATTGCGTGTATCTACACGTCACTGCTTTTCACTGCTGAGCGCTGCTCCACTGGGTGGACGCACCCCAGCCTGCTCTCCAGTCACCCTGGGAACGAGATGCTGGTGCTTTCCCGCTTTGGGCACTTGCAAATAAGGCTGCTATAAACATGTGCGCCCAGGTTTCTGTGTGGCTGTACGTTTACATTTCTCCAGGGGAAACACCCAGGATTGGCACTCCTAGGTCACATGGTAACTCCATGTTTAATTTATAAGAAATTGCCGAGCCGTTTTCCAGAGCATCCACCCAGTTTGGCATTTTTATCAGCGACGGGCGAGGGTCCGGGTCCCTCGGGTCTGCCCCAGCACTTGGTATTGTGGTTCTTATCTTTGCCATTTTGATGAGTGTGCTGTGGTACCTCATCCTGGTTTTTATTTGCTTTTCCCGAATGGGTAGTGATGTCCTTTTCATGTGCTTATTCACCATATGTCTATCTTCGTTGTGAATAGTCGCTTCAAGTCTTTTGTCAATCTTAAAATTAGGTTGTTGAGCTTTTAGAGTTTTGAGAGTTCTTTAGATGCTTTGGATACATGTCCTTGGTTAGACATCTGCTTTGCAAATATTTTCTCCTGGTCTGTGACCTGTCTTTTCATTAATTTCATTTTAATTTTGAGCTTCTTTTATAGACCATGTTGTTGGTGCCATTTCCGGGAACTCTTCACCTAACTCCAGATCCCTAAGATTTTTCTCCTATGTTTTCTTCTAACACTTCTTTAGTTTTTACCTTTCATTTTTAGACCCAGGACTTGAGTTGGTATATGAGTTTTAATCCTTCTGAGGAGCTCAGAGCTCCTGACTGGATGTTTGCTGTGCATAGCTTCCCCTTATGTCCCTCCTCCTAAAGCACGTCTGGGAACAGACTCACTTAGAGGCCTGGTCCTCGTGGGTGGAATGTTAGCGACCAGCCTCACTTGGTTTCTCTTGAACACTGTGGGAAACCTGCAATCTGGCTGCTTCATCTGCTGGGACTTGCACAGGATTGGGGCTGGAAAAATTCCTCTGTTCATCTTTAGAAAACATGCACAATTCCTAATCTTTTTTTTTTTCTGATTTCACCTTACACTAAAATTTTGGTCTTACCCAGATTTGTTTCCTCCATGGCACAACAGAAAGCTCTGAACCCAATTACTGTTCTCTAGACACAGCACCCTGAAGATGGAAGATGGGCGCCTGAACAGTATGTTTTATTATGAATGTTTTATCAGAGATTTTAGGCAGAAGGGATGGATCTTGTCTTTATTCACTAGAGAGGTAACTTATGTTCCCATATTTTCTTCCTTGTCGCCAAATGAATATTTTCTTTTTTTTTAACTATATTTTTTACCTTTGTTCTTTCTTTTTTTAAAGGTAAACCATGTTAATCACAGACAATGTCTTATGTACAAAAGTACACATCAAGCAGGGTGGGGCCGGGGAGAAAACCCCAAACCCTGGCAAGACCTCGCCTCCCAGAGGCAAGATAATTCTTCTACCTTTTGTCTCATCTTCTTTGTATGCGTTACTAGTTGAAACCATACTGTTTTCTCTAATTTGCAGCTTGCCATATATCTCTCTCTCTCCATCCATTCTTCTATCTATGCACAATCAGTTTTAACTGAACACCCATTAACGGAAGCAAGAGGTCACTCGCATGACTCAGACTTCACCCCTGGCAGGAGTGTAAACTGGCATAGCTTTTTGGAAAAGGGAGTTGGCAGTGCAGTTTGTATTTCAACATCTCAAAAAGTTCCCACCCTCTGGCCCAGTAATACTGTTTCTGTAGTCCTTCCTAGGAAAACAATGAAAAAAAAAACAGGCAAAGATTTTTATGCACAAAATTATATGCTGCAGCATGATTTATAATTGTAAAACACCGGTAACAACTTCAATATTCGGAAATGAGGGGACAGTCTCATAAATGTATTTGAAGAATATTTTGCATCAATTAAACTTGAAAAGTCATGCTTATAAGAACCTTTTATTGACATGTAAAAATGCTTATAATACAACATTAGAACAACAAAGCAGGATACCAAATTATACATGCAGTATGATCTCAATTATCTTTATGAAACAATAAACCCCCAAACAAGGAAGCAAAAAACACTAACCATGTTATCTCCCAGTGGATTATGGGTGATTATTATCCTATTATCTTCGCTTGCCTGTCTTTTCCGACATTTCTACAATAAACACGAATGACTTTTATAATAAAAAGAAAAGTTTATTTAAGGATTTAAAAAGTTACATACAAGCCACGGCCAGTGGATGATCTTGTCCAGTCTTAAGGCAATGAATATGAACTGGAGAATGTTGACAGAACACAGGATTTCTAACTAAAAATGAAGAGAAGAATCAGTTAAACAAAATAACGGTTGCATTCAATACCACAATTGTTTGGTTAACACACTAAAAGGCAATGCAAATTATAATGCAGCAAAAGTTTTATTATGTCAAGTTGCAACCTCCTGATTCTCAGCACCGGAGGAGCAAAGCAGTGCTGTGTCAAGGAGGAACCTGGCCTGGCCTTGGGCCTCGTCCTCTGCTCAGTGGCTGCTCGGCCCTTTATGCTCATCCAGGCAATGGCCTGTCTCCAGGCTCGCGATCTGCAGAGACGCAATCTCTGGTGGTCTCCCCCAGCTTTCTTTCTGCGCCTACCCACAAACATCTCTGTTCTTAATCATCCCTGTACTGCTTTCTTCTTGTACCTGGAACTCAGCCTGCATCCCACCCCTTCCTTTCTGGCTCCTCGAGGACCCTGTCACATCAAGACATCAATTACGGATTCTTTATTGCATCTTTAACCCCGCCACTCCACCATCCTTCCCAGAAGCACAGAAACATGTTCAACTCATTCCCATTCAACACAAAATAACCCCAAACCATCAAGCTCTGTGAGACACCATGGACACTCGAGTCCCTACGGCCACCCCTGCCACTCCAAGCTCCACCCACTGTGGCCCGGCCTCCACCCTCAGGACCACCGGGAAACTGCTTTCATCAAGGTCACCTGATCAGCTCTGCAGCGTCGGACCACTTCAGCTGGCATCCTACTGGGCGTCTCTGCAGCGTGGGAGATTGCCCACCACTCCTCCCTCCTCCGAGGATCCCAGCGTGCAGTCTCGCCATCCTCCTGGTCTCTGACACTTCCCTTTCATGTGCCTTTTCCTCTCCTTACATGGTGATGCCCCCCAAAGCCTTAAACTCAGCCTCTCTCCCCACTGTAGAGACTCAGACACAAACACACGTGCTTTCACTCCCTCACCCTGCCCTGGGGTGGGGAGCAGAGCCAGCCTCCACATCCCTGGCCTGCGCGACCTCCTACTGCTCGCTTCTCCAACCTGTCTCCACCTTGGCCTTCCTGCTGTGGCCCAGAGCCGACTCTCCCTAAGGCACTTCAGAGGAAGACCTTCTCCCCCGAGTTCATTACCCCACCTCCCGCACCTTGCTGCCTTCACCCTGTCTCACCGGGAGCTACCGCTGTGGCCTGATTCCCCAAATCAGGACACAGGAGGGCAGCCCGCATTCTGTTTCCCACACCCTCAGGCTCAGGCACTTGGCCCTGTCCTCCACCGTGCAGACTTCTCTAGCATCCCTAGCCCGGCCCCCATCCCGACTACTCCTGCTTCCTCGGGCCCTCGTGCTCCCGAATGCCCCGCAGGCGGCCCTCCTTCTGGCTGCAGTGCTCACTGCTCTTCAAGGGCTCATCACTGCCCACAGGATGAAAGTCACAGGACGCCACGTGACCTGGCCCAGAGCTGCCCCAAAGTTCCCAGTTCCCAGGGCATTTAGCGACTCAGCAATTCTTTCTGAGGCCTCTGGGCCAAAAGAAACACCTAACAGTTCCACTGATTTAAGTCATTAGATCTAAACTGAGTGTTTATCCTAAGTAGCCATCTAAAAAAAAAAATTACCTCACGTTAATTGAAAGAAAAATATTATGTGTGTCCCATTCTTAACTAACTACAAGTAATTCCTGGCACTGCACCATTCCTCAAGACACTGCCACCCTCATCACCTGCTCTCCGTATGCATTTTTGCACAGCATTGCCTTCTCATCCCAGCGACTGCCAACAACTTAGACTCTTCCATGACACTATCGAAATGAATGTAGTGTGACCTCATAGTGAAGCCCTAAACTACATGGAGCTAGTAGTCCGTAGGGTGTCCCTACAGATGTCAGGGGTCACTGCTTTTCCCTCAGAAATGTCTGGTATCCCATGGTGCCCCTGGGAGCTCATTATGGTGTCCTGGGAAGCTCAGCAACGCCTTGAGGACTGAGGACTGGCCCTTACTCAGCCCAATCCCTCTATGCAGACCCCCTCCTCCCCGGCTCCCTCCTTTGTACTTCATGCTCCAGGCATTTTTTTTCTTTTTACTGTGGAAAAATACACGTAATGTAAAACTTACCCTCTTTGTCCTGACCGTCTTTCAGGGTACAGTTTAATGGTGTTAAGTACGTTCATTCATATTACCACCGTATGACTGTGGCTGTGACACCATCACCATGTTCCACCTCTAGGACTCTCTGCATCTTACAAAACTGTGCTCCAGTCATTTCTGAGTCACTGGTCCACTCAACATGACAGACTTTCTTCTGCATCTACGGCTTCTTATGTGTTATTTCCTCTGCCTGAAAAATACCATCCCCTTCCTACCTGCACAGGGCACCCTGGCTCACCCGGACTCCTCCTTCAGGGCTCTGGGGGAACCTAGCCCCAGTCACCCCCTAGCCAACGTAGGTACTCCTCCTGGGACACAAGAACCAGGAGGGAGCTCAACTCTTGGCATGTGCTTTCTTCTCATAGGTAGATTGCCAAGAGTGTGGCCACACTGCATTAGGAAAATACGGTTTCGTGCCCAGTATAGTCCTAGCCCTTGTACATGCTTTTACTTTCTAAGAAACAAAGTTCCAAATTTTCAGTTTTCTTAAACCTCCTCCTCAGCCCTCATCCAACAGTATTTATAGAACTTTCTGAGCACTTTTCAACCTGGGTAATGCTGCTCACCTGCGGAAGAGCTAGGACATGTGCAGGGGCCCTAATGGCTGTCACAATGACTTGAGGGAGCACCTCCACTAGTGTTTAGTGGGCAGAGGTCAGGGATAAGTGTCCTGAAATGCAGGGCACAGTCCTGTTCAACAAAACATTTCCTATCCAAAACGCCAAGAGCATACCCAGCCCCACTGAGAAACACGGCCCCAAATAGGTAAAATCGAGCAGCTTTGACCTCAGTGATTTTGTTTAATGTAAGCTTTTATACATGATTTTTAAAGCTTGGTTTTACTTCATTTTGCTCAGATAATAGAGAAAAATGCAAAGCAACAGAGGCACAAAGTAGACAGGTAAGTGTGACTGGGTGGAAATGGTGCCTCGAACTAATACAGGGAATAGAGATTCAGGGGAAGTTGGATGAGTCTGGAGCTCGTGTAGAAATCGGAGTTTACAAATGCGAATTTAGGAAGTGAGAGCACGTACGTGGCAGTGGAGGCAGGAAGTGTGAACAAGATCATTCAGAGGAAGTGCACGCAGTGAGGACAGAAAACGCCCAGGACTAGAATCCTATGCAACAGCAACGTGCAAGGAGCGGACGGAGGAAGAATACTTCAGAGAAGGAGCTGAACGCAGGCAGAGGTGGCCAGACTGGTCGAGGGACCAGGGGTGTCAGGAGCTACAGCGCGGCCAGCGGCCAGACAAGATGGGGGCTCAAGAGGCCCCCGGATGAGGCCACAGGCCACGGGGAGCACGTGCCGGAGCAGGGAATGCGGGGTCCCTGCCGCACTGCTTCCCAGAGCCTTTCTGTGAGGAAGGAAGATGCACGAGAGGCAAACGGAGGCCTGAGGGGGTATTGCTGCTGTTTTCTGTTTTCCCTTTCAGATGAGAGAGCGAGGTCGCTGGAGAGTGGACCAGTTCAAGAGCAAATTCTTGGAGGACCTGGCGGGGCAGAGGGTCTGAAGCGGGAGGGCAAGCGCAGGGAGGCTGAGAGCAGGCCCCCAGGGCTCCCCTCCCTCCATGGCCGCCCGGACCAGGGCTGAGGGGTCGCTCTCCCCGTGCCAGGCACAGCCGCTCCTGTCACTCGGGGCCCTGTTCCCAGTGGTGCCCCGGGGCCTGGTTCCATCACTCTCCCACTGTGGGTACCTCCCTCGCCAGGTTCAAGTACCCTGAGCTGCCACCCACCAGCTCCCACTCTCCCTTCTGACCAACTGCGGTCTTCTTCCTCCGCTCTCGACCCGCGCAGCTCAACACGGCATCCACAGTGTCCAGTTTCCCCCCTCGAGCCATTCTGGACCCGGCTGTGGGCCCTCAGCTTCTGGGCAGTTCGGCGCACGGGCTTTGGAGTCGGGCTGCCTGCAATGGAATCCTGGCCCTGCCCCTGGATAAGCGGCCAGGAACAAATTCCCTACCCTTTCTGGAAACCAGGGGTGGCAAGTGCAGCCACGTCACGGGGTTGCTGCAGATCTTCAACGAGATCCTACTGCATGGAAGCATCCAGCCCCAGGCCTGGTACACAGCAAGTGGTCAATAAATATTATCTGCTATTATTTTCATTACTACTATTAGCATTGCTAGTATTGCTTTTTCATTCGTGTGTGTATCCCTTACATTTAGGCCAAGAGGGCTTGGCGTATAGTAAATACTTGATAAATGCTTACTAAATGAACATATAGGCCCATCAGGATAAGCTAGCCAGGGAGCAGACAAAGTGCTGGTCATGGGGTCTGAGGTGCTGTGCTGGTTAGTTTTACACGTCAGCTTGGCTGGGCTGTAGTACCCGGTCGTTTAACCAAACTATAATCTAGGTATTGCTGTAAGGGTACTGACTTTAAGAAAAGGAGATTTCCCTCCATGATGTGGGTAGGTCTCATCCAATCAGTTAAAAGGCCTGAAGAGCAAAAACTGAGGTTTCCTGGAGAGGGAGATATCCTGCTGAGTCTCCAGCCCGCCAGCCTGCGCCATCAATTTCAGACTTGCCAGCTCCTTCAAATAAACCTCCCCATGTGTATATCTAGCCGCACATCTACGTCTATATCTACATCTACATCTATCCTACTGGTTCTGTTTCTCTGGAGAAGCTGGCTGATCCAGGTGGGCAGGGAAAGACGTGAAGCTGGAAGAAGCCTGATGGCCTCAGTGAAAAACCAGCGTTCTAAGTCAAGAAAGAGAAACATGATTATTTCCATCATCTTTCGTTTCCTTACGTACCATGATCTAGCGTTAGTGATCAACCTCTTCCTAACCAAGGACAAGAAGTCTCCATTACAATAACTGACCAAACGATTTTGCATTTTAAAACCTGCTTAAATATACGAAAGCTCACCTCCAGTGACCTGTCATGTCGAAAGCCCCAAACACAGGCTGCCACAGACACTGGGGAAACGAAGAAGAGCGGCATGAAGACCAGGAGCCAGAAGTGGCTGCCTCGCTCGATCCTGTCGCAGACCAGCACTTCAAACATCAGCAGCAGCAAGTGGATGCCCACCGCGATCAGCATCGCCTTGAACTCCACACATGTTTCCCCTTCTGCTCTGGAAAGGGACAGAAGGCGAAGAAAAACACCCTCAGCTCGGAGTCTCCGTAACAAGCAGGGAGCTCAGGGCAAATGCCAGCTTACGTGGGTACTAAGGACCGTATTTGTAAATTTAACAAAAGGCTCAGGAAAATCAGGTAGAAAGCTAAATCAACATTCCTCCTTAACAGGCAATCTTTCAAACATCAAAGAACTACTACAGGACGAGAAATGAACATTTACAACCAAACCAGACTTAGACTTTGAACGGAATAAAGATATTCTCAGAAGCAAGAGCCACAGTTATTACTTCCTGACAGTGCACATAAACACTCTGGTTCATAACTTTAAGTTCAACTACTTCCAAGATTATTTAAGCTGATTGCTTCTACTGCTAAAATCTGAAATATCCCTTAAATCTCACGATCCCTGTCTCTCAATGAATTAAAAACCATGTAAATCACATTTCATGCAATACTATCAAAATAGCTCTAGTTTTATGAATAAGTGTGTGCTATTTCAAGAAAATACAGCAACTGTTGTTAGGTGCTATTTTAAAATGCAAATAAAATTGTGAATGCCTTTTTATTTTCCTTTCTATTCCATTAGGATGAATCGACACCTGCAGATGATAAAGAAGAGCCATTAAAACTGTTCTTTAAATCAGTTAAAGCTGCTTAAGGATCATGCTTGGACTTAATAGGTTAACAATTAAAAAAATAATAAGGCCACTAATCAGGAGAATGCTTAACAATGCATTTGCAAGGCTGACTGTGCTTCATTCAAAATATAGATGAACATTTGTGATGTGTCATGTTGGTGATACATGCTTGTAAATTTAGGACACAGAGAAAATGAGGTCAGTGGTTATTTCTATAGGACCCAACAATGTTCCATTGGACAGTACTGACACTAGAATGACCATGTCTGTACATTCAGGACATTCAACTACGCACATACAATTCCTTTTCTTAAGGGAATCTTGAAAGGAATCTTAAATGTAACCAACAGAGAAAAGTTCAGATAGCTTCTAAATAACTAGTGGAACTTAAAATGTTTAGCTATGTAACTTTTCATTCTTTGAGTAGCAAACATTAGATATCTGAAAATACCTCATAAAAAACAAAAGATTTATGGCCACACAGGTAATCTTAAAAAAGAAAAACCTAAGAACTTAAAAAATCTAAGCTACACATGAATGTCCCCCATCTGCCAGGGCTCTTTGTGTAGCTATTTTCAAGTTCTTAGATACGTATGCGGTAACATATTTTACTCGATCTAAATCTCATTTTTAAAGTTCATAACAAAGATTTAAACAAGTTGAGATGGTCCCCACTTCTACACTTTTCTCACATGAGCAGCTGCACTGTCCCCCTCTTCTCTCCCCACCTGCCTACCCGGCATTTCTTCACTCCTCATCTTCCTGGTGATGGTTTAGAACAGCCCCTCACTCTCAAGTCCCCCTTTTTCCTTTCCAAAGTTCCAAACTTTGTGAGGGAGAGCAGAGAGACTCTTGTGGGCCCCAGCAGCACCAGGCTGCACACTGGAGTGAGCTCACGACAGGAACTTGGACCAGAACACCGTCCAAGAAGAAAGGCATGAGGGGAGGTGGGGGTGAAGGTAAAGGGTACGCCTCTGCCCGGCCCCCAAGGCTCTGCTCTCCTTCACGGCATCTGGGTCTCACCTTTTCCTGTCTCAGGACCTAACTGCTTCCTGGCCAAGCTGCCTCCTCCACACTAACAGTCCTAAAACCCCAGGACTAGGAGATTGGGACAAGGGGAGACCCAGTTCCAGGACTGAGTGGAGAAGGATATATCCCTGATGGCCAAAGCTAGACCTGTGGTTTGTAGAACTGCTCCTACAAACATGATGGTTTTATACGTCCTTGTCTAGCATGGTATAACAGTTCTATACTTTGGATGCATGTTAGATTACTTAAGCTTTTGTAGGCTGGCTAGGAACTTAAGCACCTAAAATAACAGTGCATTTGTTAAAAAGTGGATAGCAAACACTTAATTTTTAAAAACTTAAAACAGAACTCAGCTTGCCTATATTATAGTTCTTAGAAAACCTCAGAGAGGTAGAAAAGAAAATAGTCCTGACTTTTGATAAAGTGAAAAACAAGATACTGCCCCCCCTCGGCTCAGAGTAGAGACCAAAAGGTTTTATAAAGCAGTATTACCGATATTGGGGATTTCGTGCCCAGACTCCAGTTCCAACCGAGGCTCCAACAATGACCATTAACTTCCACAGCCATATTGGAGCAAAGACAGCCCAGTAACTCCACTGAATGATGCCATCCAGACGAAGGGCCAGCAACACAGAGAACAGCAGCAGACAGGCATAGATGAGGAATTTACTGGGAGAAAAGCAAAATGATTAAAGAGGATTCACACTTACAAATATGTGATATTAAAATGAGGAGTAATAACAACATTGCTTTCTAGCACACGAAAAGAGTCACTAATTCAATAATCATATATCAAAAATTCTATGTAGAAGACATACTGTTGTTAGAGGATAAGACAAATATAAAGAAGACTAAAATAAGTTTCCTGCTTTCCAGGGCTTCCTGGTAGGAGAGGGTCCACACAGAAACATATACTTACAGCACAGCATGGCCTGTGCCATAATGGTTCTATGGGTGGAGTGTGACGGCAGCCCAGAAGAAGAAATACGGATTCTGTCTGGGGGGACTGGGAAGCAGAGAGGTGATGACCCTGGAGCTGGTTCTGGAGGATACATGGAAAGCTGCCAGGCAGGAAAGGATAGGAGCTGAGGAAGCACTCCAAGCAGAAGGAACTAGCCATCAAGACATGGAGACTGAAAACAGTGGACAGGTTCAGGATATGGTCAAGTTCTGTCACTGACTAATTATTTGATTCTATTTTTAAACAGGTAGCCATCTGCCATATTCATATATAGTAATATTTTAGTATATGTATTATCCTTTTTGTGACTGGATTATACATATAAACATACACTCATATTTCACATAAAAGGGACTTCATGAAGAGGATGTTTTTAAAATATTAATTAGAAATTACATAGTTGAGGACTTCTACTTCCAGCTTTGATACAGTAAGAGGGATGGAGTTTTCCTTCCCACCTTAAACAAGAAACTGGACAAAATATATGAAACAACAGTTTTCAGACAGTGAACAACAGGCAGTGAAGGACCGTGATGGCAGAAAGAAAGAAAACAAAGGAGATAAACTCTATCAGTGCCCCAGCTTACTGCCTGGAGGCAATTTCCAGACTGCAGTAAGAAGGCAGTTAAAACCCAACCCCATTGACAATTACATGAAATATAAATGGTCTAAATACCAATTAAAAGACAAAGATTGTCAGGCTGGATTTAAAACAGCAAGAGAACTATATGCTATCTATAAGAAACCTACTTTATCTATCTACAAAGTGACAGATAGATAATAAGGACAGAAAAAGTTATACCAGGCAAACACTAACCAGAAGAAAGAGTGACTTTACTAATATCTGTTTTAGTCTTCTATTGCTGCTATAACAAATTACCACAAACTTAGCAGCTTAAAAGAACGCAAATTTATTATCTCACAGCTGTGTGTGTCAGAAGTCCAGACAGGCTTAGTTGGTTTCTCTGCTCAGAGTCTCATAAATTAAATCAAGATGTCAGTTGACTGGGCTCTTCTCGGGTGACTCTGGGAAGAATCTGTTTCCAAGTTCATTCAGGTTGTTGGCAATCCTGTTTCTTGTGGTTGTAGGGCTAAGATCTTAGTTTCTTTGCTGGCTGTCAGCTGGAGGCTGCCCTTAGGTCCTAGGGTTCTCTCTCTGAGAAGAACATAGGCCTCTACATTCAAAGCCAGCAGCAGCATATCGAATCTTTCTCATGCTTCTGACTTCTTTTGCCATATGGCTCCTGCTTCCAGAGAAAGTGCTATGCTTTTAAGACCTCATGTGATTAGATTGGGTCCACCTGGATAATCCAGGATAGTCTTCCTATCTTAAAGTCCACAACTGTGGTAGGCAGAATTCTAAATATGTTCCCCAAGATTCCTGTCCTCAGTTATTCAGTCAAGCACTAACCTACGTACTACCATGAAAGGACTCTGCAGATGGAATTAAGGGTACTAATCAGCCAACTTTAAAATATGGAGATTATCCCAGATTATCCAGTTGTGTCCAATGTAATCACATGAGCCCTTAAAAGCAGAAGAGGAAGGCATACAAGTAAGTCAGAGAGATGTGGCAGAAGAGGAGAGAGAAGGCAGAAGGGGAAGTCAGTGAGATTCCAAAAGTGAGAAGGACTCCACCTGCCTTTGCTGGCTTTGAAGATGGAGGACGGGAGTCATGAGCCAAGGAATGCAAGCCGACTCTAGAAGGTGAGAATAACTCCTAGTTGACAGCCAGCAAGGAAATGGGGTCGTTAGCCCTACAACCACGAGGAACTAAATTCTGACAACAACCCAAATGAGTTTGGAAGCAGATTAACCTCCAGAGCCTCAAGAAAGGTACAGAGCCCTGCTGACACCTTGATTCCAGCCTTGTGAGACTCTAAGCAGAAGATCCAACTGAGCCATGCTGTACCTGTACTTCTGACCTACAGAACTATGAGATAATAAGTTTGTGTAGTTTTAAGACACTAAATCTGTGGTAATTTGTCACGGATGCAATAAAAACTAATACTGTAACCTTAAAGACATCTGCAAAATCCCCTTTACCGTGTAACATAACATATTCATAGGTTCCAGGGCTTAATGGCCTGGATGTCTCTGGGGGAATCATTCTGCCTACCACAATGTAAGGTTTATATATATATATATATATATATATATTTTTTTTTTTTTTGGTACGCGGGCCTCTCACTGTTGTGGCCTCTCCCGTTGCGGAGCACAGGCTCCGGACGCGCAGGATCAGCGGCCATGGCCCACGGGCCCAGCCGCTCCGCGACACACAGGATCCTCCCAGACCGGGGCACGAACCCGCGCCCCCTGCATCGGCAGGCGGACTCCCAACCACTGTGCCACCAGGGAAGCCCTAAGATATATTTTTGAACAAGGAATATTACCAGGGACAAACAGGAGCATACATAATGATAAAGAGGTGATTTGTGTTGGAGGAGGATCTAGCAACTGTAAATATTTATGTACCTAATAGCAAAGCTTCAAAATACACGTAGAAAACATTAATAATTAAAACATTAAGGAGAAACAGAAAAATCCACAACTATTACTGGAAATTAACACTTCTCTCTCAGTAACTGATAGAACACATAGAGAATTACTAAGGATATACAAGTTTGTAATAACACTATCAACCAACATGACCTAATTGATATTGATAAAGCATTCCTCCCAACAACAGCAGAATACAAATTCAAGTGCAAATTTGGGTGCACATGGAACATTCACAAAGACAGACTGAATTCTGGGCCATAAAACAATCCTCAACAAATGTAAAAGGACTGAAATCATACAAAGTAAATCTCTAAGCACAATGAGATTAAACTAAAAGTCAATAACTTAAAGATATTTGAAAAATTCTCAAAATACTTACAAATTAAACAATACTCTTCTAAATAATCCATAGGTAAAAGAAAAAAAAACACAAGGAAAATTTTTAAAATTCTGGACTAAATGAAAGTGAAAACACAACATACCAAAATATGTGAGATATAGCTAAAGCAATACTTAAGGGGAATTTACAGCATCAAACGCTAAGTAGAAAAGTTCTCAAGTCAACGATCTATGATTCACCTTAAAAAACCAGGAAGAGAAGGAAATTTTAAAAAAATGAATGGAAGTAAATAATAAATATACACACAAATATCAATGAACTAAGTAAGAAACATGTTAGAGAAAAATCAATGAAACTAGGGACTTCCCTGGCAGTCCAGTGATTAAAACGTCACCTTCCATTGCAGGGGGTGCAGGCTCGATCCCTGGTCGGGGAGCTAAGATCCCATATGCCTTGCAGCCAAAAAGCCAAAACATAAAACAGAAACAATATTGTAACAAATTCAATAAAGACTGTAAAAATGGTCCACATAAGAAAAAAGAAATCAATGAAACTAAAAGCTGGTTCTCTGAAAAGATCAAGAAAATTGGTAAACCTATACCTAGAGTTATCAGAAAAGAAACAGTAGACACAAATTACCAATACAAAGAATGAAAGCGGGGACATCACTACAAATCCTACAAACATTACAGGGATTAGAAGTGGATATTATGAACAATTTTATGCACATACATTTCTTGAAATAAAGATATTATTAAAGTTCACACAAGAAGAAATATTTATATTCCTATATCTATTTAAAAAACTGAAATTGCAGTTGGACTCCTTCTCACAAAGAAAATGTCAGGGCCAGACAAAATCTACCAAACACATAAGGAAGAAATAGTACCAATTTTTCACAAACTCTTGCAGAAAAAGATGAGAGGGGAACATTTCCCAGTATTTTATGAAGCCAGCATTACCCTGATACCCAAACCTGACCAAGAAAGAAAACTACATACCAGTATCCTTCATGAAGACAGATGCAAAACCCCTAAAAAACAGGATATTGAATCCAGCAATATATAAAAAGGATATTACATTATGATTAAGTGTGCTTTAGCCAGGACTGCAAGTTTCACTTAACATTGGAAATCAGTTAATGTAACTCACTGTATTAATAGAATGAAAAAGAGAAGCCATATGATTATTCAATAGTTCCAGAAAAAACATTTGACATAATTCACTACTCACTCAAGATAAAAGCTCTAAACTAATTAGGGCTAGAAGGGTATCTAGAAAAAAACCTAGTTAAAAATGCTTAATGGTTAAAGACTAAATACCTTCCCCCTAAGACTGGAAACCAGGCAAGTATGTCCACTTCAATACATCTATTCAACACTGTACTGGAGGTTCTAGCCACAAATATAATACAAGAAAAAGAAATAAAGGGGATAAAGATTCAAAAGGAAGGAGTAAATCTGATATTTGCAGACAACATGATGTCTATGTAGAAAATCTTAAATACTCTACCAAAGAAGCTACTAAATCTAATAAGTGAATTTAGCAAAAGTTGCAGGATACAAGGTAAATATGCAAAAAAATGTACTGCATTTCTATATGCTAGCAATGAGAAAATGGACACTTTTAAAAAAAAAACTATCATTTACTGCAACTTTCCTATAAACCTAATAATATTTAAAATTAAAAGTTTATGAAAAACTACCATTGACAACAGTATCAAAATATGAAATACTTAGAGATAAATTTAACAAAATATGTGCAAGACATACTCCGAAACCTAACACTACCAAAAAATTAAAGATCTAAATAAATGGAGAGATACACCACTTTTATAGATTAAAAAAATCAATATTGTTAAAATTTACATCCTCTATTAGTTTCCTATGGTTGCTATAACAAATTACTATGAACTTGATGGTTTAAAACAATATACATTTATTCTCTTATAGTTCTGGAGGCTAAAGGTCCACAATGGGGTTCACTACATTAAAACTAAGGTGTCAGCAGAGCCATGTCTCCAGAGACTAGGGGAGAATCCATTCCTTGCCTTTTCAAGTTTCTAGAGCTGCATTCCTTGCACTACCTTGGGCCCCTTCCTCCATCATCAAAATCAGAAGGGCAGCATCTTCAAATCTCTTTCTCTGCCTCAATCGCATTGCCTTCTCCTCCTAATAGTATCTCCTTCTGCCTCCCTCTTATATGGAAACCCATGAATGCATTTAGGGCCTGCCTGGATAATCCAGAATACTCTCCCCATCTCAAGATCTTTAACTTAATTACATCTTTTGCCATATAAGATAATATTCACCTTTTTGCCACAGAAGCTAATATACACAGGTTCCATGGATTAGGAAGTAGGTATCTTTGAGGGACATTATTTAGCCTACCATACTCATCAGATTATTCAAAAGATTCAATGCATGTAGTCCCATTTTTGCTTTTGTTTCTCCTGCCTGAGGAGACATATCCAAAAAAATATTGCTAAGACTGATGTCAAAGAGCATACTGCCTATGTCTTCTTCTAGGATTTTTATGGTTTCAGGTCTTACATTTAAGTCTTTAATCCATTTAAGTCTTTAATCATTTCTGTATATGGTATGAGAAAGTAGTCTAGTTTGATAACATCTTACACTGTCAGAATGGCTATTATTAAAAAAAAGACAACAGATAACAAGTGTTGGTGAGGATGTGAAGAAAAGGGAACCCCTGTGCACTGTTGGCAGGAACATAAATTGGTGCAACCACTATGGAAAATGGTATAGAGGTTTCTCAAAAAATGAAAAATAGAACTACCATGTGATCCAGCAATTCCACTCCTGGAGATTTATCTGAAGAAAACAAAAACACCAATTCAAAAAGATATATGTACCCCTATGTTCACTGCAGCCTTATTTACAGTAGCTAAGATATAGAGGCACCCTAAGTGCCCACTGATAGATGAATGTTTAAAAAAGATGTGGAGTGTGTGTGTGTGTGTGTGTGTGTGTGTGTAATGAAATATTACTCAGCCACAAAAAAGAATGAAATCTTGTCATTTGTGACAACATGGATGAACCTACATGGTATTATGCTAAGTGAAATAAGTCAGACAGAGAAGGACAAATACTGTATAAGTGCATTTATATGTGGACTCTAAAAAAAGCAAATTAACAAACATAACAAAACAGAGTCATAGATACAGAAAATAAACAGGTGGTTGCCAGAGGGGAGGAGAGGAAAGGAGGAGAGAAATAAGTGAGGGAGATTAAGAAGTACAACTTCCAGCTACAAAATAAATGAGTCATGGGTATGAAATGTACAGTGTGGGGAATATAGTCAAAAATAATATAATATCTTTGAATAGTGACAGATGGTAACTAGACTTATTGTGGTGATCATTTAAGAATGTATAGAAATATAGAATCACTATGTTGTACACCAGGAACTAACATAATCTTGTAGGTCAATTATACCTCAAAAACAAACAAACCGATAGAAAAAGAGATTAGATTTGTGGTTACCAGAGGTCGGGGTTAGGGGAGGGGGAATTGGATGAAGTCAGTCAAAAGGTAGAAACTTCCTGTTATAAGATAAATAAGTATTAGACAGGTATTTTACAACATGATAAATGTAATTAACACTGCCATATGTTACACATGAAAGTTGTTAAGAGAGTACATCCTAAGAGTCCTCACCGCAATGAAAAATATATTTTTTCTTTTTCTTTTCTTTTGTATCTATATGAGATGATTAATGGTCACTAAACTTACTGTGGTAATAATTTCATGATGTATGTAAGTCAAATCGATATGCTGTATCTAAGCTTACACAGTGCTGTATGTCACCTATATTCCAATGAAACTGGAAGAAAAAAACACAATAAAGCAAGGCGCAATAAAGCGCAATAAAACGAGGTGTGCCTGTATGCATTTAAGGTTCCACCATGTCTTTTTATGGCTTGATAGCTCATTTCCTTTTAGTGTTAAACAAGATTCCACTGGAATAAATAATAAACCACAGTTTATTTATCCATTCACCCTTTGAGGGACATCTTGGTTGCTTCCAAGTTTTGGCAACTATGAATAAAGCTGCTATAAATATATATAAAAAAAAGATTCAGTGCAATGCCAATGAAAATCCAAGCAGCCTCTTCTGCAGAAACTGACATACTCGCTCTAAAAATTATATGAAAATGCAAAAGACCTCAAATGGGCAGAACAATTGTGAGAAAGAACAAAGTTGGAGAAACTATACTTATACTGTATGTTTTCATGGCTTACTATAGAGCTACAGTAATCAAGACAATGTAGGATTAGCATCAGGAGAGACACAGAGAACAGAATAGAGTCCAAAAACATGCCTGTACATACATGGGAAAAGGTGCCAAGGCAATTCAATAGAGAAACAATTGGGCTTCTATAAATGGTGCTGAAACAACTGGACAGATGGGAAAAATGAACCTAGACTCTTAACCTCACAGCATATGACAATCGTTGCTAAGGAGGTAGAGCAAATGGAACCCTCATATATTGCTGGTAGGAATGCAGTGTAGCCACTTTAGAAAGCACTTTGGTAGTTTCTCATAAAGTTAAGTATACCCTTACTCTACAGCCCAGCAATCCCATACCTAGGTATTTACTTAAGAAAAAGGAAAACATATGTCCACACAAAGACTTGTGTTCAAATGTTCAAAGCAGCTTTATTTATAATAGCCACTGGAAACAACCCAAGTGTCCAAAAACTGCTGAATGGTTAAACCAACTGAGGTATGTCTATTCAAATGGAATACTAATCAGCAGGAAAAAGGAACAAACTAGGGATGCATGCAACAACATGGATAACCTCAAATGCACTATACTAAGTAAAATAACTCAGACTGAAAACACAACACACTGTGTGACTCCACTTATGTGACATTGTGGAAAAGGCAAAAGTATAGATACAGAAAACAGATCACCCGTGATTACCCGTGGCTGTGTTGGGGGAAAGGATGACTACAAAGGCACACGAGGGAAGATTTTGCAGTGACAGAACTTTTCTATATCTCTGTCTTTGGGTGGTGCTTACACAAGTGAATGGGTTTATCAAAACTCATAGGACTGTGCACTAAAAAACGGTAAAATTTACTGCATGTTAAACATACTTCAATAAACCTGGCCTATCTATTCATCTATCTAATGTAAATTGACAGAGCCATTTTGTGGAACAGTATGGAAGCTCTTTAAAAAACTAGAAATAGGGCTTCCCTGGTGGCGCAGTGGTTGAGAGGCCACCTGCTGATGCTGGGGACACGGGTTCTTGCCCCGGTCCGGGAAGATCCCACATGCTGCGGAGTGGCTGGGCCCGTGAGCCATGGCCGCTGAGCCTGTGCATCTGGAGCCTGTGCTCCGCAACGGGAGAGGCCACAACAGTGAGAGGCCCGCGTACCGCAAAAAAAAAAAAAAGTCAAACCAATTAGAAGAAAGGAGATGACACAGGTTTATTGTGACTGAGTAAGGACAAGAGAAGCAGTTTACTAGGACAGTAATTTGATCAATTAGACTTCAAAACAAAAAGCATTAAAATGACTAATAAAGAAAATCTAAATAATGAAAATCTAACAACATGACCATAGAATATGGAAATAATCTGACAATATTTCTTGTACAAATATACCAATATACATTGTGGGCTTCTACATGCTACTGTTAAATCATGACAGATAAAGCAGACAAAGTTCCTAAGGAAATTATGGAAATGAACGCTAGAGTAGATAAAAATAGCATGGTTCTATCAAAGCAAACAAAAGATACTTTCTTTACATGTGTACAGAATTTTTCCAGAGGGAAAAAAAGGATCATGGGGCATCAATACAAAATACACACAAATCTAACTTAAAACTTTAAAAACTGTTTGAGCGTGTGGGAAAGAAACAGTCTCTGCCCCGAAGATGCTCAAAGACTAAGAGGAGGAGAGGGGGATCAAGCAACTATATATCATGGCAAACTGGGACATGGAAGGTTCATTTCCCTGGGAGAGCTGGGAAAGGAGGTGGGGTCTGGGGATAGGGAATTCCAGAAAAAGGGAAGACGATTCTTTAAAGCATGAGACAGTATTTTGTACCCCAGGAGACTAGAACACGTGGAGTACGTTCTGTAAATCTTGGGGTGGGGAGTGCTGGGGAGACAGGAGAAAAGGCACCAGAGGAAACAAGGGAAAGGTAGAATGGGGGATTTGAATATCAAGGTAAAGTCCTTAGAATTTATTACTAGGCAATAGGGGGCCACTGAAGATTTTCTGAGCAAAAGAGTGACAGAAGGTAGAGAAGAGTGTGTAAGGTAGATTGTAGTTGGTAGAGACTGGAGGCAGAAATTCTACACAAGTCATAATAAACTGACAAAATAGACTGAAAATTGCCTAACCTGGGACTTCCCTGGTGGTGCAGTGGTTAAGAACCCACCTGCCAATGCAGGGGACACGGGTTCGAGCCCTGGTCCGGGAAGATCCCACGTGCCACGGAGCAACTAAGCCTGTGCGCCGCAACTACTGAGCCTGCACTCTAGAGCCCGCGAGCCACAACTACTGAAGCCTGCGAGCCACAACTACTGAAGCCCGCATGCTGCAACTAGTGAAGCCCACGCACCTAGAGCCCATTCTCCGCAACGAGAAGCCACCACAATGAGAAGCCCTCGCACTGCAAAGGAGAGTAGCCCCCGCTCGCCACAACTAGAGAAAGCCCGCACACAGCAATGAAGACCCAGTGCAACCCAAAAAAATAAAGAAAATAAAATAAATCATGATAACTGTAGAGAAAAAAAAGTGATAAAAAGCTCCAAATATAAAAAAAAAATTTAAATAAAAATAAAAAAAGCCTAAACTACTATGAGTTACTTTTCAAGAAACATTCAGACCAGAATCCAAGCATAGAAACAGACTGCTGAATTCTCCACAAATCAGCAAATGGAGGTTCCAATGGATATTCTGGCATCAAACCACTGCTTCCTTAATTTCACTTTTCCAATTACACCTTAAAAGGGAATTTACCCCACTTTCATCTGAGTCTGTAATGCCAGTACAAGATCACTGAGTAGTGTCACGTGGGTCAAACTACAAAGCTAGTATCCTCTCTGAAATGTACACAGAGCTTTCTGCTTGAGCCTCAAATTCCCTCTCTCCACCTTGGGGGGAAGGGAAAAAGGATTTAGGGAGGGAGGGAATATACCTAGTAAAGAGATGACACTGTGCGTATAAACGTTCTATTATCTTGTTTTCCGCAAGTCAAAAGAATGCAGCTGGACTCTTTTTAGACCCATCAGTTTTCTCCAGTGGAAGCCGCTGGCTTTAACTGGAGCAGGCACACATGCACGCACACATGGTCTGGGTGACCATCCCTGTGAGCGCCTCTCTGTCTACAACTTTAGAGAATAGCTCCAACTGACAAACTGCTAATTGCCACTCTCCCAACGTTTCAAAGGAACTGCACCTCTTACACTGAGCAGAACCTTATGAACAAAATTTAAAGTCATTGACTGACAAGAAAGTACAAAAGCCAAATAAAAACAAATCACTCTTGAGGAGGACTAGACAGAGCCCAGGCCTGTGGGAACTGTTTCCCAGCTGTGTGGTTGTGCGTGGGTCACTCTCTCCTCATCGGGTTGCTCCTATATCGACTCATGGAGATAAGGGGATATGAGAGCCCTGTGTAAATGATGGATTTTACCCATTTTAGCTGCTACTAGTATTACAAGAGAAAAGTTATGACAATCTCATTTAGCCATCATTTTTCTCACTATTAGGTCATAGGTGACAAACTACGAATTGTCAGTTATAAAGAGCCTGTCTCCAGAGTTGAAGGCTTTCATCTTCAATTCTAGTCTCCTCGTACAGGCATGGCCTATGATCAGGCAACGCAATTAGAAACCCCAAGCTCAATACTGGGAAGCTTCACTCCCGAAGTCCTAGGAAACTACCTAAAATCCCTCAGTCCACTGTCTCTCCCCTACAACAGAGTTCCCCCATGGCTCACGTCTACCTGTACTCAACATCCACTCACTCAGCACATTTCTCGAACACCTCACCATTCTGGCCTCCAAAGAACTCACAGCCAAGAAAAACATGCGTGTAATTAGCCAGTAATGGGAATGACATTTTTGAAACCAGAAACTCTGCATTCAAATGAGACGTGTAAGTAAGTAATGGGAATGATAGTTTTGAAACCAGAAATTCTGCATTCAAATGAGACATGTCTCCTTTAAACAGTCCCCCTGGGAGACAATGCACTAATTCCACTTCCTTGCTCAAACCATCTTTGGAGCTTTCCTCCTGGAATCGCCTTGAGAGCCTGCGGTCCGTTCATTTGAATACCCCCAGTGGTGCCAAATCTTCACTGAGAGTGGATTTTTGGAAACGGCCAAAAGTCAGTCAGAGCCAAGTTTAGTGGATAGGATGTGTGATCAAACTAGGCAGCACTATTTTGGTTAAAAAATGATATATGATTATAAAGCAATGAGACGGATTTGCTTCCAAGGAAATTTCAAATGAGTAACAAGGGGTATGAGCAATGGAGTAGGTATATATTTACCTTTTCCCTAAGTAACTTCTTTGAAAGATAATACTCATTTAGATGCGTAAGCTCGAATACAAGGTTTGCTTTGCTTAATCACAACTCATAAACAGAAGGCTCCTTAGTATGTCGGACCTCCTATGCCACGGCTGGGGTGGGCAGATGCTACTAAATCAGAAGGGGGGCATATGAATACCGGAAAGAGCACAGGTTTCAGAAGGAAACCAACTTGTTCGACTCCTGACTTGGCCCCTCACCGCCTGTGTGACTTCAGGGAATTCACAAGCTAAGACTCTGCAAAACAAGGCTGATATCGAACTCAGAGGGCTGTTGTGAAGGTTCAAGATAATGGGTGCGGAGCAGTGATACTGTGCCTGGCACGTGGTAGGTGTCCCAGAAGTCACAGCTATTATTAATAACCTCAGTATAATCAACAAGCTTTTCTTACTATAGGTAGTTTGAGGTGACAGAATGACAGATAAACAGACAGTTGGGTGGTGAAGAGTTCATTAACAGTACCAACATACACTCACTATTGATGGGTCTGGAGCCTGCTTTAAAAAAAAAACAGTAATGTGTCAAAAACATTTACAGTAATTGTTAACACTATGCATAGTATTTTTAAGTCACGTGACAAGCGTTGCCCGCAATGCCCCTACCACACTGACCTTGCAGCACTGCCTTAACACACCAGGCCCTCCCATGACCCCGCGCCTCTGCATACTTTGTCCCTTCTAAGATGCCTTTCCTGCCCTCTTGTCTGACAAAAGCCTATAACTATATGCTTCAGAATCGAGCTGTGGAACCTTCCCTGTCCACGCTACACAGAATTAGTGGCTCTGCCCCTTGTGTCCCCGCAGCATTTGGTTCTTTGGTTCTTGTGCCTGGAACGCCTTGTCCCGTGTTGAATTTTAATGTTTCCATTTCTGCTTCGCCCTCCGGGCTCGAGCGGGCAGGGGCCACGTCCCATTCACTCCTGTGCATTGGGCACCCGGCACATCTCTGGCACACAGCAGGAACCAGGGAGATGTGTGATGAAGTAATGCTTTACATATACTTTACAAACGCCTCTTAAAGGGCAGGTAGCTGCCTGTTGTTAATTACCCGCAATCACATTCATGTTTCCAGACTTCAAATAAGAGACAAGATCACTCACACAGACTCCAGAATGGCTTTAGATGTTGCAGCATATGGAAGCTTCTAAATGCTACTGACCTCAGGACCCCATCCCCACACGACGGAATGCTCAGAGCAGCGCTCCTCAGCCTTTGTCCCCGTCCAGGACACCTGCGGGATGCACCACACTCCATCTGGAGCTCACTGCGGCTGACTCAGAAGTTCTAGCAGAGTTCTCACAGCCTTCGAGCACTGCCTGGCTACCAGGGCTGAAGGGCCTTCTCTGAGCCAGCAACTGCACAAGGCAGCAGAGACTCCCAAGGCTCCGTGGTGCGGACAGGGTGCCGGCTTAATGCCACCTACTCCCAGATCTCTAGCTCCCAGGAACACCTCACGATCCAAGTTTGTCAATTCCGTATACTTCTAGGAGTTTGCCTATTCAATAGGTAGGGCTCCCTAGCTGTTAGGAAGCCTTGGGCATTCAGGGAAGGACTTGGTGGGTCCGGGGTGTCTGTTTCAGCAAGCCTTAACCTATGTAACTAAAAAGAAGCTCATGATCAACCAGTTCTGAGCCAGATGGAAATAGGCATGTGAGTGTTGACAGCTGTGAATCATTCTCTGTCAGTGTAGTTTTCCAGAGCCTTGGCAATACAGCAGCGGATTCAGACTCCCAAGATCAAAAGGTTGGAAAGGAGATCTGGAGCCATGGCCCATGCCTTGGGGCCCACCAAACCGTGACAGTGACTATTCCTGAGACATACACAAGCCACAGAGTCAAGGCAGCCGTGGTCTGCTTAGTGTCGTGGTGTTCCCAGCTCGCCAATGGAATGGCTGCATCCTGAAGGAGGGAAGAAGGTGAGAGGAAAGAGAACCAGGCCGCAGACCACGAGGAAGGCAGTGACTCTGGAGAGTGAGTCGTTCGTTCATTCATTCATTCATCCATCCATCCCACAAATACTTTTTGAGCCAGGTACTACTCCAGATATGCAGGGTACCATAACACGCAGAGTCATGGCCCTGCCCCCATGGAGCTTAGAGTTTCATAGGGGAGACAGGCATTAGTCAAACAAGGGTACAGATGAGTGTAAGATGGAGGAACACAGCACACTACGCAGACTGTACAAACAGGGCGCAGTGCGCTGGGCGGGGAAGTCAGAAAAGCTGCCCTCAGCAAGCAACAAGTGAGCTGAGATCTCAAGGAGAAACAGAAGCTAACAAGGTAAGGAGGAGAGGAGAGAGAGGGAAACACTCCCGGCAAATAGAACAGTATGTGCTAAGGTGCTGGGCTAGGAGGGAGGTGTTGAACTGGCTCTGAATTCCAGGCGGGGAGCGAGGAAGCAGCATCAGGGTTTGAGGCCCTGGCACAAGGTTTCCTCCTGTCTCCAGCCCTCGGTTTGCTCTTCGAGCTGTCTGGAAGGTCCTCCTCAGCATGGAGCAAAAACTAAAGAACAATGTCGAAAACGAGGTGTGCCCACAAGACATGACACACCACCAGCTGAGAACCGGCACCTGCCGACATCAGCTGGCCACCGCCTCAGGAGTCCCCACTGTGAGGAAACATGGCTCTCTCCCACTGACTCAACACGGCATCAGGAAAATGAAAACGAAAATGGCATCCTATAAAAGATCTTCAAACTTTTCAGGGAGATGTGCATCTCAATCCCAATAGAATTAAAGGGTTGATAAGTACGTTGATGTTGACTATAAACCTGTTTAGATACCTGGTATTTAATTGTCATTTTCCTGTGCCAATTTCCGGGGGCGGGGCGGCGGGGGGGCAGAAAGAAGCTACTACAGGAAAAAACGGTTAAGGATGCTATCCGGGCAGCACTATTTTGTTTCAGCAAGTGCTCTCTGTGGCTTCCGAATGATCTGTCACCTTGCAAAGTTGTCCTGGAACTTTCTACTTGTAAAGCGCTTTGCAATCAATCATTAATTTGGCCTCTCTATCCTGCTGAGAGATTATACTCATTCTGCCTATAAAACAGACAGATAAGTGAGTGGCCCAAGGACACAAAACAATTCAGCTTTTACTTATCTTTCTTATCACCATCGTCAAACAATGTAGATACACAAGGCCTATCCAACTCCGGCACCAGCCCTGCTACCCTGGAGACCAATCCTAACCCCTAGGAACAGCAGAGGAAGGCGCTGCAGTCAGTTCTCAGTTACCTGCTCTCAACAAGCTCCTCTATGCAGAGCGCCTTCAAGGCCAACAGTGATAATGACTGCACTGTGATGGGGACACTGGCCCTCCAGACTAAACAGAACATGAACTCGGTAGTGCTCAAAGAGCAATAAGAGCACCCAGTAAGTCACAATGGCTCGAACCTTAAAATGTCAGCGTCCCTAAGGAGGCTGCACTCCCAACACACACACACACACACACACACACACACACACACACACACACACACTCATCCTCTCTCTCTCCCAAGACACGCCCCACAAGCAGCCTGGAAGGTGGTCTCCACTGGGCTCCCACAGCACAACACTGCACTGTGCTGTCAATCATCTATTGGCCTGCCCTTCTCCACCCTCACGCTGGGCCCTCTCAGCAGCTGAAGCAGACGGCATGGGACCCGGCATAGGAAAGGTTTATTGAGTGCGTGCCTTCCACCACCAAATAAGGGAGCTAGGCACTCCCTTCACAGAGCAGTGGACTTCGGAGATCAGCTAGGCCAACTCCTTATTTTTCAGATGAGCAGAGGATCCCCCAGTTACATACGGCCTGCTCTCCAATCCAGGTCTTTAGGTTCAGTTTTGTTCCACAAACATTTGATAAGTGCCTACTATGTGTCAGACACAGTGGGAGCTGCGGGGAATAGAGATTTGAGCAGGAGACGGTCTCTGCTTTAGGGAGTTCACAGCCTGGGGAGGTAAGAGAGTTACAGAACACTTGGTCAAGTCCAAGGACAGACGCTCGATTCCTTAGCCAGTGTTCCTTCCCTCCAGTCCACTGGCTAGTCCCCATCTGGGAAACAGGACAGCAATATCTGCTTCCTGCAAATAAACTTACAGTCAAGACTGATGAGAAAACGTGTACGGAAAATTGTCAGGTTTACCCCCCAAAAGCGTTATGTAAGGTCCTGCCATACCCTGACACGGACTCCAAGGATTCAACAGTGTTTCGGACATCAGTTCCACAAAGAAGCAAACAAGCGAGGGATGGGCATACGCCCAAGGGAAACCTCAAGGGCTTGGAGGAACTGTAGGAAACAGCTGGGGTGGTGGGTAGGGGTGTCGAGTCAAGTGAACCGGCCCTGGCGCGGGGAACGCATGGCAGGCAGCGGGTGCCAGAAGATGGAGCCGAGAGAGGGAAGTTGGGACAGCGACGAGGGAGGGAGGGCAAGCGGAGAGGCGCGGGGTTCCCGCGGGGCGGGGACCGCGGCCGGGAGGTTCTAGATGGGGCGGCGGGCCGGGGGCTGAAGGCAGCGGGCGCGGGAGGAGGCAGCGGGCCGGCGCCGAGGCCGATCGGTTCTCCGGGGAGGCTCGGGCAGGCCCCGCCGCCCGCCACAGCATCCCGGACGCCGTGCCTCCCCGAGCCGTGCGGGCGACGCCTCACCTCGGGTTGAAGTCCTGGAAGAGGCCCCTCAGGTTCATGGCGGAGAACTTCACCGCGCCGTCCTCCTCCTCCTCCCCCCGCCCCCCGCGCCGCGCAGCCTGCACGTTACAGCGGGTTCATGGTGCCAGCGCGAGCCGCGTCCCAGTTGCCGCCGCCGCCGCCGCCGCCGCCGCCGCCGCCGCCGCCGCCGCCGCCGCCGCCGCCGCCGCCGCCGCCGCCGCCGCCGCCGCCGCCGCCGCCGCCGCCGCCGCCCTGAGAAACCTGAGCCGCACCTCCCACCCCTCCTTCCGGGCTTCCGTAGGCCGCCGCGCATGCGCCCCGAGCCCCGCCCGGCAGGCCCGAGCAGTGCCGCGAGCGGCGCGCGATGGCGCTTTCCCGGCTCACAGTGCGCGGAGGCCCCGGCCCTCGGCTCCGCGCCCGGAGGAGGAGACGGCGGGGGCGACGGAGGCTGGAGGGACCGGGAACCCGGGGTAGGGCGCGGAGAGCCGAGCGGGATCGCTGACTCGGCGCAGGCCTGCGGGGAGCGAGCGCGTCGCCGGCGAGTCCCGCGAGGAGGTCTTCACGGACACCTGTCACCTTGGCCCGCGCTGCCTTCTGGAGGTTCTCCAGCGAGAACTGAGCCTTGGGGCTAGTGGCCCCGGGTGACACGTTGCATTTTGGCCATCTCCTCCCAGGCCTTCACCTGTCAAATCTGTCAGTGACTGCGTCCCAACTTCCCTCCCAAGGCCCAGGCCAGCGCGTGGAGATATGCTGGCAGTCCCAAGCTCAGGCTACCCTGCACCAGTCATCTGCCCTCCCTACCGCCTTCCCCTCCTCGGTTGCCTCTCTCCGTTGGCAGCGGACCTGTTCACTGGGTTGGCGGGGGTGAGGGTAGGGGTGCCCAAACTGGAAATGTGGAAGCCATCCTCGCTTTGCTAACCTAGTTCAGAGACTCTTTGCCTCCTGCCCAGACTCTCTGGTCACCTCCCACCCGGCCCAGCTCTTTCTCCACTCTAAGCCATGCTATTTATAACTGCCAGGTTCGTTTTCTGTGGGCAAGTCAACATCTTTGAGCCTCATTTTTTCTCCTCTGCAAAATGGAGATGATAAAGTCTACTTCCTAAACTTGTTGGGAAGATTCAATGAGCTAGCGTGCATAACACACTGCCTGGTGCACGCTAGGTGCTCAGAGAATGCTGTTGCTATCTGGTGCTCCTTCAGGGGCCTACCTCCTCAAGGATTCTGTTTACTTTTGGAATTAGAGAGCAGGACAAGCTCACGGCAGGTGGCCTGGTCTACCTTCTTCACTTCGCCTGATTTAAGAGTTTTCCATGAGCACAGCAATCCCTTAGACATTACTCTGTATCATTATGGATAATAGCTGCACTTTGTAACAATAGCAGAATTTCACAAACGGCAATTTTATAGGACTTAGCCCTGGGGGCAGCTTGAGAAGATCACGATTATGGTAGTCATACTTTGCCATGATGGTATCACCTTTCTTCTGTGAACCTGCAAACATTTCACAAGTAGTAATTAGGTTTCCCAAACCCACCGGGGAGTGGGTATTATTATATGAGCTGTTTCTAAGGATGAATAACCTGAATCAAGTTTGTTAGCTGCTGAAGCACCAGAACCCTGTCCCAGAGTTTTGGTCTAGCTCCCCTGCCCATCCTCCAAGTGGAGTCTGGTGTGTACCCCTGAGGAGGTTCCCAATGAACATACAAATACAGAAGAGAAAGCTGAGGCATAGAGAAGCTTGTATAATGTGCCCTGAGCTGCCCAGCTACTAAGGATGTAGGACTTGGCGTCCTGCCGAACCTGCAGCCCATACTCTGCAAAAAAGAGGTACTTGCCAGTGACCAGATTGGCCAGCACCACCTTAATTACTGGTGGCCTCACCCCAAATAGGCATTAAGAGTGAGATTGTTTGTCAGTTCAGACACTTGAATAACAGACACTGTTGCCCTTTCAAGAGCTTCACAGACAGAGACCAGGCGGGCTGCTCAGGGTCCGGAGCCTCAAGGGCAGGCACTACTTTGGTGAGGTCCCAGGGGGTCCCAGAGCTGACCCACTGCTCTGCAAGCCCGCAGTACCCCCTCAACCTGAGATGACCAGGCCAACTGTCAATGTATTGTTTTGCTCTGACAAGCCAAATTGCCAAGGGAGCATAGAGGCCCGTCCACGAGGACATATGGGAAGAATTGGACTACCCAAGGCTTCCCATCCTCAACCTTCGAGAAGTGGATGAACCTAGACTGCCTCAGCTTTACTGGCGGCCCAGCCATGTCCTCTCCTGGTGCTCCCATGGAAATAAGAATCAGAACATCCAGGCTTCCCTCTTGTCCTCTCTCCAACAAGTACAAAAGACCCCGCTGCCCATCTGCTGCCCACCTCAGACCACTTGCTCAATGTACCACCCTGGGCAGTGGCCCAAAGCTTCCCTGGCCTGTGTGGACAGACCCATGAGGGACCTGAACATTGAGGAAAGACCCTGAGCCATGCATAGGATGACACCCTCATCATCTCTAGCTAACCCGGACTGGCCACCAAATTTCAGGGCCACCTTACTTAGAGATTCCCAACAATCTTCATACAAAGGCATGAAATGGCTCTGGATTGAAAAGGCATGAGCCCCAGATAAGCCAGAAAGCAGTTGGTGGCTCGTCCAATTCAACATTCATATTGACTCCAATGTGATGGGGTGGAGGGTGGGCTTCTGAAGAGCAGGGCCCTGAAAGGAGAGAATTCTGCTGCCTTCAGACAGTCTGGTCATGGAGGAACTGGGTCAGGGGAGGAAGTGGCTGGGGCCCAGGGCTCCGCGCTGCCAGGGCTCCGCCCCCAGGCCACTGCAGCAGCAGAGTGGAGGGGGCATGGAATTAGAGGACTTAGACCAGCTTCACCGCCGCTCCACTGGAGGGAGGGACAGCTGGGAGCCAATCCCTGGCCATGCCGGGGGGCCTACCCCAGGGTTCCTGGGGGACCAGCTTGACAGCTTCTTCAGCCGGGAGCCTGTGGCTACAGGCTGACCCTCTCTGGACCTGAAAGTCTCCACTCTGAGCTCCTGAAAGGCTACACCCTTAATGCCACCAATGAGAAAATCCCTGGAGTCCCTGGAGTTCCCAAGACTCCACTTACAAGGTGCCTCCCCCCAGAGCTTCCGTAGAGGGCCCTTGTTTCTGGCTACTTTAGCTTCACTTGCTAAGTGTGCCGTCTTTCTGGTACTGAAAGCTCCCTGGCAGGTGGTTGGAGCCTGGCAGGGGGTGTGGCAGAACACAGGGGCTGTGTCTGGGGGCCCGAGGAGCTGGGGGAGGGGCTGGGGTGCAGTGGAAGGGACTGAGGCAGTAGGATCTTTGGTTCTGCTTGGATTGCAGCTGCCCCCATCTTCCTCCAGAGCCCAGAAGGGGCCACCCCTCACTGGGGAGGCTTCCCTCGGGACTTGCAAACTGCAGCTGCCGAGACAAGAGGGAGACAGGGGCGTCTCAAGGCCCCACTGGCCGTCTTGTCACTGGGGCCTGGGAGCGGGTGGATGAGCGCCTCTCCTGGAGCAAGCTTCCCAGGAGGAAGGGAACACGGGCCACTTCCTGTTGGCAGGCCGATGGGCAGGCGGTGTCTGTCTGGGAGTCTAGAGCCACCAGGATGTCCCTGTGCTTCCACCCTGGACCTCTCTTGCCGCCATGGGCTCCAGGAAGGCTTCCCAGGTGGAGAGGGAGGCTCTGGGCCTCTGCGAAGCGACATCTCAGTGAGACAGCTACATTGCTTTGTCACAGTCTCCGGTCTACACTGGGATCCTGCCACCTCCTAAAATGTTTGCTCCAGCCCCATGGACTGCACCCCATCCTGCCCCGGCCTCCCTGCAGTCAGCAGGAGGGGGCTTTCCCGGGCCTCTGTGTCCTGCGGGCTCAGCTCAGGAGGCCCTTGGGCTTCCTGCTACTGCCTGCACCCCTGCAGCGCGGTATGCCATAGGTGCTCAGCAAGTGTCCAGGAAATGAATTCGGGAGCCTGACACACCCAAGAGCCCCGCTACCAAGCAGTTGCCCCTCCTCCCAGGCCTCACTCTGGGTCCACCACCTCTGCCGGAATCATGATCTCCGCTTCCTAAGATTCCAGAAGCTGCAGGCAAGATCTGTGGGCAGCCGCACCATATTCTCGCAGGGCATGGACACGCTGAGGTTTCTTGAACAAGTTATACCATGTTTGCACAGATGTGAGATAGATCATACATTTCATAACATATTTTAAACGGAAAAAGAAAAAATCCGTCAAGCAATGTACAAGTAGATAATAAGACATACACAGATTCCGGAATATTAAAATGTGGGGGAAGGTAGATCTTGGATACACAGTAATAATAACCCCTTGGCATTGAGCACCTACACTAGTTCAGGCATTTCATATGCAGGTGACACCTCGTGTCATATTTCCTAGGGGCTAAATTATGCCCCCCAAAAGATATGCTGAAACCCTCATCCCCAGTACCTGCGAGGGGAACTTATTGGGAAATAGGGCCTTTGCAGATGTAGTCGAGTTAAGATGAGGTCATTACAACAATCCCACTACTGGGCATATACCCTGAGAAAACCATAATTCAGAAAGAGTCATGTACCGCAATGTTCATTGCAGCTCTATTTACAATAGCCAGGACATGGAAGCAACCTAAGTGTCCATCAACAGATGAATGGATAAAGAAGATGTGGCACATATATACAATGGAATATTACTCAGCCATAAAAGGAAACGAAACTGTGTCATTTGTTGAGGCGTGGATGGATCTAGAGACTGTCAAACAGAGTGAAGTAAGTCAGAAAGAGAAAAACAAATACCGTACGCTAACACATATATATAGAATAAAAAAAAAATGGTTCTGAAGAACCTAGAGGGCAGGACAGGAATAAAGATGCAGACGTAGAGAATGGACGTAAGGACACAGGGAGAGGGAAGCATAAGCTGGAATGAAGTGAGAGAGTGGCATGGACATATATACACTACCAAATGTAAAACAGATGGCTAGTGGGAAGCAGCTGCATAGCACAGGGAGATCAGCTCGGTGCTTTGTGAGAACCTAGAGGGGTGGCTCGGGAGGGTGGGAGGGAGAAGCAAGAGGGCGGGGATATGGGGATATATGTATACGTATAGCTGATTCACTTTGTCATACAGCAGAAACTAACACACCACTGTAAAGCAATTATACTCCAATAAAGATGTTAAAAACAAAACAAAACAAAAAATGAGGTCATTAGACTGGGCCTAATCCCATATGACAGGTATCCTTAAAAGAAGAGGGCAAATTGGCTGTAGGCATGACCAGAGGGGAGACAGCCATGTGAAAATGAAGACAGAGACTGGAGTAATCCAGCCATAAACCACGGAACACTTGGGAACATCACAAGATGGAAGAAAGAAGAAAAACCCTCCTCCAGAGACATCAGAGGAAGCATGGCCCTGCCAGCACCGTGATGTTTTTCACTTGAGCCTTCAGAAAAGGGAGAGAAGTTGCAACCCCACTGGTGACTTCAATTTGTGGTACCTTGTTGGGCGGCCCCAGGAACCGAACACAATCTCATATCAAGGCTCAGAAGTTGTACTGTTACACTCTCCATCCTACAGATGAGGACACCGAGAGCCTGACGCCGGACCCTGCCCAAGGGGACTCTCCTAAACCCTGTCAAGACCCCACCTCCCCTGAAATGAAGAGGAGACCCTGGAGGAGAGGTGGGGTCTAGCACAGAGGGCGTGAGGATGGAGAAGGGTCCCGGACGTGGGGGTCCGAGGCACGGCCCTCTGAAGGCGGCTCCTATGCTCAGGCTTGGGCCCTGCTCTCTCCTTCCACTGCCCACTCTGCTCCCTTCTGTCCCAGTGGCGTGGTGGCCCCACGTTCTCCTGCAGGCTCACTTCCCCGGGCACACTGGCTGTCAGGCAGGCGGCAAGCCTGCATTCAAAGCACGGGGACCGCCGGGCTGGAGGACTCTCCGCATCCCCACGGGGCGTGAGTGTCTGTGCCCTTCAGGGCCCTGCGGATGCCCCTCCTCCTGGATGCTTGCTCACACGTGGCTTTACACCCTGCTGCTGTCTTGTGAATGTCACTTGGCTTCACACCCTGCATCCCGCCAAAAACCCAGCCCTATCCCTGTGCCCAGCCCCAGCTCAGGGACCACGGACAGGCACAGGCCCGGGCCCCGCACTTGCTCACAAAGGCCCCTAAAGCAGCAGCCGGCGATATTTGCCACAGAGGAGGGTAGGCGAGAGCCAGGCGGGAGGTCAGCCCTTTGCCAAGGAGGCTGGAGCTCAGAGCAGACTTTAGCTGGGGCTGGGGAATGGGGGCTTCTCGGGAAACAGGGCCACGGCTGAGACAACTCACACCAGCCCCTCAGGGGGCAGGCTCAGCGCACGTAGAGAACGTCAGAGCTTCCCGCTGATGGGCGGCAGCTCCCGTGTGCCCTGCGCCGCCCTGGTCAGGACTGGCTGTGTGCCGGGGTGGTGTGTGCTCGTCCAGAGTCTACTGGGGAGGGCGCTGCTGCCCCCCTGAAAAGTGTCTCCCTGAATGTCCCTGGGGCGCTCTTGGCGTGTCCCGGCCGCTGCTGCGCTGCCTGCCACGGCCGTCCCTGGGCTAGCACTGCCCCCCATCAGTCAGTTCACTGCACGAACGGGCACTAGGAATCCCTGCTTTCCCCCGGGAGTGCCCCACGAGGTTCTGCTCCTGGAGCACCCGTTGTCCCAAGAGCACCCATTTCCTGCTGGGGTCCAGGGCTGCAGCTCACCGGCAGCGGCATCTGCTCCCACCTGCCTCCCCCGGCCAGCCCAGGGCAGGTCAGATGGGATCTGGTGGGTGCTGTTCCTTCCACCTCTCTGGGGCGGCTGACCCTCTTCACAGCCTGCATCACCGGGACCCCAAAGCCCTCTCCTGCCTGGCTCCTTTCCAAACCCTCATGCGGGTCTGCAGGTGGCTGGGGCCTCGGGGAGCGTCCTGGGGACCACCCCTGCCATCTGCTACAGCCTGTCCCTCTGCTCAAACACCCTGATCGGGGACACCAGAGTCCTAGCCGGCTCTGCGGGTGGCTGACAGGACACGCCTGTGCCTCTCGCACTCAGGCTCAAAAACCAAAACCTCACAGTCACATTCAGAAGGCCATCAGTGTACTCAAACATTTGGGCATTACGTAGGGAATGATTTCAAAATAAGTCGGAAGCACAGAGATTCGCCCCACATCCACGCGGCAATGATTATCAC
This sequence comes from Lagenorhynchus albirostris, assembly GCF_949774975.1. Lineage (NCBI taxonomy): Eukaryota > Metazoa > Chordata > Mammalia > Artiodactyla > Delphinidae > Lagenorhynchus > Lagenorhynchus albirostris. The sequence continues at coordinate 4,785,116 of NC_083116.1, forward strand.
TTACCAACCACGAGGAGACTCGCCGAGTGGCTACATCACGTCCTGCCAGCTCCACCCGAACCATGATATTGGTCGGGGGGGGATGCTTCTCTGGGACTTTCAGGTAAACATACATGCACGAGGTCATCAGGACCGGGGCCTAAGCGGCTCCTAGTCGGGGGACAGTCAGGGCAAAAGCCAGGCTGTGCAGACCGAGGCCAGGTTCTGGAGAGAGTGGGCGCTGTGGGCAGCAGGGTCACCCCTGAGGGGGACTCGGGGCTGGGCCCCACGGGGACGCCCCCGACCCCAACGGGGCCGTTCGGCAGCTGGCGGCTGCCCTCCTGACAGAGACTCAGCACAGCCCCGCGGGGACGGATGGGTGCAGCTCAGGGACCTAAGGGCGCGGGTTGCTTGAGGGAAATGCCCTCCGCCAGCTCCCTGTGGGGCAGCCTCTCTCTGGAACACCTCCAACCCTGCCCAGGGCCTTAAAGGCACAGAGTCTGGCATCTCACATCTAAGGGTCAAAGGTGCAGGACTTAAGACCCTGGGGGAGGAAACACAGTGGTCTGTGTCTGAGTTGTCATGGCTTGAGGACTAACCCCCGACCCCGGTGTGCCTTCGATACAGATGGCCGTGACAAAAATGCTTCTGCTCAGGATTCAGTGGCAAAGGGTCATCACATGACCCCTCCTAAGTGAAGAGGACTCTGGCAGTGCTGTGTCCCCTCTTGTGCGGGGAGGAGAGGAAGACAAGATGGGGACGAGCACCTGACGGCTCTCCAATGCCACACTGCCTAGTAGAGGCTCAACAAAAGCAGCGCTTACCATTTGTGATGACAAAATCCCCTTCTTTTCCGGCAGGAGTGTCTGAGCAGGTTCCATTGGCCCTGAAATTCTCCACCTTTTCCAAGTGCCCACCTGCTATATGGCAGGTGCTTCAAATCCAGGATCCCACGTAATGTTCACGTTGTCGTACGGCGCTCAGCAGGGAGGGCTGCCTCTTTAGCCCCCGGCGCCGTCTGCACCTCCCACTGCAGTGACCTCCCAATCCCATTAGGCCCAGGAGTTGCCTCTTCCTTTCGATGCCAGGTCACAGCCCAAACCTGTGGGTCTCTGATGCCACCATATTTCTGCACCTGCCTGAACGCGGGGACACTGGCGGACGTTGCTTCTTAGTGGCTAGGACTTATTTCTAGTATTATTCTGATCCCAGACTCTGTCCTTCTCCCCTCTGGAAATTGCTTTCTTTTCATGACATCTCAGAGAATTTGCAGCTCCATAGGAAACGGAATAGAAAACCAGTCAAAATTGCTGTTCTGTGTGTTTTACTCCTGGAGGATATATTATTCAATTTGGATGTGTGTGTGTGTGTCTGTCGGCATGGAGGGAAGGGTGGTGATTTCCCCAGCTGGGTGCAGCTCACGCAAAGCTCCCAGGATTCCAGTCACACGGCGACTCCTTTCCACTTCGGCAGCCTCTCTTCTTTCAAACCCCCTATTTTCATTCATTTCATCCCACTGAAATCTAGACCTTGCTCACAAGTGGCCAAAGTAAACTCCAGGTGACTAAAATGGTCGTTTCCATACAGTTGGTAATTGGCTCTCCCAGGGCAGGGAGAGGAGGGCCAGGCCCGGGAATACCGAGCAGGGCTTCAAAGAGCAAGACCCTCATTTCTCTGGAAATCCTTGCAGATGGCGGCTATGAAACACCTACCTCTTCACTGTGGCCCACTGCACTGCAACAAGAGCCAGCACCCCTTCCTTCCTGCCCCAGGGCGAGATTTCTCTCGGCTTTATCCACGACCCAGAAGGACATCTCACAGCAATGTCCCATTTCAGACTTTCCCCTGCAACCCAAGACACACCCTCTGCATGTCTGGCTGCTGCCACCACCCAGCTTCATCACCATCACCTCCCACAGAAGGAACCCCCACTTCCCAAAGGCCCGAAGTGCCCTGGCTCGGGGCACTTAACACTCCAGGGCTCGCTCCTGGAGCCCCACCGCCTCGTCCCATGTTGTCTTATTCTGTGGGACTTAGGGGACGTCTCACCACCTTCCTCATGTGACAGTGGCTCCTAGACCATCACTCTAGGTGTGAGTGTGTCCTGCTTTTCCTAGCGTTCCCGCTACTAACACAGGCCCTTCCGGAGAGCAGAGGCTCCGTGGAGGTCTGCGGAATAAACAAGCCGGTGGGCAGGGGGCTTATTGACGCAGATGAACCTTCTCCTACTTTCTTAAAATACCCGTGCAAATCCAACTCAACAGAGATAGTTCGTTTTATTTACAGAATGACAGACAAGACAGGGAAGCAAGAATTGGAACAACAATGGCTTTTATTTTTCTATTTCTTCCCCCATCTATATCACTGCTAAGTACTTCCACATTTCCAGAGCAGTTCTGATTCCAATTCCCTGTTATCTTGTACACGGTCACAAAACGAACTGGGAGATTTCCCAACCTCTCTTACAAAACAGCAAAACTCTTGTTCTTGAACTGAATTAGTGCAAATACCTGTGGGATTAACGTCATACACAAAGTTAGACACTGAAGCTTGTTTAGTCTTCTATTCAAAGAACCAACATTTGAAAAATTCCTAACGAAAACGACATGGAAGTCCACGTCAACATACACAACAGGAACCCAAAATGCTGCACACCGGCTTCCCCCAACTCGCCCGGCTCTCACTGCTTAGAAGGCTGACCGCTCCCTCTTCAAACTCAGAGTGAAGGAGCAGCCCCCCTTCCTGCCCCACGGGAGAAGCTGCTGGACGTGGGACTGGCTGCTGCTCTGGCTCAGGCTCCCTCTTCCTCATCGCTCACACTCCCTGCAGACACGGATGGGAAGAACCTGGGAGCCATGCTATTGCTCCTGAGCAGATGCTGCAGGACCTGCCACTTGCTGGCCTCCGCGTAGGCCCGGGGACCCCACACTCCTCGGGGGTCTCAGGCGGGCACAGGAGAGAATCCAGGTCCTGCGTGGAGCCAAGGTGAGAGCCCTAAGGGAGGACTAAGGGGAGCCTGAACCCCAGAACAGTGTTGGCCCTGGGAGGCCATAGGGCGGGATGAACAAGTGTGGCACTTCCAGACATCCGGGTTTTAGAGACGCTGGGGAGGGCGTATAAGGGTCGGGGTGTCTGGTGGGCACGGAAGAGAATCCCACGTCTTGCGTTGAGTCAAGGTGAGCGCCCTGAGGGAGGACTGAGGGGAGCTTGGACCCCAGAACAGAGTTGGCCCTGGGAGGCCATAGGGCATAATGAGCACGTACAGCACTTCCTGACATCCGGGTCTCAGAGACGCTGAGGAGGGGGAGTACGGGGCGGGGTCTCAGAGAGGCTGGGGAGGCAGTATAAGGGTCGGGGTGTCTCGTGGGCACGGGAGAGAATCCCAGGTCCTTCGCTGAGTCAAGGTGAGTGCACTGAGGGAGGACTCAGGGAGCCTGGACCCCAGAACAGAGTTGGTCCTGGGAGGCCATAGGGCGGAATGAGCACGTGCACTTCCTGACATCAGGGTCTCAGAGACGCAGGGGAGGGGAGTATGGGGCGGGGTCTCAGAGAGGCTAGGGAGGGGGTATAAGGGTCGGGGTGTCTGGTGGGCACGGGAGAGAATCCCAGGTCCTCCGTGGAGTCAAGGTGAGGGCCCTGAGGGAGGACTGAGGGGAGCCTGGACCCCAGAACAGAGTTGGCCCTGGGAGGCCATAGGGCAGAATGAGCACGTGCAGCACTTCCTGACATCCGGGTCTCAGAGACGCTGGGGGGGGAGTACGGGGCGGGGTCTCAGAGAGGCTAGGGAGGGGGTATAAGGGTCGGGGTGTCTGGTGGGCACGGGAGAGAATCCCAGGTCCTCCGTGGAGTCAAGGTGAGGGCCCTGAGGGAGGACTGAGGGGAGCCTGGACCCCAGAACCGAGTTGGCCCTGGGAGGCCATAGGGCATAATGAGCACGTACAGCACTTCCTGACATCCGGGTCTCAGAGACGCTGAGGAGGGGGAGTACGGGGCGGGGTCTCAGAGAGGCTGGGGAGGCAGTATAAGGGTCGGGGTGTCTCCTGGGCACGGGAGAGAATCCCAGGTCCTTCGCTGAGTCAAGGTGAGTGCCCTGAGGGAGGACTGAGGGGAGCCTGGACCCCAGAACAGAGTTGGTCCTGGGAGGCCATAGGACGGAATGAGCACGTGCACTTCCTGACATCCGGGTCTCAGAGACGCAGGGGAGGGGAGTACGGGGCGGGGTCTCAGAGAGGCTAGGGAGGGGGTATAAGGGTCGGGGTGTCTGGTGGGCACGGGAGAGAATCCCAGGTCCTCCGTGGAGTCAAGGTGAGGGCCCTGAGGGAGGACTGAGGGGAGCCTGGACCCCAGAACCGAGTTGGCCCTGGGAGGCCATAGGGCAGAACGAGCACGTGCAGCACTTCCTGACATCTGGGTCTCAGACACCCTGGAGAGGGGGAGCACGGGGCGGGGTCTCAGAGAGGCTAGGGAGGGGGTATAAGGGGCGGGATCCTAGGCGGGCACAGGAGAGAATCCCAGGTCTTATGTAGAGTCAGGGTGAGAGCCCTGAGTGTGGACTGAGGGGAACCTGGATCCCAGGACCGAGTCGGCCCTTAGAGCCATAGGGCGGGATGAACAGGTGCAGCACTTCCTAACATCCGGGTCTCAGACACCCTGGAGAGGGGGAGCACGGGGCGGGGTCTCAGAGAGGCTGCAGAGGGGGTATAAGGGGCGGGGTGTCTGGTGGGCACTGCGGAGAATCCCAGGTTCTGTGTGGAGTCAAGGTGAGGGCCCTGAGGGAGCACTGAGGGCAGCCTGCAACCCAGAACTGAGTTGGCCCTGGGAGGCCGCCACGTGCAGCACTTCCTGACTTCCGGGTCTCAGAGAAGCTGGGGACCTGGGATAAGGGACGGGGTCTCATGAGAGCAGAGAGTAAAATGTCAGGTCCCTGGTGGACTAAGGTTAGGGCCCTTAGGCAGGACTGAGGGGACCCTGAGGGAGGACAAAAGGGACCCACCAGATCACCGCCCTTGCAGGTGGCCGTGGGAGGCCCCGGGGCGGGATGAGCACGGTAGGCCTGTCCTGACGTCCTGACGTCAGGGTCTCGGAGAGACTGGAGACCTGGTATAAGGAGCAGGGACTCACACTGGCAGACGGGACAATCCCAGGTCCTGCCCAGAGTCCAGCCTGCACGCGAGGAAGGAAGGACTGAGGACGTTAGACCCCGACACAGGGAGGGATCCTTTGCCCTTCCGCGGGGGCCTTGGAGGCGCCAGAGCGCGGTCAGCAGATGAGATGTTTCCTGACCTCTGGGTCGGGGTCCTCAGGAGGTCAGGTGTTTGGTGTGAGGGGTGAGCCTTCAGGTCCGCAGAGGGTGGACTCCCAGGACCCCGAGGGAGGACTGAGCAGACCCCCAGCCCTGGAACAGGGGCCTCGACAGAAACCTGCCCCTGTGGTCAGCGCTGGGAGGCCAGGCAGGATGTGAGGAGGAGGTGAGGACCCAGCATCTCCCCTTCCTAGGACCCTCGGGAGGCCCTGGGCAGGTGCGGCCACCTGTGGGGCCCCCTCACTGCTTTCTGTTCAGATTCGGGGTCCTGTTCTGAGTTTCCCCTCCGGCCTGCAAAGGGGAGGGTCCAGGCCCTTAAGGGGAACAGTGAGCACGACGAGCGACCCCGAGGGGACCACCCACCCCAGAACTCAGCACTGGGGGGACCTCACAGAGTCCGGCCCAATCCTCCTACCAGCACCGAGGCCCAGAGCTGTGCCACAGTGTACACAAGAGGTGCGCCCTCCATTCCTCTTACAGGGGCTCCAGGAACCGGGAGGCGAAGGCCCAGGTCTGAGGACCGTGTCCTCAGGGCACAGAGCAGAGGAGGCCCAGGCAGCGCCAGGAGCCAAGGGGAGGTGCGTGCCCTGAGTGTGTACCCAGGGGCTCCCCCTCCCAGAACAGAGGGGACCCCACAACACCCAAGTCACCCCACCGCCCTGTCAGCCCCAGAACCTGGGGCCGTGCTGGCTGCACCCCGAGGAGCCCCCTCACTTCCTTCTTCAGGTTGGCAGGGGACAGGCCGCCCAGGAGGAGCGCCCCTGTGAGGCCCGAGGGCAGCCCTTAAGACGAGACCTGTAAGTGGCCTTTGTCAGAGCTGCCCAGGGTGCCTTTCTCCGCCGAGGCCGCTCACACCCCCTCTCTTCCCCAGGTATGAGGTTCACGCCTGTCACCCGTGCCCACACTCCCGTGGGCGGCTCGACCCCAGTGATCAGGCCCCTGGTCGAGATGAGTGAGCTCCGCCAGCCTGAGGCCGACCTTGAGGCCCCAGTCCCGGCCCAGGGTCCGGTGGAGGCGCCGCTGCTGGGGGCTGCGGGGGAGGAGGCCGCATCCCCCTCGTCCTCCGCCTCCCCTGGTGCCCCTTCCCTCTCCGCCTATGCCGAGCCCTTGTCCCGCGAGGCACTTGTTGTGCTGATGGCTGACCTGGTGGGGTTCCTGCTCCTCAAGTTTCGTACCGGGGAGCCGACCTCCAAGGCGGAGATGCTGAGTACGGTCCTCCGGGAGCATCGGGACCACTTCCCCGTGGTCTTCCGCCTCGTTTGCGAGTGCCTGTATCTGGTGTTTGGCGTGGACGTGGAGGAGGTGGACCCCCGCGAGCGCACCTACGTCCTGGTCCCCACCCTGGGCCTCACCTGGGATGCAGTGCTGAGGGCCGGGCAGCCCACGCCCAAGGCCGGCCTCCTGGTGCCGGTCCTGGGCGTGATCACCCTGTTCGGTGACCGCGCCCCTGAGGAGGAGGTGTGGGGAGTGCTCGGCAACATGGGGGTGTGTGCCGGGAAGGAGTCCTGCGTCTATGGGGAGCCCAGGGAGCTGCTCACCAAAGTGTGGGTGCAGGAGGGCTACCTGGAGTACCGGCAGGTGCCCCACAGCGACCCTGCCCGCTACGAGTTCCTGTGGGGTGCCCGGGCCTACGCGGAGACCAGCAAGTGGCAGGTCCTGGAGCATCTGCTCAGGGTCAGTAGCTTGGATCCCAGGTCCTTCCCATCCCTGTGTGCAGGGGGTGTGAGCGACGAGGAAGAGGGAGCGTGAGCCAGAGCAGCAGCCAGGCTCCTTCCAGGCCCAAGTTCACTGGTAGCAAGTGAGGCTGGTCCTTCACTCTGAGTTTGAAGAGAGAGCGGTCGAGTTTCCAAGTAGTGAGGGCCCCTGCGAGTGGGGGGAACATGGTGTGTAGCATCTTTGGGTTCCTCTTGTGTAAGATGACATGGAATATCATCTGTGTTTTCTTTAGGAGTTTTTTAAATGTTATTCCGTTTAATGGAAGACTAAACAAGCTTCAGTGTCTAACTTTGTGAATGACATTGATTAGAATGTGTTTATAATTACTCAGTTTAAGAACAAGAGTTTTGCTCTTTTGTAAAAGAGACTGGGAAATCTCCCATTTCATTTTGTGACCCTGAAGCAGATAACACGGAATTGGAATCAGAACTGCTCTGGACATGTGAAAGTACTTAGCAGTAATGTAGATGGGGGAAGAATTAGAAAAATAAAAGTAATCGTAGTGAGTTTTTGCTTCTTATCCTGCTTGTCTGTCATTCTGTAAAACTAAGCTATCTCTGTTTAGTTGGATTTGCACGGTGATTTACGAAAGTATGAAAAAACTGATTTGAGTAAGTAAGGCCCCTGCTCTCCGGCTTATTTATTCGGCAGACCTCCACGGAGCCTCTGCTCTCCGGAAGGCCCTGTGTTAGCAGCGGGAACGCTAGGAAAAGCAGGACACACCCACACCTGGAGTGATGGTCTAGGAGCCACTGTCACATGAGGAAGGTGGTGAGACGTCCCCTAAGTCCCACAGAACAAGTCCACATGGGACGAGGCGGTGGGGCTCCAGGAGCGAGCCCTGGAGTGTTAAGTGCCCCGAGCCAGGGCAGTTTGGGGCTTTGGGAAGCGGGGCTTCCTTCCGTGGGAGGTGATGGTGATGAAGCTGGGTGGTGGCAGCAGCCAGACCTGCAGGCGGTGTGTTTGGGGGGAAAGTCTGAAATGCGACATTACTGTGAGGTGTCCTTCTGGATCACGGATGAACCCGAGAGAAATCTCATACTCGGGCAGGAAGGAAGGGGTCCCGGCTCTTGTTGCATTGCAGTTGACCATAGTGAAGAAGTAGGTGTTATATATGCAACAGCTGGAGAAACGCGGTCATACTCCCTTGACGTGATGCCCAGAGTCCGTGGACAGGCCCTCTTTTCCCTGTTCTTGGGGGAACCAGAACCCAAGGTGCTAATTAGCTTTAATCATTATCGTGACTGTACTTTGGCAATTGTAATCAAGGACTCGATGTCTGGTGGGGCTGAAATGAAGCAAAGGAACGGTTTGGATGGAAGAGCATCTGGGAGGGATGCAAAGCCTTGTTCCTTGATTCTATTTCCTGGGGCTTCGTGTCGTATCTCGCTGGGAACACCCCTCCGCACCCGAATTTAACACACCCTCTAACTGGGAAAATTTCCTTAGTTTTATTGATGAAACATCTTGTTTGGCTAATTAGCTTTTCCACATCCTATTGAGCTGCATATTCTCTGACACGACCGGGACAAGAAACCGCCCAACCAAATGCCAGAGGAGAGAGGGGAAGGGTCTGAGGCCGAACAACATGAGAAATACCTGCCAATCATCGAAGTTCCAACAGACGCCAGGCCCTGTGAGCTGCTCTACGCAGCTCACACACATCCCTGCAGCCCGAGACAGGGCTCATCACACCCATTCGCTTCACGGGTGAGGAACCTGAGGCCACGGGGCTTGAGAATCTTCCCAGGATCACGTGCTGGTAAGTGACGGCGTGGGGACCAGAGCCCTGGTCTGAATTCCTCTCGAGCCCACGCTGTTCCCACCCACCCCAGCCCGTGGCTGACCTTCTGACTGGCGATTCACTGCTCTTCTCAGCGTCACACGGTGTCTTTCAGTTGACAAAAGCAGGCCCAAGAAAGGAAGGTGCCAAGGAGAAGCAGAGACAGTGTGGGGCTCGTCTGTGGCTTGTTGAGAGCTGACACCGCCAGGGGCCGGCATTTCTGGCCAGTCCCGGCACCTTCCCGTGTGACGGCGCCCTGTCCCTGCTCCTGCCCTGGGGCCCTCCTGTCCAACGGGAACCTGGCCGGCTGAGCTGCTCATGGCTGAGCCACGGGGAGGGAGGGACTGAGACTGCCTGGGACTGACTGTAAGGCCCCAGTGCCTACTGGGATAAGGCCCCTGCAGGAGCCTCCTCAGATACTGGAGGGAAGTTAACGCTGGCAGACACCCCGAGACCCTGGCGGCAGCGCGGGAGGGGAGCGGCTGGGGGGCCTCTGGGCTGGGGGCATCAGGGCGCGGAAGCCAAGGGCAGGGGCTGGAGGGCGAGGCTGGCAAAGGCAGGCCTCGGACGTCGCCAGGGCTTGTGCCTGCCCAGCTGAAGGGTCCCGAGACCCGGCTGAGGAAGACCCCACGGTGCCACACAAACCCACTGCCGGGGCCCGGCTGGCACCTGGCAGGGAGGGGGACCAGGAAGGAGGCAGTTCCTACGGGACCCAGGGGGCGAGGGAGGGCCCGAGGAGGGGGGCAGCAGGCAAGGCCACACAGGCAGGCTGGGCCCAAGGAGGCCCCAGCCTTTGGGCCCCTTCTGAGGAGCCACCGACGGCCTCCGCCACAATTCGCAGCCTCCGAGGTCATGTCCCTACAGGAGGACCTGACCTGAAGAATGCTTTGTAAACCAGTTTAGAAGCATAAAGACCAGGGAGCAGGCCCGAATCTAGGCCCGGGAGCTCCATGCAGGATGCCAGTCCTTAGGCTGAAAGGCACCTCGGGCGATCCTCCTGCACACCCTCTTAGCTCTCCCCTTTCAGAAATAGGGCAGTGGCGCTCACAGAGGGCAGATGACCCTGCTTAGTGGCAGAGCTGGGACAGGGACCTAGGATCCTCGCAGACGGGCCTTTCCAAGGTGCCACTCTGTCCGCTACACAGTGACTATGAAGGACAAAGTCGCCCACAACGGCCAGAGAACGCGCATCACCAAACCCACCGTCCTATCCTCCCACCTGCGGTGAAGACGGACGACTCTCACTCGGGTTTCGGCGCGTCCGACACCCAGACCCTCATCTACTTCCAAATGCACGTGGACGGGGGCTTCCCCCGGTCACGTCTAGGTCGGCAAGTAGGAAATTTCCTTGGGACTGAGTCCGTGTCACGCAGGCCCGTTCAAAAGCGTCGAAGCTGAAAGCAAACAAAATCATTCCATGTATCCTCAAGGTAACAGCGGGGACAGGGCCCCGGGGGTGGGGGGGGAGGGGGGGCAGGGGCGGGCGTGGGGAAGGAGAGCAGGGCTGGCCTGGGAGCGCACCAGTGAAATGCCTGCTTTCAATGGGACAGGCTACACGCCGAAGCCCCAGATCAAGTCCTTCAAAGGGCAAGTACCCACGGAGACCCAAGGTGGACGTGGGAGGCCAGGATCGGGGGGGAGCAGAAGCCAAACCACCCCACTGCGGAAAGGAAACAGGGCTTTCGAGGCAGCCTCCAGGGAGGCTGAATCCGACGGTCTGGGAAGGCGATGGGAAAAGGACGCACGCAGGTGTTCCAAAAGTGAGCGCTCTTGGGCCATGAGAAGGGCTTCTACGGGAAGAAATGGACGCTGAAGACAAGCCCTCTGTGATCCGCACAGGGATGGGGTCTGGGGGCAGGCAGAGCCCAAAAGGAGGCTCGATGCCCAGCGGAGGGCACGTGGCTATGCCCTCCCACGCGGCATCGTGGGCAGGGCTGTGTCTGAGGTGCTTGGGGAACACTCGAGTTGAATGTGAGGTCGCGCACAGCCCTACTCTGGGGACAGCTTGACCTGGGAGGCAGGAAATCAGGACCCTTTGTTTGGGCCCATCTGAGCAGGACCGGCCAGCTGGCAGGAACAGCTGCAAGCGACCAGAGCCGGAAGGGGGATGGGGGTGGGGGGGGTGGGCACCGACTCAGGCTAGGCCAACCAGCCCGCTAGGGAGCCCCATCTTCTGGGAGGGACAGTCGCCAGGGGCCCACGTGATCCCTGTGGTCTCAGTGGCAGCCAAGCTACGCCTCGCCAGGGCCTGGCCCTTGAGCACATCGGAAGCCAGCATGAAGGGATGGGAGTGGAGACAGGATCACGTTTCTCAACCCATCCGGGGCCTGGCCCCTTGAAACAAGGTGCCTGGCGGCAGACGGAAGTCTTTCCCGGGAACTTGAACCACACTTTTCGAGGCTTTTAGAAAAAAAGACACTTGGCCAGGGCTCCCTCTCCAGACCGCCTCGGTGACACCACGTGACAATAAAGAAGACTGCGACTTGAGCGGCTGGCTGCCCCACTACCGAGATTCTAGAGTCTTGCGGACAGTATTTACTGGGCATCCCCGCTCTGGTCCAAGGCATTTCTGCCCTGAGAGTTCAGTCATACGGTCTCGGGTGGAGAATGCTCCCAATCCAGACTGGCTCCATGGCTAGTCAGAGCAGCGATGAGCTGTGTACAGCCATGCTGGGCCCATCGGCTGACGCAGAGCCAGCAACGTGGGTCCCCTCTCGTGCGTCCCCGCATCCCAACGTGGATTCACGGGAGAGTTCGGAGAAGCAGGGCGACCAAGCCGAGAGCCCAGATCCCGGCTCCCAAGACAACCCGCCACCACAGGGCGCAGACTACGGTGTGGCCAACCAGAGTATTCTTCAGCTCTCCCTCCCAAGAAAGCTCTGGACGATGGCGGAGGAGCCCGCCTTCACCTCTGTGCGCTGGAATGACAAGGGAGATATGGTGATCGTCGAGGAAGACCTCTTCCAGAGGGAGGTTCTTCACCGCAGAGGCGCAGACAGGATTTTCAACACAGACAGCTTGACGACTTTCATCCGCCAAATGAACCGGCAGGGATTCAGCAAAATACGCCTGAGCAGCCGCTCTCCAGGGAAGAAGAGGCTGATGGTAAAGTAGAAAGCCCTTCCGCTGCCCACGTTCTCTTGTTATTCGAACACCTCCCGGGGAGGCCAGATGGGCCACGTGCTGAACGGGTTTCATTTCCGAGAATAAGTTTCCTCACGTGAGAAGGTAGTTAAGGAAAGATGAGAAAGTAGAGCCTGTGGTATTCAGCCACAGCCCCTTAGAGGGGACCTGCAGGTGCGCCTACAGACCCTCTCGAGAGGCCACGAGATGTCAGGCAGCGACAGTAACACCTCGACCGAGGCTCGCCTCGGGGAGCTCTAGGGAGCGCACACTCCAGGGCGGAATAACCTGCCAGGAACTTAAAGAGACCTTTTCTCCACAGTCAGATAAGACCATTATGAGGGACGGGGGTGGGCGGGGAGGAGTGGGTATTTTCTCCCAGAATGGCTAAAGTGATTCGTTTCATTTCAGATCTTCTGCAACTCCAACTTTCAGAGACACAAGCCTCTGCTCATCGAGAACATTCAGAGAAAATGCAACCTGGGAGCAACTGATCAGCCCGGGACCAGCGCAACAGCCCCGAAGGGAAAGAAGCCGGTGGCTGCCACTAGACGCTCCCCACAAATCCCTTACAACGATTCCACCACCCAGAAGAAAGCCCCAGGTGCTCAGGGGCCCAGCGCTACCCAGCCTCTCCTGTCCTCTAGCACGTGCTCTACGAGCGGTGGAGCGGGATGGGCCAGGGAACACCACGCCCCCAGTGAGCAGGGCGGCCTGAGCGGGCAGGGCACTCCCTGGAATGTCACTTCTGTGCCCCCGCTATGGCGCCAGGGAACTGCCCGCCAGCCCCACGGTTTACCCGGCTTATGGCTCGGAGATGTCTCTGTACAACAGCTGTCTCTCCCTCCTGCCGGGGGCCCTTTTAGCTACGTCCCCAAACAAGGTCCCTGAGGTGGACGAGGAGTAGGGGGGCTCCTCAGACTGCAGGCGTGCTCTCCACCAACAGTGCAAGGACCACTGCGATCCCTGAGCTCGCAGGCCCCTGGGGACACACAAAAAGCCCCATCTCATAACCAAGAACCTACTTTTGTCTCTAATAAAGAAAAGCCAAAGTCCACGGGAGCAAATGAAGAATCGAACGAGAAGTGCGAGTCTTGTGTCCTTTCTAACTGTCCGTACTAGTCACACATCTCAGTGGACGGGCCCGACGAGGCTGGAAACCCACAGCCCCGGCAGGCTTTGGTCCCCGCCGCCCCCTTTCGTTTAGAAGCCGCAGCATTTCCCACGCTCAGCCACGGACGTGGCTCGGGAGCGCTGAGGCCAGCCCAGGACAGGCTGGTCCCTGGGCCTTGCCTGCTAGTCAGGAGGCAGCACAGCCTGGCTCCTGACCTCAGGGGTGTCACCTTCCATTAGTCATGCATCCTGAAGCAGAAGGAGCCTCCTCCTGGGTCCCCCTACGATGCCAGAAGTTTCTGACCCGCAGCTGAGCGTGTGTCCAGCCCACCATCCAGGGGCCTCCCAAAGAGGCCCGCCGGAAAGGAGGGCCATCCCACCCACCAAGGTAGGCGTGCACACTGCCGTCTGCCTCAGAAGAGACGGGCCCTTCCCAGCCGACACCTGGGGGAAAGCCCAGCACCTTCAGAGGTGACAACCCCTAGAAAGCTTGCTGACAAATGGCCCCAAACCCCACAGAGAAGTAAAAGAGGTTTCCACAAAGCGAGCGCCAGCCCTTTTCACTTTGCCGTCAGAGCTGTATTTAGGAGCCTGTCTTCGGACGTGAAGTGGCCGGGCAGCACGTCTAACACACACGCTTCGTGAGCCAAGGGACGCTTTACAACAGGGCCAGGGTCACCTGCAAGGACAGACCGCGCCCTCTTTCTGGGCCTGCGGTCCTCTCGCGCGTGCACGAGGCCCGCCACCGGCCTTCCCCCATCGTTCGTTCCCCAGACGCGGTCCAAACATCTGGGAGCTCTGACCAGGCCAAAGAGGGGAAAACGCTAACTGGTCCCCCCAAAACACATCTCTCTCAACCACCCAGAACCAGTAGGGCCAAAACGAGTGGCCCTGCCATCTTTTCCTAAAGGTCAAAGTCCTCGAGACTCTGTCGCTGAGCCCAGAGCGGCATCGCACGAGGAGAGTCCCAACCCCTGTCCCTGCACCAGGTGGGCACGTCTGCTTCCGTGAACAGCACGGAGCGGGCAGCGCTCCCCGGGGCAGGGCCGATTCAGACCGAACCAGACGTGCACGTCCAGGGCGTGAAGGCGAGTGGACGGTGGCACAATGAGCCGGTCTCTCGGTCACCTTCCTCTCGAGAGCCCAGTCTGGTCAGGCCTCCTGCCCAAAGGGGATCAGGTGCTCGGGGATGTCCACCTGGAAGACGTCCTTCCCGCCTCTCCCGGGGACAGGCTGCAGCAGCCAGCGGGGGTTGGCAAGCGCAGTCAGGTACTTCTGCTGCAGGTTGGGCAGCAGGGCTTGATTCTCCAGCTCCGCAACCTCGTTGGGACCTAAGTTTTCCGGGCACAGCGAAGTGTCCCCAATGTCAACCAGCCCTGTGCACAAAGACACAAGCACACAGATGGAGAACAAGGTGATTCAAAGTCACGACCGCTAGAGACCAAGACCACGTCATCGAGGGGACCCGGGGTGAGCTGGGTCCCTCTGGCCGAGCACTTCGCACCCGCCAACCTCGGTTCAGGGAATTGGGGGCGAGGCCGAGGGAGGGAGGGAGGGAGGGAGGGAGAGCAATGAAAAGGAGAGGCCTGGTCCCCCACAACCCCACCAAGGCCCGACCGCTGCAGGCAGCAGGTACAGGTCAGGAGGGCCCCGGGCCGCCGCTGCGGGGGGCCTACGGGCAATCAGGTCCCTGAGCGATCCACCGGGGGCCAGCGGTTGATGCGGGACCTGCCCCCGCCGGGGGCTTTAGGGGACTTCCTCAGGATGCGGCGGGCAGCGGGGGTGAGGCGGGCGCGTGAAGCCGGGCGGGCAGCCCGAGTCCCCAGGTCCCCCTCACACGCAGCTCTGGCTGCCGTGCTGCCTCCCGCGGGCTCTGCCACGGCGCGCACACGGACACACACGGAGGCGAGCGCCACGGGCAGAGCCGGACCCGCCTCTGCCTCTCAGAGCACAAAGGGGGACTGAGGCCCAGAGTGGCGGGGAGGGGACCTTCCCGGCCCCTCCGAAGGCGAGGTGCCTCAGGAAAACGAACCCTAACCCCACACCGACCGGTTCAAAAGAAAACGAGACGCCAAAGCCCCGGGTGAGACCCTGGGGGGCAGCCCCGGGAGGCGACCGTCACTTGCCGGCTATCACTCCGCGGCCGAACTTCTCCCCGTCCCGCAGCAAGGCCTGGATCTGCGCGGGGCTCATCCCCAGCCTCCCGGCCAGCAGCTCCCTCCAGGCCGCGTCCTCCCAGTCCCTGTGCGCGATGTGGACGGCCAGGGTGCGGTGCCGCTGGCCGCTCAGCACGGGCCGCCACCGCGTCTCCAGGGTCTTCACCCCATTTAAGACGAAACCCGCATAAGGCTGCCGGAAGGACAGGCAGCCGAACTTCATCTCCCAGAGCTCCCAGGGCCTCACGCGCCTGTGGAAACACAGAACCAGAACGGTCAAGCAGCCTGACGTGCCGGCCTCCGAGCTCATGACCCGTGGGCCTGACCTCAGCCCCGTGGGCCCCCCGGGCGCCAGCCCCTTCCATCCGTCTCCGCGCCCGTCAGCTGACAGGGGGTGCCGACCGGGGGGATCCGTCCATCAGATGGAGTCCGCGGGGACCTCACAAGGGAGGCCGGGACAGCGAGAGAGAGGCGTGTGGGCAATTCCACGACAGAGGGCACTGGGCCCCGGGCGGCAGAGAGGAGGGAGGGACGGCCCCTTGGCTTCACAGCCCAGTGGCCGGGCTCTGGCCCTCTCCCGGCACAGACAGGGACAGTCCTGGGCCTGGCTTCGCCCCTGCCCCCGGCCCCGCAGCTCCCTGGCCCTGCCGCTGCCCATGCTCTGCGGATCCCCCATCTTACCCAGGGCTGCTGAGTGCAAATCCTTGGCAACCAACCTTGGCTCGGCCCTGGGGACGGCCTGGCTCTCACATGGCCCTGCCAGGTGTCTCTTCCCCGCGCGCCTTGGGAGCCACCCTCCTCCCACCCCTTCCCGCACCACCGCTTCCACCCCGGCCCGGAGCCCGAGAAAGGATACGTGACGGCAGGAACTACCGGCACTGGTGCGCGTTCCGTCTCCACGCCAGGACCTGGGACGGGCACCATCCAGGGACCACAGAATTCAATCCTCAAATAACCCGGGAGGTTACCGTCACCCCGCTCTGCAGCTGAGGAGGCGCCGAAGGAGAGACAGCGCATGGTTCCAGGGGACCTGACTCCACGCGCCCCCGTCCTCGCCTGCTTTCCTTGTACCTGGGTGGTGGGGGGAGGGTCCCTGCTCGCTGAGGACAGAGGAGCAGGGGAGCCGCGGGCCTGAAAGTCAGCCGGGTCACGGCACCGCACGGAGCCTCCACTTCCACGTGGCTGTGAGGACGGGGGACAAGGCCGCAAAGGCAGCCAGTCCAGGACCTTCCAAGGCTTTCCTTCCCCGAGCAGAGCGGAGACACATTTCTCTCCAGGGCCCATGAGGCCCCACATGGTCTGGCTCCTCCCCCTGGCTGCCTGCTCTCCTCGCCCCTGGATTCACTCCCTGCAGCCATGAAGGCCTTCCTTCCATCCCTGGAACGTTCCACGTGTGCTCCTACCTCAGAGCCTTTGGAGAGTGGTAGGGGTCACACCGTGCCCCTGAAATTCACGTGCTGGAATCTCAACCCCAAGTTCCTCAGAGTGTGACCCTACCTACAAAGCAAAGGTCTTCACAGGGGTGATCAAGGTCCGATGAGCTCATTAGGGTCGACCCTCCTCTAACAGGACTGATGTCCCCACAAAAAGGGGCCAGTTAGAGACAGAGCGGCACACAGGAGAGCCAGCAGAGCCCCGGGAGTGAGGGGGGCGGGATGGGACAGATTCCCTCCACAGCCCCCACAAGAGCCACCACCGGCGGCACCTAGATCTCGGGCTTCTGGCCTCCAGAACCGCAAGGCAATACGTTCTGTAGTTCAAGCCACCCAGACCGTGGGACTCTGACACGACTGCCCGGGCGAGCGATCACAGAGGGTCAGCCCTGTCCTGGACACCTCTCCACGCGGGGGTGGGGGATGACTTCTCCGCTCACAGCACCTCGGGAACACCGCTTCACGTCTGGACGTCTCCATCTGTCCTATTTTCACCGCCCACACGGTACCCCGTCGTCGGCTGTCCCACAGGTTACTGACTCTTCCCCCGCCGATGGGGACTCCCAGACTGCTTGGCACTTTCTGCCCCTCTAGACACTCAACACGACCACACACTCGCTAACTGAAGCCCCGGGCCGGAGGAGGCCCGCGTCACACGGCACACATCCCGAGATGCTGACACACGCCAGCAAACGGCCTTCCGCAAAGGCTCCCCCACGTACACTCTGCCAGCCACGGGCGAGGCTGCCGTGCCCTCACGCACTGGCGGGCCCCCGAGCATCATCACCCCGCTTAACCTCTGCCAACCTGATGGGTGACAAAGGGTCGCCCTCCTCACTGCGTTTGGGTTAGTTACGAGGGAGGCTGGCCAGTCCCTGGGGCCTGGCCGTTTCTCCGGCTCCTACTGGGGTGTGTGACTGGATCCCAGGCTCGCCCGCGGTTTCCGCCACTCAGCTTCTCAGCCAGCCCCTTCCTCACGGGCGCCACCAGATCACAACCACGGGACCCGAACCGTGCGGGCGGAATCCCTGGGGAGAGTCCCTCGGGAAGAAGGCGGCTGAGTGCCCGCCTACCTCTCGACGCAGAGGGTGCCTGCTTGGTGGCCAGAGGAGAAAACACTCTTCCACTTGTCTGGGTGTCTTCACCTGCACGAGAACCAGAGGGACAAGGAGAAAAGTCATCAGCCACAAGACAGCAATGCCGGCCAAGGAACCACAACGGTCTTCTTCTCGGCAGGGACCGGAGACCACCAGGACCCAGGAGGGCCCAACCGATGAGAAACACACGTGCCGCCTCCCTCAGGGTTGGTCCTGCTCATCAAGGCAACGGCTCCGTCCCCGCCCGGCTGGGTCGGGGACCCCACGATGCCTCAGCCCGCAGCACAGAAGCCCATCCCACAGGAGTGACGGTGACCTTACAGCCCAGCAGCTCCCGCATCCAACAGGAGAAAACGACACCTCTCCTCACAGTGCCACGCGGGAAGGATCTGGAGAGCCCCACAGTCCGTGACCCTCAATGGACTCCTGGCTGGGCCCCACCGAGAGGGGAGCCGTGGACAAGCAGCTGAGCACCGCAGGGCAGGGAGGTGGGTGGGGTGTGGGGTGGGGTGGGGGTTGTGGGGGGTGGGGTGTGGGGTGTGGGGGCTGGGGGGTGGGGGCGGTGCCCGCGGGAGGCGGGGGGTGGCAGGACTGCGGGCGGCTGGTGCGTGTGGACCAGCGCATCGCGGGACACACACGTGGAAGGATGGCGGGCGGGGACGGTGGCGGTGGAGGGGACAGGAAGGTGCAGCCTCGGCCGCCCCGCGCGCGCTCCCCGACGCAGATCCCGGGAAACTCCCGCCCGGAGGTACCGTCCGCGGGCGCGGCGGGTCCTGGCTCCTTGTGGGCGGGGCGAGTCGCGGGCGCGGTGGGACGGCCCGGCTGCGGCCACCGGGAAGGACGGTCGTCCGCCTCGGGGAACCGGGACCGGTGACAGGTAGCCGCGCCCGCAAGCGCTGACGCTCCTTATTTCCGGGGTGAACGCATGCACGTCCACACGTACGCACGCACGCACGCACGCAGGCACGTAGACACGCACTTACGAACAATCGCGCATTTGCCGCAGGCTCCGGCCGCTAGGAGACAGAGTAGGAGCCGCCAGGCCATGCGGCGCGCGGAAGGCCAGGCCGCTCGGAGGTTCGAGACCGGCGGCGTGGAGCGGCACCCAGAGGAGGACCAGGAAGTGGGCGGGGGAGCGGGTCGGAAGAGAAGGGGCGGGGCTGTGGCGAATAGCTGGGGAGGAGCTGGGGGAGGGGCAGGGCGGAGGTGGGAGGAACGGGGGGGAGGAGTATTTGGGGCGGAAGTGTGGGAAAGAGCTGGGTGAGGAGGAGCTTCTGGAGAAGGAGGCGGAACTGAGGAGGAGTGGGGCCGAGCTGGGGAAAAAGCCGGGCAGGTGCGGGGCGGGGGCGGAGCTGACCGGGATGGAGCTTGGGCCCCTGGGAACCCATGGAGGGTGGGCGAGGCCAGCTCAGTGGCGGAGGCCAGGCAGTGCCCTTTTGAGTCCCTTGCCTTAGGCGTCCAGTCCGCGCCGCAACAGTCGGCAAGGGTCAAAGTGGAAGCGACCCAGGGTCCTTAGCGACCGAATCCGAGCCTCAGAATGGACCCCAGGGGACAGGGATGCGGGGTGGGGGGGGGAGGGGGAGGGGGGTCAGAGGGGAGGGGGAGGGGAGGGAGGGGAGAGGGCGGGGCCTCTGGGCTGAGTCTTGCACCTCTGGGCTGAATGCCCAGGCCACCTCCCGTCCAGGCCACCCTGCGACTGCTGGCCGAGTCCTGAGGGACAGTCTTTATCTGGCCTTTTCTGAGGTGAGAAGAAAATTTCTCAGTCGGTTTCCTGTCGCGCCTGGGACCTGGCATGTCCCAAACAAAGCCAAGTTCCCCTTCAGAGCTGTTTCCTGTCCTCTTCCTCCCAGTGGGGGGACGGGGGGCGGGGCCTCAGCCCACTCAGTGCCGCCCACCTGGCTCTGCTCCTCCTTGCTTTGCTTAGGCAGCCCTCCCTCCCATTTCCTTGGTGACCAAGTCCGGTGTCCCTGCCTCCCAAGTGCCTGATGAGAATAAATGCTCCTCTTTCTGTCCCCACTGCTACTGGCTGACTTCAGGCCTCATGACCTAGGGCCGGTGCTGCTGTCACCTGAGTCTCCCCAGCGGCCGGGACGCCTCCTGTCTGTCCTCCTCCAGTGGGTGCCCCACAGGCCATCGGTTCCGTGTCACACCGCACGTCTGTCCTCATCGACCCCGGGCTGAAGACCCTGCCGAGCCCTCTCCTGTTTAAGCCCCAACACCTCCTTGGTGCCCTGGGAGGGCCTTCGGGCGGCCCCAGCTCTCCGTCCTTGTCGCCCAACACCCTGGGTGCCTGTGCTGTCCGTGCACGCTGCGCGCACGCGCTCTGCGGGTCTCTACACTTCGGCACGTGCGGTTCCCGCTCCTGGAGCCCTGGTTCCTCTTGTCCTGGCGAGCTCCTGTCCTCCTCCCAGGCACAGCTGTAACGTCCCCTTCTCCGCCCGCCGCGAGCGTCAGGAGCTCCCGTCTGGGGTTCTGGCAGCGCCCTGTGCCTTCCTGCTGCCTGCCTTCGCTGGGCTCTTCTTCCCGGGCTGGAGCTGCTCTCCAGGAGTGCCGGGAAGACAAGGACAAGCTCTTACTCGTTCCTGTAAGCCGGGCGCCTGCCACAGCTGCTGCTGAGGGGACGTTGGCTCAACAGAGCACTGCTTTCTCTTCCAGCGAGCTGGCCTCCTCTCTCCTTGCGGAAGCCTGAGGAAACAGGAATGCCGGCCCCGAGGTGAGGAGCAGAGGGTGCCTTCGTGGATGTGAGGCCTCGGGGCTGCGGGGCACCTGAGCGATCAGCAGGTCCAACTCCCTCCATGCCGGTGTCCCCTCCTCGGCTCGTCGCCCCAGGAGTGGTTGCGAGCTGCGTCCAGACACCCCAGAACCTCGTCGGAGTGGTTTCAAATCATGAGGGAGGGTCCCGGGAATGGTGGGTGGGCTGCTGGCGTTCCTCCCGAATCCCGGTTTTGAAGAACTGGAACTTGCCCAGTGAGCTAGAGGCCCGTGATCGGTGGCTGCTGGTTGGGGGACAGCTGTGACGGCGCTCCGTAAGGACTCCCTTCTCTGACCCTCCCGTGTGTGCTGAGAGGCGGGGAGCCCCAGGTCCCCCGGGGCGGGGGAGGTCCGGGGTAGTGGCTGCCAGGCCAGTTCGCTGCCGGATGGGCGGGTGCAGGAGGAATGGCCTGGCCGTGTTGCAGGTGGGCGTGGGACGGTGTGTGGCTGCCCCCGGGAGAGGGACCCCTCTGCAGCTCAGCCTTGATCTTCAGTACAGCTAAGTCAGCGCCGAGCCTTCAAACCATCTGATTTCTGACTTCCCGGTGACGCTTTCTCCACCTGCTGCTTCCCACACCCTCCAGGAGCAAGGTCCCGGCAGGAACAGGCCTTCTCTCCCTCCTGTCTGCTCACTTGGGGGTCAGCCGGGCCTCCAGCCTGGCCGCTCCCGCCTTCCGCTGCTCGGGCTGCTGCTTCCTCCCAGCCCCTGTGACTGGGCCGCAGCCCACATCCCAGGAGGGAGTCTCCTCCCCAAGCTCCGCTTCCTCCCCCGACACGCTTCTGTCCCCGTGAGGCACCCCATCTTCCTTCTAGGAAGTCCTCGTCGTTTGCGCCACTGCTCTTTGGGGGGCGGTGCCCCCAGGACATCGTCTCCCCTCGGAGCCCGGGGCACCTGCTCTGAGTGCACTTCCCCTTCTGACCCCCGCCCATGGCACCAGCAGACCTCACTGTCCCTGCGACCCATCTGGGCACTTGCCTCGGCGGCTGCGTCCCCTTCTCGGCCCCGGGGGCCTGGGTGCCTCCAGCCCCCACCCCAACTGCGTCTTTGAGGCCCGGAGAGGGTTCCAGTTTGCTCCTGCCGCACGTTTGGGGGTACCACCGGTGTGGGACGGGCTCGACCCAAAGTCTCAGTTTCCCTAGTGTCCTCCTTGGTAGGGCTGGTTTCCTCTCTGCAACGCCTTTTGCCCATCTTTCCACTGAGCTGCGTGTCCTTTTTGTGCCGAGTCGTGGGAGCTCCTTCCGGGGTCCGGGTACTAGTCCCGCCCTGGTTGTTTGTGTTTCAGATGCCTCCTCCTGCCCCTTGGGGGCTGGTTTCCTCCTCTCTCTGAAGGGCAGCTTTGGACTCGGCATGCGCCTACACCCTCTCCGGCCTGTAAGTGCCCCACACGTCAGGGCGTGTCCCGCCGGCCCACTCCCAGGCCCGCCCCCTGGGGCTGGTGGTCCCCGAGGAGCCGGTGCCCTGGCGTCCAGCGCTCTGCCCGTGAGAAAGGGCTCCTTCTTGACTGGGTAAGTCACTCGGTCAGTGCCTGGCTTTAGTCCCTGCCCTGGACTCACGCAGGGCAAGCCCCGGGGCAGCCGTGCAGCTGCAGGAAGACGGCCGGCCTTGTTTTCTCTGCCCCAGCTCCCGGTTTACCTCCTGCCGCCCCACATCTGGCCTGTTTCTAAGACGTGCTCCCCTGCCCCCTCCTTCCCCTCTGTCCCCTGGGCAGCTCCTGTTGGCCGTGTCCCTCTCCACACGGCCCAGATCGAGGGGTCCAGCCTGAGAACCGCAGGTGTTTCTGATTCTGTCTCAGTGACTGGCGCTGCAGGACCTCGGGAAGAAGCTGCACGCAGGGGACCTGCAGACGTGAGCAGCCACTTGGCCGCCACTGCTCGGGTTGGCGCCTGCGCAGGGAACGTGGCGCAGCACAGGGGGCCTCCTGTGCGCTTCTGGCGATGCCCCCACTTGCATTCACGTTACAGACGGTTATATCGCCTTTGGCTGGGGGCGGGAGATGCTCGTCTCCAGGTCTGCGGCACTCCTGAGCTCTTGGGTCTACGTGCTCTTCAGCGTCCTCAGTCTCTGGGCAACGACCCGGGCCCCAGGCCCTCCGCAGCTGGAGGGGGCCTTCCCGACATCAGGCCGTGGCCCAGTGAATGGGGCCAGCTTCCTTGTTTGAGAGATTCAGGAGTGGGGCCGGGGTGCGGGGGTGGGAGTCTGGAGCGAGCGTTGCCATCCCGTAACCGTGGTCACAGGGCTTGGATGACAGGACTGCTGTGCTCTGTGCCTGTAGGGCCCATTCAGCCGCCTCCTGAGTATCCCTGTGCTCTCCGTGGTGACTTTACAAAGGACAGAGAGGATGTGAAGAGTCAGGAGCAAGGGACGCCCATAAGGCATCGCCTGGAGGCAGGAAGGTTCGCGAGTGCACGACTGGGGCGTGTTTCCCCTGCTCTTTCTCTACACGTTTCTCCTTTACTCGCTGGAGTGCGTGCAGGGTTGCCATTGGGCCTTACATCCTCTCACTCCCGTTAAGGGTCATCCCAGGTTCTGAAGGATTCCTCGGCAGACATCTCACTAAGCCCTGCGCCTGGTTCCGGAGGATACTGGATTGCAGCCTCTCCCTGCTGAAGACCAACTGACAAACCCTCGGGAATGGCCCTGCGTACCTGGGACCAGTGACAGCCTCTGCTCAGAAACCCCGGCCCAGGGGTGCTCCTGAAGCGGCCGCAGAGACAGAGTTTATCGCGTCTCCCACATCAGGGTCAAGCTGGGCCCGGTGTCCACCAGCCTCCAGCTGTCTGGTTGTCCCGCTTCCCGGTGTTGGGTCACCCAGCGCGGAGCCCGAGGTCCCTTTGGGAGGGGCTGGGGGGTCATTCCAGTGCCTGCTTGCCGTGGTGCTGCAGCGTCCTTCCCGCTGGGGACCCGCCACGTCCCTGGTCCGCGGTTCCACGTCTGAGAACTGGCTCGGGGGCAGAACCTGGGCGAGGGATCGTGACTTGTTCACTGGGGCGGCTGCCCTCGGCCTCCTGCCGTCCGTCCTTGCTCTTTTGAGTGTCCATCTTAGACTGTATCTTGGTTGGTTGCCCATCCATCGAGCCCCCGGGAAGCCGTATGGTACTGACCACCTGCCCCGCTCGGTGGGTCAGGCCTCCTGGTCAGTGGCGGCCATCGTCATAGCCCCTGGTTTCTGGCCGCTCAGTGGCGCCCCACGACCTCTGCTGCGGTCCCTGGGCGGCGGGGGAGGGCAGGGGCTCGTCCCTTTCCTCCCTCACCTGGCCTGGCGCGCCCGGCCTGTGTTGTGAGGTGACTTCGCTCTGCTTGGGGGCCTGGCAGTGGGCTGACCACCTCTCCCCATTTTTCCTGCACTCTCCTGCTTGTAGCGCTTCGGGTCCCACAGCAAATCGGGGCGGCTGGCTACCCTGTCTCCTGGGACGGAGGGCACCTGTGGGGAAGGACACGGGTCATGTTTGCTCCCTCGGGGGTGAGTTGGGGACGCCAGCTCTTTAGGGGGAGGGGTGTGCCGCTGCCTCAGGCTCAGAAGCTCAGAGACATCTGGGGAGCCCCGCTCTTCTGGGGCTTCCTCCCGGTCTCCCTGGTCCTCGTGTCAAGGATGCAGGTTTGCCCAGGTGGGCTTCCGATGCTGGCGGGACGGGCGTGCCTTGGTTGAACGTTCAGCGTCTTTGAGGTTCAGCCACTTCTGTCGAATCCTGGGTTGGACGATTGTCCGCTGCCTGAGATGGGGGCTCCTTTGTAAGGTACTGGGGAGACCCTGGGGCCCCCTTTTTTCTCACTTTGCTCTTCACCCTAAGCTGCTCATCCCCTATGGTCGGCAAAGCAAAGAAGTCACCTCCCCCTGTGCCCCCCGCGTTCCGCACGCTTGGATCTTCTCACCTGCCAGGACGTTCCTCTCCCCCTGCCAGCCCAGCGAAAATTCTAGCATGAAAGTTCTAGCAACTGGGCTGTGGCCTTGCGGCCGGGGCTGTCCGCCCGCACACCACCCATCCCCGGGGTGGGGTCCTCATTGCCAGTGAGGCGGGTGATGACAATCCCGTACCAAGACCCCATCTCATCACCTGCTCCTTGGACCACTCCAGGGCCGGCCGGCTCGGGTTGCGTCCCTCGGGAAGCTGATCCCGGGAGAGAGTTAGTGCCAAAGGCTGGCTGGGGACTCACACCCACTAAGGGGACAGGGAGCAAGCAGGGTTGGGCAGGGTGTCCCTTCAACCTGCGATGTCGACCTGACGGTTTCTGCCAGCCCGTCGGGGAGCTGCAGAGCACGGACGGGCATTAGAGGTCCCCGCAGTGGGCCCCCGTGGTCAGGCCCTCGCAGCGCCCGAGGCCTTGCGATCCACATCGACTGACCGGGAGAACCAACACCCAGAAGTGGTGCCCGAGGGGTGGCTGCGTGCGCGCACGGGGCGCCAGCTGCCTTTGCCCGGGCAGCACCTTGCTCTGCCCTGCGGCCGGCCTGGTGGGAGGTGCTTTGGCTTCTTGTGCATCAGACGACCGCTGGGTTGGGCCGGGGACGTGCTTCCAGGGCGTTGGCTGACTGGCCATCTGTCAGCGTCATCGGTGTCAGCGCAGCTTGATGGGAGAGGGCAGATCTGGGTACCAGGCGTCAGAAGGCAAAGCCCATTTAAGTCCGCAGACGTCCGTCCTGTGAGAGGGTCCTGGACTGTGCAGGGACACAGGTGTCCACTCGCCCTTGGGTTACTCAGGGCTGGTGGGGGAGGGGCATCTTCCAGGCAGACCTGTAAAGCACAGAGTCTGAACCGAGGCGGAAGGAGGGCAACGTGAAGAGCGGGGAAGCCCTGACTCAGAGCCAGGGGCTGCGGAGGGCTTCAGGGACGAGGGCCGTCTGGGCTGGGTCTTGAAGTGAGAAGGGTCTCCTTAGCTGGGAGATGGGGGACGGGCCCCCTGGAAGGGCCAGACACGTTCAGGGGACTGAGCCCAGGTGCGTGGCTGGAGCAGACGAGTTTGTGGAGGGCCCCAGCCTGACACCAGCAATCAGGTCCTCTGAGCGATTGCTGGCATGGGAGTTTTAGAGATTTTGATGTGCTGTGAAGTTTCATTCATTGTCTGTAGAGGGAAGTGTGTGTGCAGAGCACCCAGGTAGGCTGGGCAGGCTCCTGTCGTCCACAGGGAGCAGCGTGGGAGGAAGCACAAGCTCTGCTCTGCCGTCACAAACCTGCGATTGATCCCCGGCCCCACCACTGCTGGAGTGTGAGCCTAAGCAAATCACTTTACCTCTGTGAGTCTGGACTTCCTCGTCTAAAGGACGGGCATAATGTGAAAGTCTCCCCATAAGGACTAATTTTTTAAATTCTGTCTGGTGGGGGTGAGGATGACACGGGATGATTCACATGAGAGCAATCTGTAAACCAGAAAGCACCTACTACGAATAGTGTTCGAAGAGACGTCTCTGTTTTCCCAAGAAGGATTTGCCAGGCTAGAAAGAGTGTGGGAAAGCAGGCCTGTGCCTTGAAACCTGCAGCTGGGAGACAGGCAGACACTGAAAAGCCTCCAGCTTGGAATGGAGGAAGAGAACAGTGACTGTCGGACTCCAGTCCCAAAGGTCCTACAGGATATGGCCTGGGGACTTGGGGGCCATGGGTAGGTTTTGACCAAAGACGTATAGTGGCCCCTGGACACAATAGGAGGCAGCGTGAACTGAGTCAATCCGACAGGGTTTGAGAATTAGGGGCTGTAGCAGCGCCAGGAATCACTGAAGCTAGGAGCTTCCCTGAACTGTGTGGGAGTTGATGTCAGCCTGCTGCCTCGGGAAATACGGGTCTGTGATTTGCTCTCCACGATTCCATCAGCCATGATGCTTTGGCAACCAAAAGTGTTTTCACCAGCTTGACCTAAACCCTTTTGGTGGTAAAACCAAAAATGGATGATGCCACAAAGCTATTTATAGCATCCTGAATTTTTCTTTATTTATCCCATTTGGTGTTAAGAGTCATGTGGTTCACTGCAGAGAAGTCAGCGTGTTTGCTAGACCCTGCCAGGGTGTCACTGATATATGCTCTGTGTCCCCATCATCTTCATGAATCCTGAAACTCACGTGGCCCCCAAGGCTTTTGGACGAAGCGTTGTGCGCATGTGATATTAACACCAGTAAGAACCAACATTTTGACAGAGGCCCAGGGTTCCTGGGTGTGTGACCTTCCTCCAGCCTTCGGCCAGCAGGGATGCCCTCCCTGGGACAGGCAGGACTGAGGCCCAAGCCCCAGGTCAACCTAGATGACTAGATACCCCACCATCTGTCAAACTGCATCAGGATGTGGAATCTCGTTTGGCACCAACCACGGTCTTCCATGGGAGAAATGGGATGAACCTA